>NC_065540.1:46449899-47049899 GCF_932294415.1 Quercus robur | reverse complement strand
AGAACCAGGTTTGGTATAAAGGCCTCTCAAGGATTTGACAATGGAGAGGAAGAGAGTGAGGGAATTTGATGAGACTCTAAGGTAGAGATTGTGGGTGAAACAATCTGGTTTTTCTTTAGGGTTTCTCTCTCAAAATTCTCTCTGGAAGCTCTCTTTCAATCGTGGGTTAAAAGGGTATTTATACTGAAGAGGAGTGGAATGCGAAACGTCAGGTTTTTCCAAAACAGGGGTGGCTCGCGGCTTGACCTCGCGGCTTGACTAAGTCGCGAGTTCCAGTCGCGAGTTAACCGTATGGCCAGTTGTCCTGTTTTGTCCTGTAGTGCTCCAGCTAGCATGACTGTTCATCTTCCAGCATGCTTGGCACGTGTGCATCTTCTGGCGGGTTGAAGCCGCGAGTCCAGTCGCGATTACCAGCCGCGACACTCTGTTTTCTTGCACACTCTTGAGCAATCTTCACACTATCTCACTCACTACCCTTACAACAATCCCACCTAAATACAGGGTTACTAAATGCTGAATTACAAGCAAATTTGGCACGGAATAAAGCCAATTAGATGGTTGAATAAATTCAACCTTACAATCTCCCCCTTTGGCTATTCCGTGACAAAACCCTAAAACAGACTCTAGACTTAACATGTGAGTTGGGAACAGTTGATCAAAACTCACTCACACCTAATTCTAGAAGCTGTGAAGCACTTGAATCATATGAACATAAACTCCTGAAACACAACAATACACCATGATCATTGTAAGCAGAAAATTATAAATGCATATGAAACAGGCAATATGTGATCAAGCAAAGATGGAGTTAATAAACAAACCATGGCTTGATCAACCAAGTGAACACCACAAAGTAGTGATCACAGTGTTCATTCACACTTGGAATGAACACAAGGACATACAAGTTAACAAGCACAAGGCAAGACACTTGTATGTACAACACTCAACCAATGCATAGCACACAGGGCATATGCATCTAGGAACAATCCTACAAGGGCACAAGAGTGACAGTACAATAATCACAATGCAGAACATTTAGATTAAAGTACTGATTTCAACATAGCATAAAGGCTGCACTTAAGCATGGTACAAACCACAAGGCCTACAAACTATGCATAAAACAATAACCCTAAAAGCTTACAGAAGCACATGGGTACAAAGCACATTATATTGAATAAAAATTTAAACAATATAAACTAAAAGTGCTTAAAGTTTCTCCCCTTCAAAATGATGAGAAGCTGTGATGCACTTAGAACATATATACTTGTAACCTGAAACACTTGCACAAAACACATTAGACCTTCAAGGTAAAGCAAGTAATAAAAGAACAAGTATAATGTAACAAGTAAATTGTGATCAAGTAAACATGATGTGAAACATGTGAGCAACTTGATCATACACCAAAACAGTCATATAGAAATGACTACAATGATCACATAGCAAAGCAAATGATCATACGAACATGCAATCAAAGAAGCGCAATAGCATAGGGATATATGCAAGTCCAAAGCACAAACATGATGCAATGAGAACAACAAAGCATAACTTAAAGCACCATAAAACCAACAAGAAAACAAACAGAACAAAGTTTTCTAGATAACACAATGTCTTCTCCCCCTTGGTATATGCATCTCCCCTATGGAATATCTCTCCCCCTACAAATGTGCATGAGAAATAGAATTTCTCCCCCTAAGGATGTGCACAAGAGTCATATAGAAAAGACAAAATACTCCGAAACATTCTCTAGAGTATACTCTCCCCCTTTTTGTCAGGAATAGACACAGGGTCAAGAAGAAACGAGGGCAAGAGATGAAGGTATGAACAATGCTAATGATGCATGAGGGGAAAAATGAAAAAAATTTTGAAAACAACTTTGAAAATAACCCTCAATATGCAAAACACGCGATTTTCGCGACTGAGTTAAGTCGCCAGGGCAAGCCGCCAAAACGCTCAAAGACAAAATTTTGAAAAATTTTCTAAGTGTTTTTCGCGACTGGAGGGTCTACCCGCGAGGGAGTCGCGAGCTGAACCGCCAAAATCTCTGAGTAACCCTCGCGACTGGACCTTCCACTCGCGAACAAGTTGCCAAAAATGACCCGCGAAGACGCGACTGAGTCTCGCGACTTGACTTACCCGCGACTGAGTCGCCAAAACAGGGCAAAACTAGGTTTCTTGAAAAATTTTAGATTTTTTAACAAAATACTTTACAAAAACACCTAAAACACTCAAAAATCTTTTTGCGCTTGAATTAACAAAGATTGAGCATGTGAAAACACATTTCATCAAGTACAATCACACAAATGAATATGGCATTTATTGAACATAAACTTGTGTGTTGTGTGTGGATATCAACAATGAAATAGTCCTTAGTCTAATGTGAAGCTTCAATGATCAATTCAACCAAGGCATACACAATTAGCACTAGATCAAGTGATCCATCTCAATTATAGAAATATGTATATATGACCTCCCACAAAACTTGATAACATATCTTGGAGCTTTACATTTGACTCCATAACATTTGATCATTTTGATCTCTTGAGACAATCGCCTCTCATTGTGAGAGTGATATTTGATATTTCACTTTAATGAACAAGCCTTTGGCTTTTTGAATAAACATTCTCTTTAATATAAGGTCGCTTACCCTTTTTCCTAGTCGAATACTAGAATGTGCGATAGGCTTTTGCAGCTCAATATCTCTTTTCATTTGGAGATTTACATTTGGTGAGCTCTTCTTAGCAAAAACAAAAATAAAGAGTGGGAAGATATATAGACACA
Source organism: Quercus robur (assembly GCF_932294415.1). NCBI lineage: Eukaryota > Viridiplantae > Streptophyta > Magnoliopsida > Fagales > Fagaceae > Quercus > Quercus robur. Next base: position 47,047,121 of record NC_065540.1, on the reverse strand, counting down.
AGTCTATGCAAGTTTCAAGATCAACATAACCATTCACTAATCATTCATGACAAGTTTGAAGATCTATTTACAACAATCACATAGATTTCAAGATTTCTTCCACAGTGATATGAGTGCAAAGAAACAAGCAATGCTCGAAAATGCACAAAGCCATTAGCACAAAGGTACAAGGCAAAACAAGTTTTGAGACAAAACTCAACAACGTCGATCAAGCTTTTTGATTTTCTACTTTTTATGTGGTTTTGGATTTTTACACACACAAACCAAAGACATAAAAGTAAGATCAAAACAAAAACAAAACAATGCATATAAAGATATGCATGATGCACAAATGCATGACAATGAAGCATCTAATGCATGAAGGGTCCTACAAAGATCGAAAGAATTAGATCAAGGACCAAAGGAGCAAAAGCTCAACCATAGGAACCCTTCCTCATCCAAACAGAACAATTGTTTGGAATGAGTGTCTCATGAGAAGTGAGACGAGGGTTGGAAGAATGAGAACCGGAGATGCACATAGACAAGGAGTTAAGAGCATTAAACACTTTTTTTAACAACATGCTATTATCACTCAAATCCGGTTTATCCTTTTTAGCACAACTTCCAAGATGCTCAAGTTTTTCTTTTCTTTTGATTCTTTTAAAAGCATGAAACTTAGAGCATTGAGGTCTTAGATGACCAAAGGCACCACAATGGTGACACACAATGTGTTTAGGTCCACTAGGCCTTTTGGGAAGGGATCTAGCAATATGATTTTGTTCCATCTTCAACTTATGACATTGAGGTCTTATATGACCAATCACACCACAATGGTGGCAAGTTGGAACAAACTTAGATCCATCCAAAACCTTAGGTTGAGACCTAAACAGAGGCTTTGACTTAACAGACTTTCTCTCCACCTTTTGATTTCTTTTATGTGGAGGAATGTACACCGATTTGTCCTTTAAGGTAGAACACACACTAGGCACAAAGTCGGGTTCCACAACATGATTGCAACAAATATTATCATCCATTTTATCAATGGGTTCAGCAATCAAACACTTGGCATGCATCTTGAGAGATTCATTTTCACATTGAAGATCATCAACAAGTTTGTTAGACAAAACAAGTTTAGCATCCAAGTCCATATTCAAACATTCAAACTCTTTCAGCTTTTCAAGAGAAATTTCAGCAAGTTTTTTATATTTCTCAACCAATTTGTTGGATTCATTGAGCTTAGCAATCAAATCATCCTTTTCACAAAATAACTTGCTTAAATTCTTTTGAAACTTCTTAGCATTTTTCTTCAAGAGTTTGTCAGCAACACCCATAGATTCAAATAACATGTCATCACACTTATGAGGATTAACACTCATAGAGGCATTTTCACAAACACGTGGCATGTTACATTCATCACCAACCAAATCATGCAAAGAGGCATACAAAGCACAATCCATGGCAAATAAATATAAGGGGTCAAGGATCACACTTAGGTATTAAAACCACAACAAGTGTACCCGCTCTGATACCAATTGAAAGTTCAAAAACGTGTACAAAAACACTTTTGAACGTTTAGACCCCCAAAAACCAATTTAACCAACACAAGCAATATGTCAAACAACTAGTGTGCGGAAACTTAACATATGCTATAATATGGAATTGGTTAAACAACTATCTAAGCCATAACAAAATAAACCACAGCAGATAATGTAAAGGCAGAGATAGAGAGGAAGGAAGATGCAAACACAGAGATAACACCAGATGTGTTATCGAAGAGGAAACCGAAGACCTCGGCGAAAAACCTCTCCGCCGCCCTCCAAGCGGTAATCAATCCACTAGAAAATACAGTTGGGATACAAGGACAGCAATAGACCCTCCAAGCCTAATCTACCCAATGCACCTAAGCCCTCCAAGCTTCTTGCTCCAACGAGGTTGCGCCGAACCTTTTTCTTTTCTAGCTTTCCGGATTCTGCTACTACACCGTAGCATCCACCAATAAAGATTGGCTCCTTCCTGACTGCTTCCCAGAACTCCAAACGACTGTCTCACAGGGATGATAATGGTGAGAACCAGGTTTGGTATAAAGGCCTCTCAAGGATTTGACAATGGAGAGGAAGAGAGTGAGGGAATTTGATGAGACTCTAAGGTAGAGATTGTGGGTGAAACAATCTGGTTTTTCTTTAGGGTTTCTCTCTCAAAATTCTCTCTGGAAGCTCTCTTTCAATCGTGGGTTAAAAGGGTATTTATACTGAAGAGGAGTGGAATGCGAAACGTCAGGTTTTTCCAAAACAGGGGTGGCTCGCGGCTTGACCTCGCGGCTTGACTAAGTCGCGAGTTCCAGTCGCGAGTTAACCGTATGGCCAGTTGTCCTGTTTTGTCCTGTAGTGCTCCAGCTAGCATGACTGTTCATCTTCCAGCATGCTTGGCACGTGTGCATCTTCTGGCGGGTTGAAGCCGCGAGTCCAGTCGCGATTACCAGCCGCGACACTCTGTTTTCTTGCACACTCTTGAGCAATCTTCACACTATCTCACTCACTACCCTTACAACAATCCCACCTAAATACAGGGTTACTAAATGCTGAATTACAAGCAAATTTGGCCCGGAATAAAGCCAATTAGATGGTTGAATAAATTCAACCTTACAATATCTATTAAACCCTCTTTCATTTTCCTTGCTTTAAAACTATGTAACATCTCTTGAACAATAACCTAGTTCTCAGCGATCCATCTATTGTGAATAAAGGCTGACTGACAAGGGGATATAAGCTTATGCAGAACAGTCCTCAACTTAGACACTAACAGTATAGAAATAATTTTGTAAACAACATTACATAAACTGATAGGTCTATAATTATTTAGAGAGCAAGGGTTATCAGTTTTGGGTATAAGGACAATTGACGAACTATTTACCTCACTCAGTAGCCTACCAACTTCAAAAAATGAGGTCACTGCGTTTATCACCGTTTCTCCCACTATTGGCCAATATTCTTTGTAAAATAGCACAGGAAAATCATCAAGTCCAAGAGCTTTGAGGTCACTCATTTGAAAAAGGGTATTCATGATGCCTTTTGGAGAGGGTATGCTACATAACAATTGGTTCTCCACATCCAAGATGCAAGGGTTGACAAGATCATCTAGTTGTTGAGGAGTTTCAACCTCTTCTTCACTGAATAATATCTTAAAATTTTCTAGAAAAACATTCCTTATTTCCTTAGTCTCTGCGACCCAATCCCCAGCATTATTATTAACTGCCTCTATAGTGTTTCTTCTTCTGCAAATAATTTTTGATAAGTGGAAGAACCTGGAGTTCTTATCCCTTTCTTTCAACCACAATTCTCTAGATTTTTGCCTCCAAAGCACCTCACTTCTGTAAAGCCATTCATTTAGCTCATTTTGTAGACTTGTTTCCAATCTATTATTCTCTTTAGAGCTTTTATTTCCTTGAATTTTCTTTAATTTTTGCATCAATGAGCTTATCCGCATTTGTATGTTGCCAAAAATTTCCTTGTTCCATTTACGGAGTGCTTCTCTGGTAGTATCTTGTTTCTTGCAAAGTCTACTTAGCTATGAACCCTACACTTCTATATTCCAAGCTTGTTCAATCACTTCTTGGCACCTCTCATCCCGAATCCAAGCAGCTTCAAAGCGAAAAGGACAGGGGCTAAAGTAATCATCATGATTTGTGTCTAAAAGGATAGGCAGGTGGTCTGAGTTTAAAGCCCCTAAGTGTTGAACATATGCTTTCGGGAAGACTAGTCTTCAAGATATGCTAGCTAATCCCCTATCTAATCTTTCCTTAATAGCAGCACTTCCCCATCTTCCTTTAGCCCACGTAAACTTATTTCCTGAGTACCCTAGATCAATTGCTCCAAGATCAAACATCAGCTCCTTTAAGTAATTAGGGGCTGAGGTTCAACCTTTAACTCCCCCATACTTCTCCTCAGCATTTACTATGTAATTAAAGTCTCCCAAGCAAACCCATGGGCCCTAGAAGGATTCAAGGATAGCACAAAGATTTTCCCAAGCCTTTCTCTTCTTAGCAAGATACGACGGTCCATGAAAACCCACCAACAACTATTCACACAAAGCTTCTTTTATTTTAACAGCCAATAGATTTTTATTGAATTCCTCAACTTCCACATTTACTTCCCACTTCCACATCAAACGTAGACCACCCACTTTACCGTTTGCATCAACAACTAGTTTACCAAAAAATCCAATAGAATTCTTAACCTCTTCCATACGTGTCTCATTAGCTTTCGTCTCAATTAGGAACACAAAATTTGGTTTGGACCCTTTTATTTGAGCCCTTAGGGCTTGAACTGTTGAGGCATTGCAGATGCCTTGACAGTTCCATCCTAGGATCCTCATAGGAAGGTTGGGGCATGACAACAACACAGATACAATTAAGGCCAAAAATGAAGAGCAGAAAATATGAACCCCAACAGCCACAAAAATATTCAAGATTAAACCACTGAAAGTTAGAGAAACAGGGCACTTACTAAGCTGCAAAACGAAATTTGGTCCAATCAAAGAGCGACCCACTTCAGTGATGGATCCGAGGACTAAAATCATTCACCAGTGATACCCACACCGAAGCTAGCTAGTCCAAAGTAAAAAGCTATTTTTGTGTAGTTTATGGGATAGGTAGATGCGTTGGTATGAAAACTGAAATTTGGGGTTAGATTTAGGGAATTCCAGATAGTTAAGAAAGGACCCACAATAAAGTGGGTAGAGCAATTCCACACGTTGGTGGTGGAAAGAGCCACACGGAGGTGGAGAATACCCACACACAGGTGGTGGAAAAGGCCACACAGAGGTGGAGGTTGGATTCCTTGTGAGAAAAATGTTTATTTTGGACGAATTCGTAAAGATCATATTTTATTCCAAACTTTAGAAGTTCAATGCACAATTGAAAACTTGTGAGTTGAAATGTGATAAGACCAACCACATGGGTAATTTCTGCCTTTAAGGAATTTTCTTATCATGTGAGAAAAACATTTATTTTGGACGAAATCTGAACAAATATATTTTATTCCAAACTGTTAGGACACATGTGATCCACTTGTTAGGAACATATGTCACTATTTTATGTGATTGGCTAATCCTTTAACAAAACGCACTTTACATGTATTTGGGTAAAACTAGGATGTTTTTGATACTTCAAGAAACCTTGTTTCAAGTTCAAGTGTTAAATTCATGCAAGTCTGTCCAAGAATTAAGTGAGAAAGTGCTGAATTTTAAAGCTCGATAGCTGCTTGACACCTCTCGACACCTGGCTTATCTGTCGAGCTCTTCAGTTGCTTCTTATCGCAATCTCGACACCTCTCGATAGCTAGGTCGATTGATCGAGAAAATTTCTATCCCCTCAGCACTTGCTTGACACCTCCTCGATAGCTGTATCTGTCGAAGTTTAAATCTCGACACCTCCTTGACACCTCTCAATTGATCGAGGTTACGAGAATTCAAATTTTCAGATCTGATTTTCGGCCCATGATGACATGTATGTGTAGGGTTTCTTTTCTCACAACCCTAGACCTATATAAGGCTTATTTTAGAGGCCGTCACATATGAGAATACAAGGAGAACATATGCAAAAGGTAACCGATGCCTTATTCTCTTTGAAAGAAGCTACTGCGTCTTTGTGCCTTAGGGTTTTGTAACCAAGTGCTTCTTGATCTTCATTATTGATGAAGTACAGAACTTTGCAGCCAACATTCTTCTTCCTCAAGTTGGTGAGTGAGTCATGTACTGGGATTCGTGCAAAGGAGCTAGTCACGTACTGGGATCCGTGCAACAAAAAGGGTGGCATTCATATATTGAAGAGTTCAGAGGTTCTAAAACAGTAAAAGGTTTCTGCTATGAGTTCATCTATGGAGATTGTAGAGTCTAGGGACAAAGGTTTTGTACTAGATATGAAACTTCTCTTTACTATAGTGAATTGCTTTTCGGGAAGGTTTCCCCCCAAGTTTTTTTTATTGTGAAACTAGTTTGTTTCATTGGTTTTCTTGGGTTATCATATCTTGTCTTATTTATTTTTCCGCTGCATGATTTTGACATGACATTGATGTTTGTTAATTCTATCATTATATCTTGTCTAATTAACAACTTGAGTTTAAAACTTGTTAATTCTATCAACTAGGGTCTAAATTTCCCAACACAAACTATAGAAGTTCAATGTACAAATTGAAAACTTGTGAATTAAAATGTGACAAGGCCAATCACATAGGTCATTTCAACCCTTAGGAATTGTCTTATCATGTGAAAAAAAAATGTTTATTTTGAATGAAATCTTAGCGATTTTATTTTATTCCAAACTTTATAAGTTTGATGTACTAATTGAAAAATTGTGAATTGAAATGTGAGAAGGCCAACCACGTGATTAATTTTAGCCCTTAGAAATTTGTCTTATCATAATAGGCTGTGATCATAAATAAACCCATTATAAAAGTCCAATTATGGACAATGAAAAAGCTTGGGTTCCAAAAAAAAAACACTATAAACCATGCCATTTGTTTGTGTTTTCAAGAATGGCACCAATGGCTACATACTTTGTCATGATTTTACCAATATATGAAGTTATAAACATGGAATACAACCTTAAACTGATGTGTATGAAACAATTAGCCATTTAACATCATGTAAAACTAGAAGGAGAAAGTTGCAAATAACATTACAAATTCGACAAAGTCGAGCGTGAACAGGTTCTCATAACATAGTTTTCCAACTATGAAAGAAGCACTAACCAAAATAGAAGCAACTTTTTTCCTTCCATGTTAAAGTTGAGAGGGATTGAGTTGAGGAGAGAAAAAATAAAAGTAGATGCAAGCTTGAAAGTCATTTGGCCTAACAGCCTACACCCATAGGTGAAAGCCCTTGACAGCTACATCAATACTATCAAACTTATGTTTATAATAATCTCAAGGTTAATGCTAGACTAATCCTATGATTAGTTTGCCTTCTTTACAAGTATGTGGACCTACAATAGGTTGGGGTTTGGTTCTTTAGCGCCATGATATCTCTAACAACACCAGGGAAAGCACGACACAAAGTGGCACACTGACATAGCTAAGGCTGACATGACAGTACCCATTGATGCCATGTGGTGGCTTTGCAATGATTATCAATGTAGAAGCACCTAAAATCAAGGCACATGATTTTTATATCATCCGGCTAAAAAGAGAACCCCCCCCCCCAAAAAAAAAGCCTTATTAGGTTTCATTAGTGGCTAACCATCCCAACCATAAAGTGGAAAAAAAACCATTTCCAATATTTTGATCAAGGTGCCCTCTCTGATGCAAGGGCTATCTCAACAAGTCATAACGATTCTACTGCATCATTTCCCCCAACTGCATCTCAATTCATTGTATTTGTTCTGCCATCCACAAACACCACATCAAGCTTTATATAGATGGCTTGAGCCTTCTTTGTTGGGGAAAAATCCTAATCCCCTCAATGTCTATGTGTGAATTAAAATATATAATTACCAAGCAATAGCAATATTATGGAAACAAAAAAAATTCAGCAAGCACCACATAAATACAACTACACAAGAATACCAAATCTTACGTGAAAAACCCTCCGGTGTAGAAGGAAAAACCACGGGGCAGCTCCGAAAAATATCCACTATGAAATAGAGATTACAACTATCAAGTTTATGCTAAACTTGAGTCCACAATAAATTGGATATACAATAAATAAATCTCAAGGAGTAAATACAATCTCACCACAAAGCCAATAGCAAAATCTTTCTCTGAATACTCTTACTCTCCATGGTTGTAGCACTCAAAAACTCCATGAGAACTCCACCAATTTATCTTCCTAGTGTGTAACTTGAGTAAAGAAAAATGTCTCATTTTTCTTTTTCACTCTCTCACACTCTCACTGTGTTCTTCTCTATTTCTTCGGACTGCACCTCCTAAAACTCTCACTTGTGCTTTTCTCACAATGGTCGAATGGCTCTTTGTTTTTGCTTCAGCTCTCCACCAGGCCGAATGTCCTTAGCCTTTTTTTCTTCTTTCTTTTCTCCTCAACGTGTCCCACATGCCTTGCATCACTTCTCATTAAGAGAAGTCAGACCTCCCCCATGCTTGCTCAGCTTTGCATTAAACCAAAAGCTAACTTTGGAAGCTTGAGGAAGCAAGCTCATCAATTGAGCTTTGACTAATGGTGTGTGCTAGAATCCAAGGGTGTCACGTGCACCCAACAATCTCCCCCTCCAGCACATTACAGAGGAGATCTTCAACCCAAGTCTTTAGTTAGAATTCATGCCGGCCAACCCCACACAAAACTTTATCTTTTCTCTAGACACAACCTTGGTTAACATGTCAGCTGGATTTTCATCTATGTGAATCTTCTCTAATTCAAATGATCGTGGTTCAACAACTAGTCTCAACCAATGGTATCTCACCTCAATGTGCTTTGATCATTAATGGTACATAGAATTCTTGCTCAAGTCTATAGCACTCTGACTATCACAATTAACTACATACCCATCTTGCTTCAAAACCAATTCTTGGAGAAACCGTTTAAACCAAAGCATCTCTTTACCTGCTTCATTAGTTGCAATGTACTCCGCTTCAATTGTAGATAAGACAACACACTTCTGCAATCTTGACTGCCATGATATAGCTCCCTCTGCAAAAGTAAATAAATACCCCGATGTAGATTTCCTACCATCAAGGTCACCTACCCAATCTGCATCGACATAACCCTCCAAAACTGGTTCAGAATCACTAAAAGTCAAGCACAATTTAGAGCTACCTCTCAAGTACCTGAAGATCCACTTCACTGCTTCCCAGTGATCTTTACTAGGATTAACCATGAACCTGCTGACAACACCAACTGTATGAGCAATATCTGGTCATGTGCAAACCATAGCATACATCAAACTCCCAACTGCTGATGAATAAATAGTTGATACTATGTCTTTTTTCTCTTTCTTGGATGAAGAACAAGATTCCTTTCTTAGCTTGAAATAAGCACCAAGAGGTGTATTGACTGGCTTAGCATGCTTCATATTGAACCTTTCAAGAACCCGCTCAATATACTTCTCTTGTGATAACCATAGCTTCTTAGCTTTCCTATCACGCAAAATCTGCATACCTAAAATTTGCCTTGTTGAACCCAAGTCTTTCATATCAAATGACTTGAACAAGTCCTTCTTCAAATTTCCAATTGTCCTACTATCAACATATCATCTACATATAGCAGAAGAATAACAAATTTACCATTAGAAAATTTTCTGACATACACACAATGATCTGCCTTTGTCCTCGTGTACTCATGACCCACCATGAATGAGTCAAACTTCTTGTACCACTGTATTGGAGCTTACTTCAAGCTATACAATCTCTTCTTTAACTTGCAAACCATGTGTTCTTTCAAATCACCATGAAGAAAAGTTGTCTTCACATCAAGTTGCTCAAGCTCAAGATCCAAGCTAGCTACTAATCCTCGAACTACCCGAATGGAACTCATCTTGACTACTGGAGAGAATATCTCATCAAAGTCAATCCCTTGTTTCTGAGTGAAACCCTTGACCACCAATCAAGCTTTATACTTTGCTAACTTGTCAATACCCATTTGTTTTAACTTGAACACCCATTTGTTTTTCAATACCTTCTTGCCTTTAGGAAGTTCCACCAAGTCATAAGTCTTATTCTTGTTCAAAGAATTCATCTCTTCATGTATAGCCTTCAACCAGCTTTGCTTATCCTTATGAGACTGTACTTCTTGAAAACTTTCTAGCTCCCTCTCTTCAGTAATCATAGTATACTCAAAAGTGGCATATCTAGTCAATGGACGATGCTCTTTAGTAGACCTTCTCACCTAAGGTTCTACTATCTCTACTGGAGGAGACTGCTCCCCCTGCTTAACACATCTGTATCTGTCACATCATCACCATCAACACCTGCTGGCTCATTAGCATCAAATTCAGTTGGTTCATCACTATGATTCTCATCTTGTACCTCTTCCCTATTTCTGGCATTATCTAAGGAAGAAGAGGTAGGTGTAAAATCAGGAACACCTTCAACTGTAGCTTTAGGCTTCTCAGTTTTCTAAAAGTCTGCCAAGTTTTCATTCTCATGAAAAACTACATCTCGACTTCTAATCATTTTCTTTTCTTTTGAATCCCATAGCTTGTAGCCAAACTCTGCAGTTACTTAGACACATGAACAAATGCCTTGCACCCAAATACCTTCAAGTGAGAGTAAGAAACATCTTTCCCTGTCTATACTCTTTCTGGAATATCAAAATCCAAAAGAACTGATGGAAATATATTAATTAGGTAACATGCAGTTACAACAGCTTCACCCCAGAATGACTTAGGCAGATTAGCCATTCTCAACATACATCTGATCTTCTTAACAATAGTGCAGTTCATCCTTTCTACCACACCATTTTGCTATGGGGTACCAGGAACTGTCTTCTCATGTCTAATGCCTTTCTCGGAGCAGTAACTCTTGAATTCATTAGATGTGTATTCACCTCCGTTATCACTATAGAGACACTTCAAAGGCTTCCCTTTCTCTCCTTCCACCATGGCATGGAATTTCTTGAAGTGCTCAAATACCTGGTCTTTTGTTTTCAAAACATAAACCCACACCTTTCGTAAAGCATCATCAATAAATGTAACAAAATATTTATTGCCACCTAAAGTCTCAACATCAATGGGATCACATACATCAGAATAAACAAGATCTAATACATTGAGTTTTCTAGTAGAGGGTATATTAAATGAAACTCTATGTCGTTTACCAAATAAACAAAAGTTACAAGGATTTAGTGACGTACCTTTGGCAAAGGGAATGGGAGACTTCTTTGCCAAAATCTGCAACCCTTTTTCACTCATGTGAGCCAGCTGCCTATGCCACAAGTTAGGCGAAGAATCCTCTTGAGCTGCACTAACAACATCCTTGCACAACTTTACTTGTGTCTTGTAAAGTGTACAACAAATATATCCTCTAGCAAACACCAATGATCCTTTGCTAAGCTTCCATTTTCCATCACGAAAATAATTTCCATAACTTTCTTTATCAAGAACATGAGTGGAAATCAAATTCAGGCGAATATCCGGAACATGTCTCACATTCTTCAAAATCAAGGTGTATCCAGCGTTAACCCTAACACATATATCACCAATTCCCATAATGTCTGAATAACTATCATTACCCATCTTCACTCTCCCAAAGTTTCCCGCTTTGTATGAAGTGAATAACTCCTTTCTTGGAGTGACATGGCAGGAAGCAGCTGAATCAATCACCCATTCAACGTAAAGATCTGAAACTGTACAACAATCATCTTGTCCTATGGCTAGGACCTCATCTTCCAACACTATAACAGCAGTAGTGTTCTCATCATTCGTCTTTTTCTGATTTTTATCCTCTTTCTGTTTGTTCTTCCAAGCCTTGCAATTCCTTTATATGTGACCTTCTTTGTCACAATAAAAGCACTTGAATTTTCCTTTTGATTCTAACCGACTTCTGGATTTATCTCGCCCTTTAGAACCAAGGTAGTCAATACCATACTGGTATGTATACCGATATTGAAACATTAACATTTCATACCAGTTTAACTACCGGCCAATTTCGGATAATACCGACCGGTATAGAAAAAGGTTTTTTTTTTATTTTTTTTATTTTTTTAAGTTTTGTAATTTTTGAATTTTTGTTAGGGCAGAATGGTAACTTATTAGTATTATTTGTTTTCTTAATATACAATGGTAACTTTTAAGCTTTCGGTACAGCCTCTGGTACGGTATTGACTCCCTTATTTAGAACTACTCTTACTTCTCCCCCTTCTCTGTGACAAGAGCATGTGTAATATCCTTGCCCATATCCTTTTTTCTAGTTTCTTCATTAAGCAAACTGTCTTTAACCATAGCAAGTTGTAACACATTATTCAGAGCAGAATTACTAAGCGACACTACCAAAGTCTCCCAACTGTCAGGTAAGAAACTTAGAAGTAACAAAACTTGCAACTCATCATCTATTACTAGCTTCATTGTAACCATTTGATTTACCAAGTCTTGGAATTGACTAAGGTGATCGGCAATGGACTTACCCTCCTTAAGCTTCAAATTCACAAACTTTCTAGCAATAAAAGCTTTATTTTGAGCTGTCTTTCTTTCATAAAGACTCCCTAATTTTTCCCAAAGAACCTCTGCATTTGTTTCCTGAGACACATGGTGAAAAACACTAACATCGATGCATTGTCTAATACATCCGATAGTTTTTCTATTTAATTTCTCTTGGTCTCTATCTGACGTATCACTAGGCTTAGCACTATCCCCCTCAATATGGTCATGCAAATCCTTGCAATAAAGGACATCCTCCATCATTGGCATCCATATCGAATAATTTGATGACAAGAGTTTAACCATAGTATTCATAGTCATATTCTCCATTTAATCCAACACAAGACAGTCAAACCCAAGCAATCAAAAGCTCTGATACCACTTGAGGAAAAATCATAATCACCTTAATGTCTATATGTGAATTAAAATATATAACTATCAAGCAATAGCAATATTATGGAAACAAAAAAAATTCAGCAAGCACCACATAAACACAACCACAAAAGAACATCAAATCTTATGTGGAAAACCCTCCGGTGTAGAGGGAAAAACCACAGGACAGCTCCGAAAAATATCCACTATGAAATAGAGATTACAACTATTAAATTTATGCTAAATTTGAGTCCACAATAAATTAGATATACAATAAATAAATCTCAAAGAGTAAATACAATCTCACCACAAAGTCAGTAGCAAAATTTTCCTCTGAATACTCTAACTCTCCATGATTGTAGCACTCAAAAACTCCATGAGAACTCCACCAATTTATCTTCCTTGTGTGTAACTTGAGCAAAAAAAAATGTCTCCTTTTTCTTTTTCACTCTCTCACACTCCCACTGTGTTTTTCTCTATTTCTTCGGACTGCACCTCCTACACCTCCTGAAGCTCTCACTTGTGCTTTTCTCACAATGGCCGAATGGCTCTCTGTTTTTGCTTCAGCTCTCTCAGCTTTGCATTAAACCAAAAGCTAACTTTGGAAGCTTGAAGAAGCAAGCTCATCAATTGAGCTTTGACTAATGGTGTGTGCTGAAATCCAAGGGTGTCACGTACACCCAAGATTCTTGACACCACCTGAATTATCTAATTCCATAACCCTCTCTTGTCCCAACCATAGTGCCACACTACACATCTCCAACCGCCGTTTGAAGCCCTTTTGCATTTTTTACCAACTCATCATCGAATTCTTATATGCCATATCCCCTGCAGCCAAAAATTATTTATTATTGTTATTCATGATCATCAGCGTAAGTTATTTATATGGCTAATTTCAAAAGAATCTCCATCTTTGCTTACTATTTCAATGCAAAAAAGGCTGAGAAAACCTTTTCGATATAAAAGTTGAAATACCAAAGGGGATTTAATCTTCTTAAGGATGATTCAGTCACCCTCACCCTCTAGAACATGAATTTCATGATTCAACATAATTCATAAAATTTAAAGCTAAATCTCTACACCAAATACAATTGAAGAAGACCTAGTTTTTCTACCAAAAAAAAAAAAAAAAAAAAAAAAAAAAAAAAAAAAAAAAAAAAAAAAAAAAAAAAAGACAACCTAGTTTGACCTTCAAACTTCATTAAAAAAAAAAAAGAAAGAAAGGGTTTTGACCTTGAAATAGAAAGAATGTATCATTGAAATAAGCAGGGTTAATCCAGACCAATACACCTTACAAATATTTGCAATCAAGCAAGATCAAATGGCCAAGATGAAAGCTGAAGTGATTAGACAAACAACACAAAAGTTGGACCTAATTAATTATAATTAATTTTGATTGATGTTAATGAAAATCGAGACTTTTTAGGCTAAAATTTTACATTTTTCTATTTTCATTGACTATGATTTATTTTCTATAGTCAATTGATTATGAAGTTTTTTATTTTTATTATGCAGTTATTTTATGTCCTTTCTTAATGTAACTTTTTATTTTTTGTTGAGAAAGTTCTTAATGTAACTTGAGAAGTGAGAACCCTCTTTAAAGCACCAGGATTTAGTAATGTTTCGTTTTGCTTGAGTAAAAAGTCTTTTGGAATTTTCCCCCCAATAGATTAGTGTTGATTTCAAGCAATCCTAAGAACTGACTCCCAAATTGTAGCTATCTTTTTATGCTTGATATTGACTCCAGTCTCCAAGCAACCTATCCATAATCTCTGAGAATTTTGAGTTGCATCACTATGTTTCATATATCACCTTTGGAATCACAAATTTGTAGATCAACAGATTAAAGAAGTTTTTTTTTATAAGTAACATAAATTTATTTAAAAAATAAAAAAATTAGCCCATGTACATAGGAAATGTACTAAAGGGGTAAAAACTTCAAGAAACCAAATTACAATGATCAAGCAAAACAGGAAGGGTAGAACAAAAAGGAAACAAAGTTCCACACTTCCTCTAGGTATTAGGAGACGTAGATATTATTGGAAAAGCCAGGAGAGCTTAAATATAACAATCTGAGAATAAAGTGAAAGGAATGGGAATAGTTGGCTGTGCGTTGTAGGATAGAAATGCCAGTTGCAGTAATGTCCAATGCAGTTAGACTCCTAGGAATGCTCTACCGGTGTCTGAATTGCTCAAAGTTTGTCTAGTTGTTAAGTAACAGGCATGTACGGAAGAAGTACTGTATGACCTCATCAACATTGGAAAAGCCATGAGTATATATCAGTGACATTTGAAGGAAGGGGTGAGTTGAGGAAAATGGATAAGATATCAGGTCGTTTCTCATATAATTGGATAGGTTTTTCATTAAAGAAATGGCGATATTCAGTTGGAAGAGCAGAAGTTAGTATAGACTATAATTAAGCAAATGACTCAAACATTACTTGCCTGGGATACTTTATAGCAACCATGCTAAAAGAGGTGCAAGTTACAACCATCTATAACAATTGCACCTAAAAAATGAAAGAAACTATAATGTTTTTTGACAATGAAGTCTATTATAAGACATTTTACAGCCAGTCTCTAAGCTGTTTCAGAGATTAAAGGAAATGCTCTAAATCTTTATAAGTGCAAGGATCTTGTCAAATATGAATCAACTTAGAGTTTTATTTTCTTAATGAAGAGAACAATTAGGGCTTAATAGTACAGCTGCCATAAAATCGTAAATCTCAGAAGAAAATAAATTTAAAAAGCTGATTGACTGAATAATATGTTAGGTTCTAAGAAATTAGGAACTAATGTATTAGAACTTCAATTTGTATTATGTTGGCAAACCATGATCAAAACATAGAGTCTAGGTTTAGGCTTGCTCAAAGTATGTTTATTTGTAAAATTGGAATTGAGTGATTGCAAAATTTATTGGACTAAATCTGCAAGGCTCGATCGATCGAAAATTAGACTCGATCGATCGAACCACGTGCAGATTTATTTTTCTGCAGAATTCCAGTTCAGCCCAAACTCTACTTAAACGTATTAGGGTTCAAGTAAAACTCTCCTATATGTAAGGGAAAACCTAGAACGTTTTTCAGAAGTGAGAGAGATTAGAGTGCCTCTTGTGCGTCTTTTGGTTTTAGGGTTTTGTACCCAAACCTCTCTAAAGTCTTGGTTGCTTGAGAGTTGTATTGTTGCTCATATTGCTGTTTGTGTAAATCTCCGTGAGATCTAGAGGAGCTTTCCTTTACACAAACTTAGGGTTTTCAAGGAGGATATTTTATCTACACCTTGATGATCAACTCGGTTGCTGCCATTGAAGCTTAAAGAAACACAAGCGGGTGTGCTTGTATCTGGTGGTGAATCCAGGAAAGAAGGAGTCCATGGATTCGGAGCTTACACGTGGTCATGTCAGTAAGTTCTACTGGTGGGTAGCAATAAGAAGTCGAGTGTGGGGGCTTGTAAGTCTTATTGTATGAACTTCGATTCTTTCAAGATAGTGGATTCAAGTTTACCTTGAGGATAGCTAGGTCAAATCCTCCCCAGGTTTTTACCGGTTTGGTTTTCTGGGTGATCATATCTTTGTGTTATTTATCTTTCCGCTGCTTTGCATGATATGATCTCTGTGATTGTGATAACCTAGATTTGTTAAATTGGACTAAGTAACAACTTGGCTAATTACCTAGGTTAATTCAATTGTGTTTTAAGGGGTCTAAAAACTTTCATAATATATCTAAGAATAAACTCTAATACCAACTATCATAAGGTAGTGGTCCTTAAAGTGAGATTTATTGGCTAAAAGAGCATTTTTTAATAACTATCTGATAATTTTCAGAGTTGAACCATGTAAAACCAATTATAAGAGCATTGTTCAATAACTAGGTATCCATGACTTGATACTTCAAAGTCAAAATCTATAGCCAATAACTATCTAATACCAACAATAATCAACCATTATTGAAAGCAAATCTCTTAGTAAAATTAATAAATTAAAAAATAAAAAAATAAATAAAAAAGAAAAGAAAAGAAAGAAAAGATTTTGCAAGGTGTTTGATGAAGTTTCCTTGGTGGCTTAAACTATCTTGCACTTCTATATAATTCCCTAACAGAGATCAAACAACATAACAACAAGAAACTTCACCCATTATTAGCAAAAGTTATAGTTATGTATATAAAATTGAAACCCATCCTGTACGTAGATAAACTATGCCCGAAAATTGCACATTTTTTCTCAAAATCGATTTCTATAAAACAAATGTTGATGTAGGCATCTTGCTTATGATATTTGTGACCCCTAGTATGTACGTAAAGCTCTTCATATCTTTGCAAAGTAGCATTTAAACATGGAGTATAGAACAGTTACCACTCCAAAGAGTCAGGGTAGGATAGGAAGCTCCACTTCATCAAAGAAAAAGAAACTGACCCGTCCATACTCTACATGGCAAAACCGCAAAGGAATGGCCCCTCATTGCCTCTCAAGGAGTTCAATATCTGCTATGGATGGTAGATCACCCCTGCAAGAGAAGGCAAGCATAAAAGATTCAAAAACTTTTTGACCAGGATATGCATATCAATTAATAAGTTACAGATCTCTTTCAAAGCAACTGGAGAGAACAATTTTTGATGGATTAATGAAGGGGATTTTTGGGAATTAGCATGGTAAGGGGGTTCTATATCGTAAGTTAAGCAACGTTACAAACGATTAAAGAAAATAGCATCTTGAGTTTTAGAAACTCGAGATATTGTTTAAAACTCGACTATTAGAAACTCGCTCTCCACTCAGCTTGCACTTGCTGATTTGGACAAAAAGCCACATAGATCTCAAGTCTTAAAGACTTGATTTCTATAAAATAAAAATCGAGTCTTAGAGACTCGATTTTCTTAGAGATAAACATTTTTATACTAATAGATATTGAGTATTAGAAACTCGATATTTAATTAAAATTTGCATAGAACTCGAGTCTTATAGACTCAAGTTCTACGGGGGAAAATTTTATAAACACAGCTGCACGCATCAGGTACACACACAGATAAAAATTTTATCAGCCCTCACTCTCTCACCCATAACACTCAGCCTCACTAACTCACTGCCTCACTCACCCATAACTTTCACACCACATTGCCTCTCACTCTCACTCACCACATTGCCTCTCTCACTGCTCCTCCCTCTCAACAAATTCATATCTAAGGTAAGGGTTTTTTAATTTGATTGTCATTGTAGTTGGGTATTATTTGTTGTTGGGTGTGGGTTAAAGAGTTTGACTCTTTATTTTGTAGATAGTTAACATAACTTAGTTAAGATACCAATATTGTGAATTATAGACCTTTGTTTTGTTAGTGTTAATTTTTTGAGTATTTATTTGCATAGTTTTTGTTATCATTATTTTATTCATCATTTCTAGGCTCTTATTTTTATCATGATCTTACAAGTTTTTTGACTTTATTCATCATTGTTTTGGGTATGAAATGGGTAGTGAATGAATTGTAATGAATAGGTATGTAATCATGCCCTTTGAATGGGTATGAAATGGGTATGTAATGAAATGAGTGACTTACTCTTTTCGAATGAATTGTAATGAAATAGGTATATAATTCATGCCCTTTGAATGTGTAATAAAATGGATTTTTTTGTATTCGGTATGAAATGGATATGTAAATGTTATGGGTATGTAATTAGATAAAATGTTGTATACTTTTACAAAGATTTTGGCTTTTTTTTTTTTTTTTTTTTTTTTTTGGTATTGGTTATGAAATACCGTCTTAGCATGACAGAAAAAGGATTTGGGTATGAAATGTGTAACGAATGTGTAATGAAATTCATACCCTTTGAATGAATTGGAATTTGTACTTTGTATAGTTTGACTAGATAAAATGTTTTTTTAACTAAAATAGTAACTTGACTCTAACAGATTCACAATGCCTAAAATTGATATAATCCTATACCATGATGGTCCGCTTAAGAATGCCAATGCGAACAAGGGATTGCCATTTGAAGAGCCGAGTATAAAGACCTATTATACCCAAATTGATCGTAGGTTGAAGACCCTTGATGAATTGAAGATGATATTTATGGAAGAATTGTGTGCGAATCCGACTGTACATAACATACAAATTACTTATCGTATGCCACATGAAGTCTTGAAGCACCGGATTAATTACAAGTATATGGCGATAGAAACAGACAAACATATAAAGATCATGTTTGACAAGTTGGAGAGAATACCTACAGTAAATGGTATTGAGTTGTACATACAGTCAGAGCCGTGTGCAGAAGTTAGTATTGTGGAAATCCAACAAACAACCACAAGTTTACAGGTTACAGTTCCGGATGCTCAATATGAGTATTCTACACATGTAGAGGATGGTGGTGTTCATGCCGAGGATGATGATGATGATGATGATGATGATGATGATGAAGATGATGATGACGACTATGTTGATGAGACTACTGCCATTAATGGTGAAGATTTTGTCGATAGAGATGAGTATGAAGATAGGATTGAACGAGGGGACGACTTTGAGAGGGACATTGATGATGATGAGACATTGGACGATAGTGAACCTGATGCAGACAATGTCATTAGTGTCCAAAACATTACAAACACAATCCTTGGGAAAATATGATTGATCCTTCACATATTGAGATACCATTTATGTTTACTTAGAGAGAGGGGATGAATTTGTGCAAAGGGTTGACTTTTGCCAATAAAGTGGAGGTGAAACGCATATTAACAATTTGTGTCCTCAAGGAAAACAAACATTTTATGATCAATAGGTCAACGAAGAAAAAACTTTGTGCGAAATGCGTGGATGAGTCATGCAAGTGGTATGTCTGCACAGTCATGAAGCCTAATCTCCACGGACTATAGATGGTCACTGTGTATGTGAGTCATCACACGTGTATACCGATTGGGGTACGAAATGATGGTAGAATGATGAATTGTAATTTTATTACAACAGAAATTCTTAAGAAGTTATGTGAGGATCACACTACCCTAATTAAGCATCTCAGATCTATGATAGAGTCGAAATATGAGGGTCATAAGTCTTCTTACTACAAGGTATGGGATGCGAAACAAAAGGTGATTGTGAAGATATTTGGGAATTGGGAAGAGTTTTACCAAAGGTTGCAAAAGTTACTAATGACATATATTGATCAGGATCCGACTACCCAGGTGTTTTATCATACCACACCCACCAGTGAAGATGACATCGTATTTTTGCATTATGTGTTTTGGTCTTTCGGTCCATGCATTAATGGATTCAAATATTGCAACCGGTTATCAGTATTGATGGGACCCATCTATATGGTAAATATCAAGGAAAGTTGTTGGTCGCAATGGCAACCGACACTAACAACAACATATTCCCTCTCGTCTTTGCTATTGTGGATTGTGAGTTAGGGTCCAGTTGTAGGTGGTTTTTACAATGCCTTAGAGATACGATTGGCCACGTGATACCTAACAAAGGCATTTGTATAATTTCTGATGATCATGTAAAGGTCAAGGGTGACAGTTGCAGTCAGTAAAAAAAAAGGGAGCACCTAACAACGTATCTTCATAGACCAAGAACTACAATACTTTCAAATCAAGCAAATCCCAAAGAGTTAAACAGAATCTTACATGTGAGATAGTAAGAACAAATCTATATGCTAAAGCTGAGTACAGAACAAAGAAAACCCATGAAAGTAATGTCACTTTGAACCCAAGAAATTGTTGCAAACAACTTCAACTGTAAAAAAATCACAAAAAAATAAGGTATCAAAACTCGAAAGCCAAAATTTTTAAAATTTTTTTTTTTGTAATTATAACCCAAGAACAAAAATAAGAGCACAAACAAAAGCACAAATTTCTCTAATTTTGAGCCCAATGAAGAAATTTGCATCATTTCTACGCAAACTATAAGTAAAGACATATTACATTGCTCCAAAGAGTTTTGCAACATTTGCAACCACCCCATAACAAAGATTTTACTAACATAAATCCTAGCAAGTAAACACATATCAAGCATTATTACCGAGAAACCAACAAAAAACAGAGACAAAAACAGAACATGCCAGCAACCCAAATCATGCAACAAGTAACAAAACAAATCCGTCTAACTTAAATCTTACACTAACAAGAAAAACTAAAGCACTAACAAGGGAAATTATCAAACACAAACACTTGGGCTAAACCCAGATGGAATAATTATTCAAAAAGCTCAAATTTTTATAAGAAAAATATACCTTCAAACTTGAAAAAATCTGAACTTCCGTTGGTAGGGACAAAAGGGATTTTCAAGATATGGGTGAGGGGATCGTCTGAAGCTGATTGTAAGGAAAGAGGAGAGTGTTTGAGGGTGAGGGTGATTTTTGTTGCACGCCGAGGGGTTAAGGGTGACTAATTTGGGTGTTTGAGTGAGAGTGTTTGAACTTTGAGAGGGTGTTTGAGAGACTGAGAGAGAGTGTTTGAGTGAGGCATTTGAAAGTGGGTTAGAGTGTATATTGTGCAGATTTCGAGTCTTATAAACTCGATTTCTACGTGGCTAAATTTCATTCACCTAGAAAATTTTTCCACGTAAATGTAATGACAAACACCACAAATCGAGTTTTAAAAGCTCGAGTTCTAACTGGATCTCAAGTTTTTAAAACTCGAGATGTTAGTTTCCAACATTCTTTTACAACGTGACAACTAACGAAAATGTTAGATATTTAAGGGTAAATGGAAAAAAAATCAATTAATGAAATATAATACCAAATTTTACTGATCTTCTTCAAGCAAAAATTACTTTTACCTTGGGGATTACAATTTAACACTTTTCAGAGATTATATGGGTCTATCTTTGCAGAATGCCAATTTCCACTTAAAATTTAAATATGATTGTAAACTAAGTAATCTCTTTATATTAAAAGGATTTAGAAAGTTAATTATTGTCTTTTTAATTTCCAAAAATACCCATAATTTAATTAACTTATCCTTATTCTTAAAATTTAAAAATAAAAATAAAAAGGTTAATCTCTATATATTAATAGGATTCAAATGTCTGATAGTCAAGAGTTGAAAAATCCTACCATAATGTAGTTATTTCTATCCCATATTTCAAAAATGTTACAAATAGGAATTATAAGCATGCTTCACGTTATGCCAACACATGTATGGGATTATAAAAGACAAAAATGCCTTCTACCCACATTTCTAAGAAGATTATCAAAAAAAAAAAAAAAAAAAGTAGAAAACATGGCTTATTTAATATAAACAAATAAGTAATAAAACAATAAAATCATACTAACTAGAGGCTTGATCTACTGCATCCAAAAATTGAACAACATTTAATTTCCATAGAAACTGTAAAGTTGTAATTTACAACTAGTTTATGTTGGCTTTAATTTCGTGCCAAATTTGTTTATAATATTGTTCAATCTTATGTACCTTGTATTTTATGTGGGATTTATTTGTAAGGATTGTGTGTGAGAGAGAGAGTGTGAAGACTTAAGGAAATTGAAGACTAAAGCAGTTTTCGCGGGTAGCTCACAATTAGGCTTCTCGCGAAGTGAAGCATGTGCCCTACATATGACTAGAATGCGAAGAGTTAGGACAGGATGGAGACAACTGGTTTTTGCGAGTGTCTCACGAGTAAGGCCTTCCCGCGAGATACCCGCGAAACATTTTTTTTTTGCTAAACTGTCATATCTAATACACACTATCTGTACCCACACTATATATACCCCCATTACCCACAAATGTTGAGGAGTACTTCTAAGAGAAAACCCTAGCCACTATCCTTGAGAGTTAGAGATTGTTATACCCACATTTCTCTACACAATCCATTGTGGTTTTTCCTCAACTCCTACCTCTCCAATTTCATATCCTTGAAAGGTTGATAGCCCAAACACTTACCACACTCTTTTCAGAGTGTTAAGTGAGGTTTTGGTGCAGCTGAGAAGCATTGGAAGAAGTCAAGCTTTGGCGGATGCAATCGGGCGTATTGTGGGATTCAAAGAGCTAGACAGGACATGGTTCCGAGAAGCCTTGTTGGAGTAGGAGCTTGGAGGGCTTAGATGCTTTGGATAGATTAGGCTTGGAGGATCTCATGCTACTCGTGTATCCCAACTGATTGTCTAGTGGATTGATTTACCACTTGGAGGGCAGCGGAGAGATTTTACGCCGAGTACTTCGATTTCCTCTTCGATAACACATCTGCATGTTATCTTGTGTTTGCATTCTTCTTCCCTACTCTTTTATCTTTCATATTACTGTTGTGTTGTATTAAATATGACTTAGAGTAGTTATATTGTTTAGCCACTCGCATTTACTCTATTCCGCACTTAGTATAAGTTAGAGTAAAATCAATCGAGCTGTAATTTTTAATTTGGGGGTCTAAACAGCTCTTGTGTTTTAACACAAATCTGAGCTTTCAATTGGTATCAGAGCAGGTACACTTGCTGTGGTTTTATTACCTAAGTGTGATCCTAGACCCCTTTGTGATGGACTGATCACAATCGCTCAATGCTCCACCATTCTTTGATGGGAGCAACCATGCGTTTTGGAAAGTCCGTATGAGGGCATTCCAGTGTGCTATAGATGAGTCGGTATGGGACTCCGTCGAGAATGGGTATGTTAAACCCACGACAGTCAAGTCCGAATGGGACAAGGCAACTCTTGCTTTAGCAAATGCAAATAGTAAGGCTATTAACGCTATATTCTATGGTGTGTCTACTAATGAATTTTACAGGATATTGCATGTGGAGACTGCCAAGGAAGCTTGGACGATTCTTGAGACTACCCATGAGGGTACCAAGAAAGTTAAGGACACAAAGCTCTAGATGCTTACCACCAAATTTGAAGAGCTCAAAATGGGTGACGATGAATCATTTGATTCATTCTATGGCAAGCTCAATGAAATCGTAATTGCTAAGCTCAATCTTGGAGAGAAGATTGAGGATGCCAAGGTGGTGGAAAGATTTTGAGGTCCTTACCGGAAAGCTTTCGAGCGAAGGTCACAGCTATAGAAGAAAGTAAAGATTTGGACGAGATCAAGATCCAAGAACTTATTGGATCTCTCCAAACATATGAGCTTGGACTACCTTCTCACAAGTTGAGCAAATCACTTGCTCTCAAAACCATCACCGAGAGAATGGTGACTCCTCCAAAGAAGATGATGTGGAGAAGGAGGTAGCATTCCTTGCAAAGAACTTTCAAAATTTTCTAAAGATGAAAAACAATGGGAAGCCGTTTAGCAAAGGAAAGTTTTCTTCCCCCAAAGATGATAGGAAGGAGTTTAAGAAGAGAGATAGAAAGGACTCTCAATCCCCTCAAGGAATTTTGTGCTACGAATGCAACGGTCATGGACATCTCAAGAAGGAGTGTCCCAACTATTTGAGAGGGAATGATAAAGTGTTTGCCACTACCTTTAACGATTCTGAAAGCTCAAATTCAAATACGGAAGGAGAATGTCACAGTGAAGGAAATTATATGGCCTTTATGGCTATTGCCTCCGTTGATTCAAAGGATGATCTGAGCAATTTGGTTGATGAACTTGGTAATCTTTTTGAGGATTAGGAAATTGAAGAATCAGAAAATGAAGACGTGTGCCAAAATGAAGGGGAGAACAACCTTCAAGAAGCATATGATTCTCTGCTGGAAGATTGTGGCAAATATGCCAAAGTTGCAAACCTTGCTGTGAAAAAGATGAAAAAGGTTGAAGAAGGACATAGGTGTATACTTGTGCAATTCAAGGAATCAAAGTGTGAAGTAGAAGGACTCAAGGGAGAGTTGGTTGAAGTTTACTCTAAGATCAAGTTTCTTGAACTTGAAATTATTCAAGCTAATGTCAAGGTTGAGCGCATTTCCACCAAGAAACTTGACAATGTGCTGTCCTCTCAAAAATCTTCACATGATAAGATCGGTTTAGGCTATACCAGAGAAGGAAGTTCTAGCAGCGAACCCAGGAAGGAAGTAAGGTTCGTATCAGCCAAGAATGATGAGAAATTCAAAGAAGTGAAGCCTGAGATTGAGACCCCTACTGCCATAAAATGAACCATTGGTGCAAAACTAAAGGAAAAAGGGAAGTCATTACCCAAAAATCAAAAGGGGCCTCAAGTGAAACATGTGTGTCATCATTGTGGCATACAAGGGCACACAAGGCCGAATTGTTTCAAGCTTCATGCACTCAAGAAGGCTAACTCTATGTGTGGCCAAGAAATTTCAAGGAGAAGACCAAAGGGAGTACAAGCTAAGGGAGATAGTGAGGGACATCTCATTGGAGACGTAATGGAAATGTTGAAAAACATATCACTATGCCTTGCTAGCTTCACTCTGAGGTTTGAAAGTTATGTTGGTCGTACCCCGCCATCTAAGGGACTGTTTGAATTTACTGTTTTCAAAACTCATAACTCTATTTCCATAACCCATAACTCAAAAATGGTGGGACCCATAGCTAAGAAGTCCGTTTGGATTTTGTTTATAGTTTTTGTTTCCATCACTCAATTCTTTGATTTTTGAGTGATGAGTTATGGAAATTGAAAACACATTTTAGGTGTTTTCAGTTTTCATAACTCTATTTTCAATGGCATTTCCGTAATTAAACTCACAACTCTCTCACTGTTCAGCCCCAATGTTTGACTTTTGGGTTTTTTTTTTGAATTTTTTTTTTCTTTTGAAACAAAGCCCAACCACATATCTTGACTTTTTAGTTTTTTTTTTTTTTTTTTTTTGAAACAAAAAGTAACGGCAGAATTGAGTGATGAGTGCCAAACGAGTGGGGTCGGGGAAATTGGGGTATTTTAAGTGATGAGTGATGAGTGATGAAAATTGAGTAAGGAGTGAGGAGTGAGGAGTGAGGAGTGAGGAGTGATTACAAAAAAAAATCCAAACAGCCCTTAAGGCTCTCACCTAAAACACTCGTAAAGAGTGGGTGAAGAAGGGTACTTATGCATAATCACTCTTTATGCCCATGCATTAATACTTCCGATATTTAAGGTCATAGGTTCATGCATCATGACATACATAATCCTCGTGTCATTGCTTCTTGAAAGTTCAAAAACGTGTATAAACACCTTTGAACGTTTAGACCCCCAAATTACAACTTAACCAATTCAAGCTTTATGTCAAACAACTAGTGTGCGCAAAATGAACATAAGCTATAATATGGAATTGGTAAAAACTATCTAAGCCAATTATAAATCACATCCACAGCAGAAAAGAAAAGGCAAAGATAAATGGAAGAGAGATTCAAACACAAGGACAACACACGATGTGTTATCGAAGAGGAAACAGAAGCCCTCGGCGTAAAACCTCTCCGCCGCCCTCCAAGCGGTCAATAATCCACTAGAAAATGTAGTTGGGATACATGAACAGCAATAGACCCTCCAAGCCTAATCTACCCGATGTACCTAAGCCCTCCAAGCCTCTTGCTCCAACGAGGTTGCGCCGAACCTTTTTCTTTTCTAGCTTCCCGGATTCCGCTATTAGACCGTAGCATCAACCAATGAAGATTGGTTCCTTCCTAACTGCTTCCCAGAAATCCAAACAACTGTCTCACAGTGATGATGATGGTGAGAACCAGGTTTGGTATAATGCCTCTCAAGGATTTGACAATGGAGAGGAAGAGAGTAGAGGAATTTGAAGAGACTCCAAGGTATAGATTGTGGGTGAAACAATCTTGTTTTTCTTTAGGGTTTCTCTCTCAAAATTCTCTCTGGAAGCTCTCTTTCAATCGTGGGTAAAAGGGGTATTTATACTGGAGTGGGAGAGGAATGTGAAACGTCAGGTTTTACAAAACAGGGGTGGCTCGCGGCTTGACCTCGCGGCTTGACTAAGTCGCGAGATCCAGTCGCGAGTTAACCGTATGGCCAGTTGTCCTGTTTTGTCCTGTAGTGCTCCAGCTAGCATGAATGTTCATCTTCCAGCATGCTTGGCACGTGTGCTGCTTCTGGCGACTTGCAGCCGCAAGTCACCCGCGAGTCCCAGCCGCGAGTCCCAGCCGCGAGTCTCTGTTTTCTTGCACACTCTTGAGCAATCTTCACTCTATCTTACTCACTACCCTTACAACAAACCCACCTAAATACAGGGTTACTAAATGCTGAATTACAAGCAAATTTGGCACGGAATAAAGCCAATTAGATGGTTGAATAAATTCAACCTTACAATCTCCCCCTTTGGCTATTCCGTGACAAAACCCTAAAACAAACTCTAGACTTAACATGTGAATTGGGAACAGTTGAACAAAACTCACTCACACCTAACTCTAGAAGCTGTGAAGCACTTGAATCATATGAACATAATACTCCTGAAACACAACAATACACCATGATCATTGTAAGCAGAAAATTATAAATGCATATGAAACAGGCAATATGTGATCAAGCAAAGATGGAGTTAAGAAACAAACCATGGCTTGATCAATCAAGTGAACACCACAAGGTAGTGATCACAGTGCTCATTCACACTTGGAATGAACACAAGGACATACAAGTTAACAAGTACAAGGCAAGACACTTGTATGCTCAACACTCAACCAATGCATAACACACAAGGCATATGCATCTAGGAACAATCCTACAAGGGCACAAGAGTAACAGTACATAAACCAAAATGCAGAACATTTAGATTAAAGTACTGATTTCAACATAGCATAAAGGCTGCATTAAGCAAGGTACATACCATAAAGCCTACAAACTATGCATAAAACATTAACCCTAAAAGCTTACAAAAGCACATGGGTACAAAACACATTATATTGAATAAAAACTTAAACAATATAAACTAAAAGTGCTTAAAGTTTCTCCCCTTCAAAATGATGAGAAGCTGTGATGCACTAGGAACATATATACTTGTAACCTGAAACACTTGCACAAAACACATTAGACCCTCAAGGTAAAGTAAGTAATAAAAGGACAAGTATAATGTAACAAGTAAATTGCGATCAAGTAAACATGATGTGAAACACGTGTGCAACTTGATCATACACCAAAACAGTCATATAGAAATGACTACAATGATCACATAGCAAAGCAAATGATCATCCGAACATGCATTCAAAGAAGCACAATAGCATAGGGATATATGCATGTCCAAAGCACAAACATGATGCAATGAGAACAACAAAGCATAACTCAAAACAGCATAAAGCCAACAAGAAAACAAACAGAACAAAGTTTTCTAGTTAACACAAAGTCTTCTCCCCCTTGGTATATGCATCTCCACTATGGAAAATCTCTCCCCCTACAAATGTGCACGATAAATAGAATTTCTCCCTTATGTGCACAAGAGTCATAACAAGAGTCATATAGAAATGACAAAACACTTCGGTATACTCTCTAGAGTATACTCTCCCCCTTTTTGTCAGAAATAGACAAAGGGTCAAGGAGAAAAGAGGGCAAGAGATGAATGAACGAACAATGATAATGATGCATGAGGGATGCAAGATGAAAGAGAAAATGAAGCTCAATCCTAAGACAAAGAACATGCTACAAAGCATAAGGTAAGCATGACATGCTAGGATGAAGAAATAAGGTAAAGACCAATGCATGACAAAGGTAGCAAAGGTGTGTGCAAGAGGTGGCTAAGTGCAATGCATGACCAATGCATGAAAAATGCACATGTGGGGCAAAGTGTACTAAATACACAACCAACGAACCAAACATGTTCCTAATGAGGAAACATGAGAAACCCCAAAGTTTGGTACTCATCGGAGTCCAAACAAGCGAGAAAATGTCTAAGAGACATTTTATCAAACACCTAGCATGCACACTATGAACAATAATGTGAAACAATGCATGAACATCATGAAAATCACCCTTAATACATGTTCTTTCTGCCACAAGGGGCCAACAACCAATGCAAATCAACAAAAGAAACCAATCCCATGAAGAAATTTGACAAAAATTAAGTTTTCCCAACCCCTATTATAAAAATCCCAACCAAGAGCACAAAACTCTCCAAAACATAATCTAAGGATCAAAATCAATGAAAAGAGTTTATAATTACCTTAGAGATGTTAATGGATTGAAAAACCATTCAAATTGGTTGGGTTTTGATGTAAAAATATTGAAAGAGGGGTTTTAGAGAGGATGGGAGAGGTTTAAAACAAGTTTCCAGCGAAAAAAAGCTCTTTAAAAAGCTGATTCTGGACGTCTCGCGACTGGCGAGTCGCGAGCCAAGTCGCGAGTGAGCCGCGAAACCTCTCTGTATGAACTCGCAGCTTAAACTCGCAGCTTGCAAGCCACCAAACCGAGTAGCTAAAACTGGCAGCTTGCTGGCAGCTCACGCAAGTAGCCAAAATGAGTGGCCAAAAATTCTGACACTTGTTTTTCAAAACAGAACATGTTTAAACATTGAAAAACAAAGTAAGCACTAAACATAAACACAAAAAGTGATAAAAATCACTTCCAAAAACATATAAAATGATCAAAAATATTTTTGGATTAATCCATATAAGATTGAGCACACACACGTCACATTTAGACAAGTACAATCTAACAAATGAATAAGACATTCATTGAACATAAGGCAAGTGTGTTATGTGTGTGTATCAAATGTGGAATAGTCCTTAGTCTAGAGTGAAGCTTCAATGATCAATTCAATCAAGTCATACACAACTAGTACTAAGTCAAGTGGTCTATCTCAATTATAGAAGTGAACATATATGACCTCCCACAAGAAAATGATTACATAAGATTGAAGCTTTTCATTTGGCTTCTTACAATTCATATCATTTGATCATTTTGAATCAATACAACTCATTTTGAGCAATACATCTCATTTTTGAGATTGATGCCTGAAATTTTTGATATTTCAATTTGATGAACAAGCCTTTGGCTTTTTGGGTATCATACATTTTCATATAAGTCGCTTTCCCTTTTTCCTAGTCGAATACTAGTATGTGCGACGGCTTTTACAGCTCATTATCTCTTTTCATTTTGAGATTTACATTTATTGAGCCCTTTAAGCAATAAAAATAAAAGAGTGGGAAGAGATATAAGCACAAGTCTACGCATGTATCAAAACCAACATGACTATTGACAAATCATTCATGACAAGCTTAAAGATCGATTTACAACAATCACACAAAGATGTCAAGATTTTTCCCACAAAGATATAAGTGCAAAAATAACAAGCTAAGCTCGTAAATGTACAAAGCCATTTGTACAAAGGTACAAGGCCAAACTCACATGTGATATGTGCTTAAACATATACGATCAAACTTTTTGAATTTTTCACTTTTTATGTGGTTTTGGATTTTTTACTCACACAAAGCAGAAACATAAAAGTAAGATCAAGAACAAAACAATGCATACAAATAAATGCAAGATGCACAAAATGCATGATGATATGACATTTAATGCAAGAAGGGTCCTACAAAGATCGAAAGAATTAGATCAAGGACCAAAAAGAGCACAAGCTTAACCATATGAACCCTTCCTTATCCAAACGGAACGATTGTTTGGAATGAGTGTCTCAAGAGAAGCGAGACGAGGGTTGGAAGAATGAGAACCGGGGATGCACATAGTCAAGGAGTTAAGAGCATTAAACATTTTCTTTAACAACATGCTATTTTCACTCAAAACCGGTTTACTCTTTTTAGCACAACTTCCAAAAAACTCAAGTTTTTCTTTTCTTTTAATTCTTTTAAAAGCATGAAACTTAGAGCATTGAGGTCTTAGATGACCAAAGGCACCACAATGGTGACAAACAATGTGTTTAGGTCCACTAGGCTTTTTGGGAAGGGATCTAGCAACATGGTTTTGTTCCCTCTTCAACTTATGACATTGAGGTCTTA
The DNA here is from genome assembly GCF_932294415.1 of Quercus robur. Lineage (NCBI taxonomy): Eukaryota > Viridiplantae > Streptophyta > Magnoliopsida > Fagales > Fagaceae > Quercus > Quercus robur. The sequence continues at coordinate 47,016,943 of NC_065540.1, read as the reverse complement.
TATGACCAATCATACCGCAGTGGTGGCAAGTTGGAACAAACTTAGATCCATTCAAAACCTTAGGTTGAGACCTAAACGAAGGCTTTGACTTAACAACCTTTCTCTCCACCTTTTGATTTCTTTTATGTGGAGGAATGTACACCGATTTGTCCTTTAAGGTAGAACACACACTAGGCACAAAATCGGGTACCACAACATGATTGCAACAAATATTTTCATCCTTTTTAACAGTAGGTTCAGCAATCAAACACTTGGCATGCATCTTAACAGATTCATTTTCACATTTAAGATCATCAACAAGTTTGTTAGACAAAACAAGTTTAGCATCCAAGTCCATATTCAAACATTCAAACTCTTTCAGCTTTTCTAGAGAAATTTCAGCAAGTTTTTTATATTTCTCAACCAATTTGTTGGATTCATTGTGCTTAGCAATCAAATCATCATTTTCACAAAATAACTTGCTTAAATTCTTTTGAAACTTCTTAGCTTTTTTCTTCAAAAGTTTGTCAACAACACCCATAGATTCAAATAACATGTCATCACACTTATGAGAATTAACACTCATAGAGGCATTTTCACAAACACATGGCATGTTACATTCATCACCAACCAAATCATGCAAAGAGGCATACAAAGCACAATCCATGGCAAATAAACACAAGGAGTCAAAGATCACACTTAGGTATTTAAACCACAACAAGTGTACCCGCTCTGATACCAAATGAAAGTTCAAAAACGTGTATAAACACCTTTGAACGTTTAGACCCCCAAATTACAACTTAACCAATTCAAGCTTTATGTCAAACAACTAGTGTGTGGAAAATGAACATAAGCTATAATATGGAATTGGTAAAAACTATCTAAGCCAATTATAAATCACATCCACAGCAGAAAATAAAAGGCAAAGATAAAGGGAAGAGAGATTCAAACACAAGGACAACACACGATGTGTTATCGAAGAGGAAACCGAAGCCCTCGGCGTAAAACCTCTCCGCCGCCCTCCAAGCGGTCAATAATCCACTAGAAAATGTAGTTCGAATACATTAACAGCAATAGACCCTCCAAGCCTAATCTACCCAATGTACCTAAGCCCTCCAAGCTTCTTGCTCCAACGAGGTTGCGCCGAACCTTTTTCTTTTCTAACTTCCCGGATTCCGCTACTAGACCGTAGCATCAACCAATGAAGATTGGTTCCTTCCTAACTGCTTCCCAGAAATCCAAACAACTGTCTCACAGTGATGATGATGGTGAGAACCAGGTTTGGTATAATGCCTCTCAAGGATTTGACAATGGAGAGGAAGAGAGTAGAGGAATTTGAAGAGACTCCAAGGTATAGATTGTGGGTGAAACAATCTTGTTTTTCTTTAGGGTTTCTCTCTGAAAATTCTCTCTGGAAGCTCTCTTTCAATCGTGGGTAAAAGGGGTATTTATACTGGAGTGGGAGAGGAATGTGAAACGTCAAGTTTTACAAAACAGGGGTGGCTCGCGGCTTGACCTCGCGGCTTAACTAAGTCGCGAGATCCAGTCGCGAGTTAACCGTATGGCCAGTTGTCCTGTTTTGTCCTGTAGTGCTCTAGCTAGCATGAATGTTCATCTTCCAGCATGCTTGGCACGTGTGCTGCTTCTGGCGACTTGCAGCCGCGAGTCCCAGCTGCGAGTCTCTGTTTTCTTGCACACTCTTGAGCAATCTTCACTCTATCTTACTCACTACCCTTACAACAAACCCACCTAAATACAGGGTTACTAAATGCTGAATTACAAGCAAATTTGGCACAGAATAAAGCCAATTAGATGGTTGAATAAATTCAACCTTACACTTCTAGTTTATAGTATGTTTCTTTTACAAGTTTTGCTTTGTACTTGTTGTTTTTGTTGATCTTACTTTACATATTTTATTTTTGAGTGTGTTGAAAAATTCAAAAACCCATAAAAATTGAAAAATCTCCAAAAAGTTTGATTGCTTGTGTTGTGCATATCACATGTAAGTTTGGCCTAGTACCTTCATACTAATGGCGTAGTGCATTTACGAGTTTAACTTGTTATGTATGCACATCTATCTGTGTGAGAAAAATCTTGAAATCTATGTGTGACTGTTGTAAATCGATCTTCAAGCTTGTCATGAATGATTAGTCAATAGTTTTGTTGGTTTTGATACATGCATAGATTTGTGCCTATATTTCTTCCCACTTTATTTTTATGTTTTTATTTAAAAAGCTCAACAAATGTAAATCTCAAAACGAAAAGAGATAATAAGCTACAAAAGCTGTCGCACATACTAATATTTGACTAGGAAAAAGGAAAAACGACTTTTTATTGAAATGTATGGTGCTCAAAAAGCCAAATGCTCTTTCTCAATATTGAAATATCAAAAATTTCAAGCACTGATCTCAAAATGAGATGTATTGTTCAAAAATTGATCAAATGTTATGATTTGTAAAGAAGCCAAATGAAAAGTTTATAAGATTTGTAATCATTTTCTTGTGGAATGTCATATATGTTCACTTCTATAATTGAGATAGACCACTTGACTTAGTACTGGTTGTGTATGACTTGATTGAATTGATTATTGAAGTTTCATTCTGGACTAAGAACTATTTCACATTTGACACTTACCAACAACACACAAGTTTTAGTTCAATTAATGCTTATTTCATTTATGTGATTGTACATGATCAAATGTGATGTGTATGCTCAATTGCTTGTTGATCAAACCCAAAAAGATTTTTGAGTATTTTATATGTTTTTGAAAGTGTTTTTATGCTTTCATTCTTTAAGTTTTTGTTCAAAATGCATTTTTATGTTGTTCTTCAAAAAACTTGTTCAAAGGCATTTTTCGCAAGAAGCTAGACTAAGCACTTCTCACGAAAAGAGTTTAAGGCAAAAATTGGAAAACACAAAATTTCAAACGGAGATTTCCGTAACTGTCTCACAACTATTTCACGACTAAGCACTTCAGATGTGTTTTTCGCGAGTATCTAACCCGCGAAAAATATGTGTTTTCAGTTTTATAGGGCTGATGTGACAGTTTTTTAAAACACTTTTCAGTTCCCTCCCTTTGCCTCACTCGAACCTCTCTCAAACCCAAATTGATTTTCACTCAAAACCCATCAATTTCAAGTTCAAATCTCTGCAAAATCTCTTCAAAGGTATGTTTCTTAACAATCTTTTCACTCTTTTCTTAAGATTATGCAAAAAAATTCTAGGTTTGTCTTAAATTGAGGATTTTCGAAAAAAGGGTTGGGTTTATTGATTTTGGGCAAAAAAATTTCAAAATCTTGATGGGCATTGCCCCATTTGACTTGACGTATCTGTGTTGGCCCTTTGTGGCAATTTGAACTTGTATTTAAGCATATTTTCATATGTTCATGCATTGCCCACATGTGTAGTATAGTGTTGCATTCCATGTGCTTGATAAAATGCTCAAGTGACATTTTTGAGTTGGTTTGAACTCAAATGAGTTCCAATTTTTGGGTTTACCCTTGATTGAACTTATTTAACATGTTTTGATTTTTGGGTGTGTGTTTTTCACACTTTGCCCAACTGTGTCTCACCATGCCTTGCCATGCATCACCTAGGCACACACATGCACAGTTGTTATTGTTTTGCATTTTGGTAATATTCATATGGTTTAGCATTTGAAGCATGTTGTTTTAACACTATTGTGTTCTGTTTTAAGTGTTTGTGCTTATGTTTTGGACTAACTTGATACTAATCAAGTTTGTGTCTGTCTTATGTGTTTGCTCTTGTTGCTTTGTGTTGTTTATTTGCTTCTGCAGATGTATTGTCATTCCTCTCGCGGTAAAGAACCTGTGATTGACCTTACATCATCACCAGTTTCAAAAAGGACATGGCATTCGTTTGGAGTCTCCAACAACGAGAGATTCAAGACTCCTCTGGATTCTCAGACTTTCTCCAGCATTTTTTAGGAAGCCCCCACTATGGTGGAGCGTATTGTCCAATTTGACACCTTGGGATCCACCTTTATCCCTAGGATTTTTGCAGACAAAGATTGGGTTGATCTATTTAAAAACTTCGAGGATCCGATTGATGAATTAGTTAAGGAGTTCTACTATTCACTGGAGTGGAACTAAAGTGTTGCATTCGAGGAATGGAGTTTATCATCACTACGAACTACCTTGCAAAGATACTCCGCATCACTCGACTCGAAAATGTGGACAACTTTCCATATGATGACAGACTTCCTCAAGTGACAGATATTCTTCAAATTCTTGGAGCTGAACATGAGGTCTCAGCCAAAGGCATATCCATTGGAACAACAAAGTTCAAACCTGAACTAAAAACTCTCACGTTTATCATGTTCTCCAATCTATATCCACTTTCCAACACGGGATTCATCAATCTTGGAAGAGCATAGTTCTTGTGTGATGTCATCATAGGAGCTCCGATCGATATTTGTGCTCATATCTTCTAGACTATAGGGAAAACTGCAGCACGAACAGCAGCACGAATGTGTCTTCCTTTCTGCAGTCTTCTCATGAAAATCATGGTACATGAAGGAGTTCCTCCACCAAAAGATGGAAAGATCCTAATTCGTCATCGCCCAATATCCATAACATCTCTTCAAAAAAGAAAAAGTCACTCCTCTACTAAGCATGAAAAGCAAAATCTGTCCAAAACATCAAAGAGTGAATCTGTTCAACATGTCACTCACTCAAGTCATGGCTTAGCTGCTCACACTACCCCTGGACATACCAAGAATACATCTCCTCACATTCCTAAGCCTCAGACTACTAGCACTCAGCCAGGACAATCTAGCTCTTATGCCGACCGATTCACTATTTTGGTTGAGGGTTTGCATAAGCGTGTTTCAGGACTTGCAAATGTCATCTACTCCACCAACAATCAGGTTCAAATGCATCTTACTACCATTGAGACACAGTTTAATGAGAATCAACGCAAGTTAGAGGAGAACCTTTAGCTATTCGTGCCAAAAAAGGGGAGAACAAACTCTTTATATAGATCGGACGACAGCATACAGTAAGAAGGAGAGCATCACAAGAAGGGAAGTGTGCATAGTGAAAGGGGGAGTTTTGTGAGCTCAAAAGGAAAAAGCTGACACACCATTTTTGGTCATACAGTTTTGGATAGTCTAACCATTGTTTGGCTAGTCTAGTTTTACATTGCTTTCCTTTAAAACTTAAGTACTTTGGTTTTAATTTTCAGTTTAATATTCAGTACTTGTATTTATTTCATTGCTTTGTAGCATTTTTTTAATACTTTTAGATGTTGCTAAACTATCTTGAGTACTACACTCTTGTACCTTTGTAGGATCTTGTATCCTTGATGCAAATACTTCGTGTATTTTGCATTGGTTGTGTGTTGGACATGTAATTAATCCTCGTGTTGGTCTTAATTGCATTGCATGTCCAAATGATCATTTACTAGCTAAATGATCATTGTAGTCATTTTTTAATGACTGTTCTTATATGATCAAGATATGCTTAACTGTCTATATAGTGTTTATTACCTTGATCGCATTTTACTTGCTTATATACGTACCGTGTATTCAACTTGTCATAAGTTTAATAAAATTTTTGTTTGTATGCAAGTGTTTCAGGTTATAGGTATATACATGCAAGTGCTTCACAGCTTCTAGATTAGGTGTGAGTGAGCTTTGCCACTATTCCCGAACTCAAGTTTAAGTCTAGAGTCTGTTTTAGGGGTTTTGTCATGGAATAGCCAAAAGGGGAGATTATAAAGTTGTAATTTACAACTAGTTTATGTTGGCTTTAATTCCGTGCTAAATTTGATTGTAATATTGTTCAATCTTATGTACCCTGTATTTTATGTGGGATTTATTTGTAAGAGTTGTGTGTGAAAGAGAGAGTGTGAAGAATCAAGGCAATTGAAGACTAAAGCAGTTTTCGCAGGTAGCTCGCGAGTAGGCTTCCCGTGAAGTGAAGCATGTGCCTTGCACATAACTAGAATGCGAAGAGTCAGGACAAGATGGAGATAGCTGGTTTTCGCGAGTGTCTTGCGGGTAAGGCCTTCCCGCAAGATACCCACGAAACATTCTGTTTTGCTGAACTATCATATTTGATACACACTATCTGTACCCACACTATATATACGCCCAATACCCACAAATGTTGAGGAGTGCTTCTAAGAGAAAACCCTAGCCACTATCCTTGAGAGTTAGAGATTGTTATACCCACATTTCTCTACACAATCCATTGTGGTTTTCCCTCAACTCCTACCTCTCCATTTTCATATCCATGAGAGGTTGATAGCTCAAACACTTACCACACCATTTTCAGAGTGTCAAGTGGGGTTTTGGTGCTGCTGGGAAACATTGGAAGAAGCCAAGTTTTGGCGGATGCAATCGAGCGTATTGCGGGATCTGAAGAGCTAGACAAGACACGATTCCGAGAAGCCTTATTGGAGTAGGAGCTTAAAGGGCTTAGGTACATTGGGTAAATTAGGCTTGGAGGGTCTTTTGCTACTCGTGTATCCCAACTGATTGTCTAGTGGATTGATTTACCACTTGGAGGGCAGCGGAGAGATTTTACGCCGAGTACTTCGATTTCCTCTTCGATAACACATCTCCATGTAATCTTGTGTTTACATTCTTCTTCCCTACTCTTTTAGCTTTCATATTATTTTTGTGTTGTATTGAATATGGCTTAAAGTAGTTGTAATGTTTATCCGCTTGCATTTACTCTATTCCACACTTAGTATAAGTTAGAGTAAAATCAATCGAGCCGTAATTTTTAATTTGGGAGTCTAAACAATTCTTGTGTTTTAACACAAACCTGAGCTTTCAGAAACTAATAGAGAAACATTCTTTCATGCTTAGTAAATTTGTAAGTTAATACATTTCTAAAATTAAAAACAAAGTACAGAATTCCTTTTCTCCTACTGGTAAAATATGAACTTAATACCTATTCTAAAGCCAACCCTACCTGAGCCAAAGTCTAGGGGCAGAAATCCAATCTTAATAACGTGACTGCGTTTTATGATGGCCGTCAATTTACCACAACCCTCCTCATTTTTCCAAGTTTATGACCGATTATGAGCAAAATATACAACAGTAAGCACTAACACAGCCGGAATTTAAATAAAATAACATATTTGTATATACTTAGGGAAAAACATAAAATAATAATCTAGATGCATATGGTGTAAATCCTTTCCCAACAAATTCCTCAAGATATCAAAACCTAGAAGCTAACACATAGGATTGTTGCAATTAAATGTTTTCAGCAAAAGATAATCTGAAAAAGAAAGTGGTTTAAACTATGAAGTTCTTTAATGTGAGCATTTGGTTTCAGCTAAAACCTACGTTCACGTTTTCATTTCACGTTTCCTTCCTTTTTTTTTTTTTTTTTTTTAGCGCATGAACAGTAAATTTACTGTGCAGAGACAAAAATCACTGTTCATGCACTGTAGCAGTACTGTTTACATACCATAGCAGCACTGTTCACGCATTTAAAAATATTAAAAATGGGTCCCACGGTACTTTTCACACATTTAAAAATTATTTTGCTACAGTGTTTTCAGTTTTCAGTTTTTAGTTTCAGCAACAATAAGTTCAATCCAAACGGACCCAATATAAAAGTACATTTCTAATGATAATAATATAAATAACAATTCGCAATCAACCACAAATAGAGAAGGTTACTGATTCTTAGGAGCTACCAAATACAATTACCTAGTTAAGTAGATCACAAAGCTTGGATCACCCGGAGAAGATTTTCTAAACTTGCTATTTGGGAGATAGACAACAAAAACTGGCCTTGCTTCGTTAATGTGAATATTATTAAATGGTCCAACAATGGACCTCTCATCTTCTGATTCTAAGTCTACCACTTCACTGCTTTGTGGAGAGCATTGAAGAGAAACAGATTGACGGTTACTCTTAGCATCCTTAATAGACCAAGCAATGCCATGCTGCTCAACAATGTAGCCAAGAGATTTCAAGTGCCTATAAGAAAAACGCACAGGGTTTCTCTGACTAGCAAAAGTTTCTCTGTGAACTTTTCCTAGGCTATAGAATATTGTGTCCCTACGTGTAGGTGCTTTTGTCCCTTAGGGTAACAAGTTTATCCTTAAGGCTAGTGGTTTTTTCTTTCGGGGGTTAGGGAAACAGTGAATTCATGGAGGATCTTGCAAACCATTGTAAAGGTTTGTCTATTTCGGACACAGAAGGGCCAACTTTCGACCTTGAGGAGGAATTGGCTACGCCAGAATACATCATTGCTGGTAAATTCTATACAAGAAGGGCTTTGAATATGGAAGCTATAGCTTCGACTTTTATGCCATTGTGGAGATCCAGGAATGGCTTCAAAGTCAAAAATATGGGAAACCACATAGTCCTCTTCACGTTTGATAATAAACATGAAGTAGACTCCATTCTTTCTAATGAACCTTGGAGCTTTGACAAGCACCTTTTGGTGCTGCAACGTTACGACAAGGATGAGCCAATTGAGGATTTAAAATTTAATAGTACAACGTTTTGGGTGCAGGTACATGACATCCCAGTGCGGTTCATGAACCCAAAGGTGGCGGAAGGGATTTGTAGTACTGTGGGCACGGTTGTCCGAAAGTCTGAGACGGAGATGAATGGGGGGAGTTTTATGAGGGTAAGAGTCAACGTGGATATCACTCGTCCACTAAGTCGAGGAAGAATGGTATCAGTTGGACAAGGCAGAGAAAAGTGGGTCTCTTTCAAATATGAGCGCCTACCTAATATTTGCTATTGGTGCGGCTGTCTTAACCATGATGATAGGGATTGTGAGGTGTGGCTTGATAGTGAAGGCTCCCTAAAAGTTGAAGAACAGAAATTTGGTCCTTGGCTTCGTGCTCCACCTGTACGTCGAGTACAAAAAAACGTAATCTCAATGCCCGGAATTTTTCACAAAAAGAAAGGAAGCACGTCTACTCTAACAGCTCCGGTTCAGTCAAGGCAAGCTCCGGCAAAGTCCATGATGTCCTCGGCAGCTCAAACAACACCAGCTGACGTGGACCATTGCAACGTGGAATCATCAATGCACCATTTAAGTGGATTGGTTACAACTGATGCACTTAACTCTCCAACGGTTTTTGAGCAGAGCAATCTTCAGGATGGTCCGTTGGAGAATAAATTAGAGAGAGAGGTAAGTGCTGTAGAGAAGAATGATGAGCCACCTGTAGGGGAACGGACTGCCAGCCCATCAGGAATTAATCAGCATTTACTCCCTTCCAAAAATGACCCGGATCAAGCTGTGAAGTCAAGGGACTCGTCGCAAAAGGAAACTTTCCTTTCTTAGATTGCTGAAATTGATGAGGGGCTGTCTAAATTAAAGGCCGGGCCAATTACAGTAACCGACTCTTTGAATGCTAAAGCTCCAATCAATGTGCACGTGACTAGTGAGGAAGTAAAGGAGGCGGCTAGGGTTTCTCAAGTCCTAGAGGGTGTCTATCATGCAAACCCACATGCAGCAACTACTGAAGCACAGAATATTCTATCTCCACGGCAACAAGGGTCATGGAAGAGGTTGAACAGAGCAGATGGACCCAGCAAGCTGATCGGAAAATCCAGCACTATTGAATCGGTGCTATCAAGGAAAAGAGTGTATGAGGAACTATCCAATCCCAATGGTTTACCAAGCAAAAAACGCGCGGTTTCTATTGAGATTATTTCTTCAAAGTTGGCGGAGGCTGATGCTCAGCCCCGCCCTACACAATGAGTCTCTTAGTTTGGAACTGTCGTGGGCTTGGGAACCCACGTACAGTGAGAGAGCTTGGAGATTACATTCGGGCAAAAGATCCTGCTGTTGTGTTTTTAGCCGAGACATGGACAGACGATGCAAGGCTAGATGAAGTGTTACGAAATTTTAGTTTTAGAAATAAATGGTCAGTTCCTAGTGGCCAAAGAGGTGGTGGTTTGGTTTTGTTGTGGAAGGAAGATATTCAAGTCTCAGTGGAAGATTCATCAAAGTATTGTATTGATGCAATTGTTGAGAAAAACACTCCTCAAGAATGGCAGTTCACGGGTTTCTATGGCGAACCAGTGACACATAGAAGGCATGAGGCATGGACAAAGCTATGAACCCTAAATAATAAGCCGCACATTCCTTGGTTGTGTGCAGGGGACTTCAATGAAATTACAAGACAGGAAGAAAAGAGAGGAGGTGTATGTCGTGAAAATAGTCAAATGCAAGCTTTCCGGGATGTTATCGATGAGTGCAGTTTTATGGATTTGGGTTTCATAGGCCCAAATTTCACTTGGGCAAAGCACTTCAATGATGGACATTCGATTTGGGAGAGACTAGACCGTGGATTAGCAACCAATCCGTGGTTCTTGCGGTTTCCAGGCACAAAAGTTCATCATTTACCCTGTCTTTCCTCGGATCACTGCCCATTGTTTATCAACCCTTCAGGTATTGAAATTCCATCCTATAAAAAACCTTTTAGGTTTGAGGAGATGTGGCTAGCTGATAGTAGGTGTGGGGAGGTGGTTGAAGCAGCATGGAGGTCATGTGTATCATTAGATCCTAATAAGGAAATCCTTGGAAAAATAGAAAAATGTGGCAAAGACTTGTCATGGTGGAATTACAATGTATTTGGGAATGTGAGGAGGGAGCTAAAAAAGAAGAGGGATATGCTAGTTGAAGAGGAGGCAGTGGCTTTGAGAACTGGAAGCAATGTACGAATCAAAGAGTTGCAAAGAGAGATAAATGAGTTGTTGGATCGAGAAACAAGGATGTGGAATCAACGCTCTCGAATTCTTTGGCTAAAAAGTGGAGATGGAAATACTAAATTTTTCCATAGTCGAGCCTCTCACCGGTATAGGAAAAATGTGATATTGGGGTTGAATGATAGCCATGGAGTTTGGAAGGAAGGACCGAATGAAGTAGCTGGTATCCTCATTCACTACTACAGTGACTTGTTCACTACCTCAAATCCGCCCACTCATCATGAAGCTCTAAGCCACATTCCTCAAGTGATCACTGATGATATGAATAGTGAATTGACTAGTACATTTGAGGAATGGGAAGTACTCCAAGCATTGAAACAAATGGCACCTATGAAGGCACCAGGACCTGATGGAATGCCCCCCTTGTTTTTCCAGCATTTTTGGCCTATGATAGAAGGTGATGTTACTCACTCGGTACTATCCTGGTTAAACTCAGGTACTATCCCACATCCACTGAATCATACTTTTATTACTCTAATCCCAAAAAAGAAAAACCCAAGCTTAGTGTCAGATTATCGCCCTATTAGTTTATGCAATGTGCTTTACAAAATTTTTGCAAAAGTCCTTGCCAATAGACTAAAAAAATTCCTCAATTCAGTTATAAATGAAAACCAATCTGCTTTTGCCAAAGGCCACCTCATATCAGATAATATCCTTATTGCCTTCGAAACTTTACATTGCATGAAAAATCATAATTCAAGTGCATCGGGTTTTATGGCTTCGAAGCTTGACATGAGTAAAGCCTATGATAGGGTTGAGTGGGTGTTCTTAGAAAATGTGATGAGGAAAATGGGATTTTCAGAAAGGTGGATTGGGCTTATTATGGTGTATGTGCGATCAGTCACTTACTCTATACTTTTAAACGGAGAACCAAAGGGTATGATTCACCCTTCAAGAGGGCTTAGACAAGGAGATCCCCTCTCTCCTTTTCTATTCCTCCTTTGCACTGAGGGCCTTCATGGCCTGATAAATAAAGCAGCAAATAATGGTGACATCCACAGATTCAGTTTGTGCAAAAGAGGACCCAAACTAACCCACTTATTTTTTGCAGATGATAGCCTTCTCTTTTGTAGGGCCAATTCCGAAGAATGCAGTAAAGTTTTGGAGTTGCTATCAACATATGAAGAAGTCTCTGGCCAAAAATTAAACAGGGAGAAAACAGCTTTATTCTTCAGCAAAGCAGTTACAGAAGCAAGCCGTCAAATCATCAAAGGCATTCTGGGAGTCCGTGAAATCCATCACTATGAAAAATATTTGGGGCTGCCATCTTTGACTGGAAGGGGAAAAAAAGCAAGCTTTAATTATATCAAGGAGAGAGTGTGGAGGAAGCTGCAAGGATGGGAAGGAAAACTCCTTTCCCAAGCCGGAAGGGAGGTGCTTATTAAGGCGGTCATCCAAGCCATACCTACGTATGCAATGGGTTGCTTCAAATTACCTTTGGGGTTGTGCAATGAAATTGAGGTGATGATTAGGAAGTTTTGGTGAGAAGAGAAAGGTTCATTGGCTAAAATGGGATGAGATGAAAAAAGCCAAAAAGGAAGGGGGTATGGGCTTTCGTGATTTAGCCCTACACAATGACTCCCTCTTGGCCAAACAAGCTTGGAGGTTATTGGAGGATAAAACTTCCCTATTCTACAAGGTTTTCAAACCTCGTTTCTTTCCCAATTGTACAATCATGGAGGCGCCAGAATCTAGCCGAGGTTCTTATGCTTGGAAAAGCATACTCCAAGGGAGAGATGTGATCAAAAGGGGTGCAAGTTGGAGAATAGGCGATGGGCAGAAAGTGAAGGTGTGGCATCATGTTTGGCTACCATCTAAACCACCGGCAAGAATTTTATCACCCGTCCTTGAAGGTTGGGAGGAAGCCACATTCGACAAACTCATCAAGGAAGATTCAAGGACTTGGGATGATGATGTGATTGATGGCCTTTTTGCTCCAAGGGAAGCTGCCATCATTAAATCAATCCCGCTCTCAAGATTCCCCACTGAAGATAAGCTGTTTTGGCCATGGACTCAAACAGGGAAGTATAACTGCAAATCTGGTTACAGATTTTTAAAGCATGAAGATGATGTTTCAGGGGCAACAGAAGCACTGGCAGAGGACAGAATTTTCTGGCGCAGCATTTGGGATTTGCGAGTCCCAAACAAGATTAAAAATTTTCTGTGGAGAGCAAGCCGTGAGGCAGTCCCAACAAAAGCAAATTTGCAGCGACGACACATTCTGGAGAATGGCAGGTGCGAGCGTTGTATGATGGAGGATGAAACCACGTTACATGCATTGTGGTCTTGCAGTAAGAACAAGTCTGCCTGGACATCATCAGAGTGGAACGGCTGCAACAACATAAGCCCAGTCAACTTTAAGGAGCTATTATAATGGATACTTCAAAACAGTGGTAATCCGGAGCTCTTTGCAATGGTGACGTGGAGCTTATGGAATCAACGGAATCAAATTCGGCGAAGGAAAAACTGGAGGAATTCATGGCTACAATCCCAGCTAAACCAGCGCCCTTACCTCGACAGAGAGTGAAGTGGAAACCACCTGATGCCGGAAGCTTCAAAATAAATTTCGACGGCGCAATTTTCAAGCAGGAAAATATGAGCGGGATTGGGGTGGTTATTCGTGATCACACAGGGGCTGTTATGGCCTCTCTTGCTCAAACCGTTGCACCTGCTATGCAGCCTATTGAGATTGAAGCAGTAGCTGCTGCTCGGGCACTGGAGTTTGGTGAGGAAATAGGCATAACAGAGGCTATCTTTGAAGGTGATTCAGAGCAGCTTATAAACTCATTCAAAGGTGGACACTCAATTGCTTCAGTGGAGCCTTTACTTCATGATGCCATGGTTTTCTCTAGTCATTATGCAAAATTGCTATACTCTCATTGTAGAAGAGATGGCAATAGATTAGCACATAGTCTAGCAAGATATTCTATTAATGTCTCAAGCTATGTAGTTTGGATGGAGGGAGTTCCCGATCCATTATTCAATATTGTTCAACAAGATGTAGCCAGTTTGGCAAGATAATTTTTTTTCAATAAAATATCATTCTATTTTCTCAAAAAAAAAAAAAAAAAAAAAGTGCCTATAAACCTCAATAGCTCCCAAGAGCCTCCACTAACCTTTGCATATATATCATTTAATGAAAGACTTATACCATTGTCATCCAAGAGAAGCAATGCGCCTATTTCCATCAAAAACCTACAAAAAAAGAAGTTACACTTCACAAATGATTCCATCTCAACATATAATGAAAAAGGACACAAATACATAGTTACTTCTTTTCAAAAACTTAAAAAGAAATATATTCATAAGAAAAATAATAATTGCTTTTATCGGTTACTTATCTAATACTACATTTCGCTTGCAACACTATGTATAAATTTGCAAGTGTCGCTTAAAACTATGAATAAGGTTGAAGTTTCAGTTATTGAAAAGCATTGTTTGAAGTGTCTTTGATACCTCTTCGTCCTTCAACTTTTATACAAGGTAATCCATAATCTCCTACCGAATCACAGTATAAAATTTCAAACTAATTTGCTCAAAAAAAAAAAAAAAAAATTTTAAAGTCATATTTTTTGGGGACAACCGTAAGCCCAGCTCTGCTTTACAATATAGAATGTTTAATTAGCAAAGGATTCTTCAAAAAATTAAGTGTCCTTCAAACAAAGATACCAAAATAAATAAGTTACAATAAAAGACACTATGAATAAAGAACAGCAAGATATTAAAAACCTCTAGACTTGTAAATACTGGGTTTCATATTATCACCCAAACAAATAATTAACTTATTCCTTAATTCCTTAGAAAGAAAAACCAAGACAATAAGAGATAAATAAATAAATAAATCACAAAAAAATGTCATTTCACATACAATGTTTCCTCAATTTAGTAATAAATATTGCCGCTACGAACTACTCCCATTGTCCTCCACAGTTAACCCTTGTTTTCTACAACCTCAGCCATTCCGATTTCGTTAATCCAATGAGCCCTGGATTTATCTTTCCTGAAAATTGTAGCCATAACCCAAAGCTAAACCCCCGGGGGGTGGGGGATGAATATTTATAATATCATAAAGAATCAATTTTATGAAAAATTCTATGCCTAAACTGCAACTTGGATATAAACCCAGACGTAAAATGGAGTTCCTCATCATCCTCATATTTTGTATCTTGCAAATAGGCCTCAGTATCACTTGATCCTCCCGAAGAATTTTCCCAATCCACAGCCTCCATTATGCTACTTATCCAAAAACAAAAAACAAAATAATAAAAAAATATTCACACCTATGTTAAGCCCATTTCATTACTTGAAAAAAATGCATATAAGAAAACTGCAACAAAGAGTTCAGTTTCCTTAACAAACATACTCACCAAAACAGACCTTGGTACAGCCTCAAATCACTTTGAATGCCTACTGTTCAACTCCTTTCTTTTACTTGGTTGTTGGTAGTGGCTCTAGCTTCTTCTGTTCCGGTCTAAGGAATGAATCCTGCAATTTGAAATATGTGAAAGAAATTTAATACAAATCACAAATGGTCAGCACAATTTACTTATCAAAAAAGAAAAAAACAAGTGGTCAGCTTAATTAAAATACCACCTAGCATAAATAAAGTGGCAACAACTAAAATGAGCATGTAGACATAGGTGAACTTCACAGGATAGAGATTTCAATTATGATGCAATGGGAATAAAATTTCAAGATTTTTAAACATTGGTAAGGAGTCACAACTAATAATTACTGTTACGAGGAAATACAATATACTTATCTATGATCAAATGACACCTTCATCCTAAATTCATCTTTTTAGAATTCCCCAACCAAAATACAGCTAAGGAAATTCATTCTAACCTCTTCTAGTCCCCCAACTGAAAATTTTGAAAATGGTTGGGGAACACAGCTAAAGAAAAAAACTTGTATTACAAATTTGTCCAATAAAAAAATGCATCAAAATACACTATTGGACCCTAAAGTTTAGTCTGGGAGCAATGTTAGAGCATCTCTAATTGATTAAGCAAATTTTTGTACGGTTTGGAAAATGAATAGTGACTTTTACCTTTTAGTTATCCACTTTTTTAAATATACTTTCCAACAGATTCTCTATTTCATTTAAATATTATTTTTTCATTCATTATTTATTCTTTTTTTAACAACTACATATCTTCCAACATTTTTTTATTCAATACTTGATTATTATAATAGAAAAAAAAAAACATTTGAAGAATGAACAGTAGCCCATCAGACTTGATGAGCTACTGTTCATGAGCAAAAAACAATTTCAGATATAGAGAGTCCATTAGAGACTATTTTTATGGTGTCATTCTCTATTATAAAGATTTTTATACATTTAGCTATACCATTGGAGATGCTCTTAGGCTGTGTTTATTTTGGGTGAAAATCACTTTCGGAAATGCTTTTCCTTAAATGCGGGTGTTTGGTTGCGCATGGAAAATAAATTTTCCGGAAATGCTTTTCAGTTGACCGTGTGTTGGGGTGTAAAATGATTTCCGTTTTTATTTTACCTTCAAATATCATTTTCCAGAAAACAGAGAGAGAGAGAGAGAGAGAGAGAGAGAGAGAGAGAGAGAGAGAGAGAGAGAGAGAGAGAGAGAGAAGAGACCGAACCTAGAAACCGACTCCGATGAACCCAGAAAACCCAAGACCGAGCTCGTTCATCGAGCAATGCCCAAACCCATTCGTCAAACCCAAAAAACCCGTTCGTCAAACCCAGAAAACCCATTCGATTGCACCATCTCAGACCCTCATCGCGCCGATCGCACCACTAGCGAGATCGTCGCACCCCAGCACCGATCCACCCAAAATCGATCGTTCTCATTGCACCCCAAAACCGATCGTTCTCGTGCTTTTGTCCTTGACCTAGATTCGTCATCCCCGACCCAGCTTCGTCGTCCCCATTCATCGAACCCAGTCGCCTCTCTCTCTCTCTCTCTCAATTTGACTGGATTTGATGAATTTTTTTTTGTTAGGATTTGTTTCTTTTGTGTTTATTTACTGGGAAATGATATTAATATTTGTTTGGAAGTTGAGAAAAAGTGAGAAACATGATAACAATGGGTTTTCTAGAGCATTTTCAAGAATACAACCAAACACCAGAAAATATTTTCCAAAATATTTTTTGAAATGCAACCAAACACTTGAAAATATTTTCATTTTCCGAAAATAGCATTTCCGGAAAATATTTATTTTCCGGAAAATATTTTACGGGAACCAAACACAGCCTAGTCTCAAAAGTTTAAAGTGGTTGCTTTTAGTCCCTAAAAATCTTAAAGTCATCGATTTTAGTCCCAAACACACTTAAAGTAATCTCCTTTAATCCCTTGGAGTGATGATATCTCATTTTTTAGTTTGGTCAAGGCATCTAAGGAGTAAAAGTGATCGCTCTAAATTTAAAGGACCTAAATGTTCAGCTGAAACATATAACACCACATTAGCTAACCCAATGCATCTCATCAAATCACTAAGATATATAAATAGGTCACATAAAGAAGATATATGAAAATGAAGCAAATCAAATTTTAAGCAGCAATGACAAGTTTCTTATCTTTTCCTAGTAAATTATCAGCAAACAGAGCCAATAATTATCCCAAATAAAATTTTAATCGAAACTCCAAAAGTTAAATGACCCAACTGGAATGAAATTCAAGGAAAATAAGGGAAACCCAGCAAAACAAAGATCTGGGTCTCACTGAAAAGGCTAAAGGGGAAAATTATAACCAAAGGGAAAAAAAATGGAAATCCAGTTGAGATTATGAAAATGTAACTTGCTAATTAGCAATTATGAAAGTTGAGATTTAAATTAAGAAGCAAATATAAATGAATTTTGCTGAGTTAGGAGATTGTTAAACTCATAGCTCATGTTGTTGCCAAATTTGCTGCTTCTTTTGAAGTTATTTTCTGTTGTAATGACCTGCTCCTATCTTGGACGCTTGCAGGTTAGATTATGCACTACCTTTTATTGTTAATAAAAGTTTCAGTTTATCAAAACATTCATGAGTCCAAATTCTCCTCACCCACCTGTAAATAAATTTTTTTTTTAAATATATATATATATATATATATATAAATAAATCTTTATGAATAAAGAAAATGAGAAAATAATTTAAGATAAGATACAGATATAGTATTCAGTTACATTGAACCATTCAAAATAACGACATACATTCATTTTTAGATACATATCACTATTGTGATGACCCCAGCCGAGTCCATGATTTTATAGGTAATCCCCTAGTCTGTGACAATATGTGCTAAAGCCTCTTGGTGGGCCTTTGTCGGCAAAGCACAAAGTAAGCCGAATTGTCATATACAGACAGATCACAGCTATGAACTATAATTGGAGATGAATTTAAGACCCACTCCTAGCACACCCATTAGCCACCTATTTGTAGAGGAATTAGTTGCTTGCACGCAAGTGTTATGGGCCTTACAGCTAATCAGCATATATAGACACTGGGGAATGGGGAGGGTGAGACTGATTGACTCGTTACTATTATGATGATCGTACTTTGCACATTTTATGTGTCTTGTAATCAACTAAAAGTGTCATGGTTGATTAATGATTTTAATATGCTCACTGCATGTTTAATGCATCCAAAAGAAAATGGCATAAAATACCTCTATTTTTCAGGCAACCTGTTTTTTTTGTTGAGTTTGTAGTACAACTTTCTTTTGTTGGAGACTTGGAGTTACTTTTCCTAGCTTCTATCGTATGGATCAGCTATCCACGTGAAATTAATAACATTATCGCATAACTTTCTCTTCCCTTTCGTTCCCAACCACAAAAACAAAGTTATCCACGTGAAATTAATAATATTATCGCCTGACTTTCTCTTCCCCTTTGTTCCCAACCATTAAAACAGAGTGACACGTCCTAGACATGGCAAATGGGTGAGTCAGGTCCGGTTTGGATCGGGTTAATTGGACTGTGGGTCAGATCAGGTAAACCAATATTTTTCACGTGATTTTTTTTTAATAAAGAATTTTATTTTTTTTTATAAAGAAAACGTGTATTTGTTATTTGAAAAGTCATGCAACAAATTACTTCATATAAAATGCATTACTTTAAATTTCCCACTCACATCAACAATGAGCTTAGCTTAACAAATCAATACTTGTTCAATAATTTTAAAATCATACAAATCCCAACATTACTAACCGAAACAAAATAGCACAAAAGATATGTAAAACAAATACACAAATTTTATTTCTACAAAATATCAACATTCCAAAACATAAAACAAAATTACAAATGCATTATTGGATAACTAATTTGACAAAGAATAAAAGCATATAAGAAATTTATAATCTTGAAAACTAATTTTAAAATCTATTATTAATTGTGGTTGGCACTTTCTTTCAATTTGAGAATATATGTTAAAGTTTGATTGTTTACTTATTTATATACGGTCTCTTTAATGAATATTATGTCAATGTTAAGCAACATACACTCTAGAAAATATCATAATTTATTTTGAAAATCCGTTTATTTTAGACATGAATTGTTAAAAAATTGGCCTAAACATTCATAATTTATGCTAGTTTCATTGAAACTTTGGTTTCAGTTTTTTCACACTTATGAATGTTTCTCATACATGTTTATAATTTTAAATATATGTTTTTAATTCTACTATAACCTGATTATCTTAGCATGTACTTTATTATTTAATATCTAAAAATCTTTATTCATTACAAAATACCTCAACCATTCATCTTTCAATTCATTTGCATGCAGTTAAATAAAGGTCTCAATTGTTTCCTTAAAGTTAACAATAAAAAATTAAACCAATATCGTCTTTATTTTATATTATTTTATCTACCAAAAAAATAATTTTAAAAAATGGCTTGGATCATAGGTTAGGTCGTGAGTCGGGTCAGGTTAACTCTTTTTGAACCAAATGGGTTCAGATTGGGTTGGAAAATCCTGACCGGTTTTGCTGGATACGTGTAGGTTTTATATGGTGAAGAACTGTTCAAGTTATACTTTCCAATCGCTTAAAATATATAAATATATATATATATATATATATTTATATATATATCTCAAATGCTTCTTAGCCTTAAGCCTTGCAGACTCTAGTCGCCGCAGCATGGACAAGTCTAAAAAAATAGTCTCAGTGGATACCCTTTTGTCTGCCGAGTCATTTGATAAATATGATCTTATCATGAAGATCAAAGCTTACCATCTCAGCAAAATAAAAAAGCTTACCTACTTTTTCTTTCGGCCATGAACTAGATCCCACCTTCAAACTATTATATCACATCCGCCATTTATACGTGACTTTGTAATAAAGTATATATATTAGCAATTTAGTTTTTGCATTACTTCAATATATTATATGTAGGTTTATTTTTTATTTTATCTTGGACTCTTTTGGTAAAAGTAGGGCTGTTTATTTTTTATATTCACGTATGTGGTTATGGGATGATAAGAAATTTAATTAACAATCAAGTTACTTTTCCTTGAAGTAGATAATAGGAGGTTCAACGGGTTTTTTTTATTTTAAAAAGTATTGACAGTCAAATTCTACGAGCTCTACCACATAGATTTAACCTAAAAACTCTACCCGAATTTTTAGTTCTTTCTCTTCTAATCTCGATTGTGCATATCATAGAGAACTAGGCGTCCATGAAATCTCCACTGTGTAGAGAACTGGTTGTTTAGAGGCACGCCCAATTTACACTAATATTTTTTACTTTTGGTCAAGTAGTTCATTATGAATAGTAGATAAAATTATATGGGGATCCATATTAAAAAATCCACCACTGAACACGATCAACCACATAAATAAATGTAAAAAAGTTGATGAAAATTCGATAGACCAAACATAAACTGCACTGTGAAATTGCAGTGCCAAAACTTCTTGATTATTTAACTGGAACATATATACGTTGCAGGCTCGTAATCCCAAAGAGAATAGGCCTTGCCGTTGAGTTGCGTAGTAAAATCTTATTGGTCACTTTGAGAGAACTTTCATTAAAAAATAAGCCAATTACAAGGATTTGTGTTAAAGTGCTAGTCAAAAAGAATCCTTGTCGACCAACCCACAAATAAACCCCACAAGTTTGGGATTAAAGTATAAAACCCCACAAGTTTTAAACTTTATCAACATGCTTCGTTGTCTGCCGTCAGCTTTTCCTTCTATTTGATGTGAAATCAAAACAAAGGACTTTGTGCGGCTTGTCATCTCTTCATTATCAAATCCTTCTTGCGGCAAGAGTGATCTGCTTCCCGAGCACCACAGAAAAAATGTGGATCACAAGCTAACTCAATTTGCCGTCACTCAAGAAGGTTGTGGAGTGTTAACGTGTAATCAACTATAGGCCTTAAGACTCATTTTATTTACTTGTATATTACACATATTTTTACTGTACACTCTACTTCCTATATAAAGACATTTATATATATTTTATTATTTGAAAAATACAATACACTCATTCAGTATTTCTAACATAATATTAGATCCACTTTGTTTAAAAGCAATCTTTGTCTTCTTCAATGTTTCTTTGCCACGTTCATCTCTTTGGCTTCCAACTACTGTCGTCAAAAGTCTCCAATATAGTCATGTCGCCGTTAAAATTCGCATTAACACTGCAAGACTATTGCATTCTTCAAACCACTGTCACGGAGTCAAACTTCATTTAAGAGATTTTCTCAACCTTATCAAATTTCAAGTTTCCATCCTGAGTTTGAGAGGGGGTGTTAGAAATATATTAGCTCATTAACATAGGTTAAAGCCGAATTTTACTTTGTGTGCAAACCAAGTATCCTACTTGTACTAAAAGTCTATTAATTTAGGGTTTAGTCTACTATATATACTCATGTTATAGTTCATTATAACATAAGTTTTGTACTACACTCTTATTTAATAAAGATATAGCCTTTAAGGATTTCTTCCGTGGACGTAAGCTGTAATGCTGAACCACATAACTCTCATGTTCTTGTGTTCCAATTTTATGCTTCCATTTTCCGCACCTATTCAACTATATTCAATATGAAATATATCATATCTAATATTTAACAATAAATATGAGCTCTCTTGTGGTGGTGTGGATATAGGTTTTAGTTATTGAACCACGTTAATTGTGTCTGTTCTTTCTTTCTCATACTTTATTTCTATCACATACTATTTCAAATTTTGACACCTATAATTTCAAAGAATGGAGTTGCAAGCATCTTGCAACTCCATTAATGACCATTTCATATAATTTTTTTTTAATAATTATTTCATATATAATCTTTTTAAATAATGATTGTTGGTTGATATAACTTTTTTTGGATGATTGTTGGTTGATATAATATTCCCACTAAGAACAAAACAATGTATTTCTTGGTGAAACTAATAGAATCTTTACATCTACGACATAAGAGAATGCGGTGGATTCTGCTTCATTGAGTCACAAGACAGTATAAATTCTCATGATTAATGATGGACTCAAGTGACAAAAATATTATTTAAAAATTATCATATTAATATAAGGTGAAAAATATTTAGATTATGGTAAAAATAATATTATTCACAATCCATTTGTTATTGATTTTTACAGGTTTCCATTATTGATAACTTGTCCTTTTGTGAATAATTTTGTGTACATGGACTTTGACTGAAAATTTTTTGTAACTCAATCATTGTTCATTCTCTTGAGGATACGTAAAAACTTAAAAGTACTACGCTATCTTTACAAACCGTGGACCAACTAGCTAGATTTTGACAAAATGGGATGCAATAACATCAATCTAAAGTCCATTGTTTTGTTCATATTGTATCTTTTTATCTTAATTGGATGAGAGAGCGAGATTCATGCATATCCAAACGTATATCTGTACATATTATGAGATTCATGCATGTCTGCAACAACGACAAATTTTTTGATAAGACAGAGTCGAATTATTATGAGATTCATATATTGTGAAGGGAAGTTATATAAACCATTTGCATTAGATAATTTTCGTTTGACAGAATTTTTTTTATGCAATTTAAAATTCAAAATGATAGAGCAACACGTTTATAGTTTGATTGGCATCTATCTCGTTCAAAGTCCTGTGTTGCGAGTGCAACCAGCCTTCGATGATGTCAATGATTCAATGAATTTTTCTAATAAGTCATAGCGTATGGGTATTTCGTTGCAATAAAGTTATTCAAAAGCAATCATAATTCACAGATCATGGTCCATGAACCAAGTTAATTCCTCACAAGCATATATCAGTATGATATAATATGATAGAAATTTTAATAGTAAATATGTTAATATATATATAATAAAATATAAGATATAAAAGTTTTGATACAAGTAGGTTCCAATTAGTTCAACATTTTTTTTTTTTTTTGTTGGAACTAATTAGCTTAATTGGTAAAATTTCTTATAGTTAAATAAAAAATTTGGAGTTTAATCCCTGTTTACACCAAATATCAATTGGTGTCTTGGTCAGATGATAATGTGTAAAAAAAAAAATTGGTACAAACAATGTGTACCTAGCCCAATTCTGTGTGTTCAATGTATCTTTTCTCTTAACAAAAACAAATCTTAACAAAAACGAATTTAATTTTAACAATAAAAAGAAATCTCGTATCTATATATTAATTTGGGAGGAGAGAAAGGAATAAAATGAAAATGAATGGAAAGAATAATTTTATAATATTCTTTTATTCCCTAATTTGGGAGATTTAATGCATTGAATGAAAAGTTTAAGTATGAGAAATAGAAGGGGTAGGAGGGAACACTTATTCCTCCATATTCCCTTAAAATCTCAAATTTTCATTTTCTCCCAAAATTGGGAGGAATTGAAAGGAATATAATTAGATTTAACAAACTTTTTTTTTTTTTTTTTACTAAAACTCCAAAAATACCCTTATATATTTAGCCATTTGTTTTAAAATAATGGTCTGATAGTAATATTGGTATAAAACGATTGCATTCTTTTCACTCTATGTTACTCCCAAATGAGGTTACTTACCTCCATTCATTAATTTCCATTCCTTTAATTTAAAATATCCAAAGAATGTTACTATCAATCACTCTTCACTTCTACGGGTCAAATGGACTCTTCAAGGGTGTGGGAGTGTGTGACAAGAGTGATTACTGATGAGATGAATGTCTTAATAAGCCCAAATTTTGAAGCACATGAAGTGGAAATGGCCTTGCAACAAATGGCTCCCCTTAAAGCCCCTAGTCGAAATGGAATGCCACCTGTTAGGTTCTAAATATTTAGAACAATTGGCAAATCATGAACACAAACTTGTCTAGATATAGATCTTAGAGTCTATAGGTATTATTAGACAATGCTCAAGATGATTCAAGTCAAGATTCAAGAACATACAAGCTGCAGGAAGAAGATTTCATAATCTGTCTGGTTCGATCGATCGAAAGACAGGCTCGATCGATCAAAAGTCATATCTGCAGAATTTTAATTAAGCCCAAACAGCAGTTCAAGCCCATTTAGGATTAGGGTTTCTAATTTACTTCTTCCAGTATATAAACGAAACCCTAAGCACGTTTTTATGTGGCTTTTCAAAGAGAAAAGAGTGTGCCTCTTTTGTATTTAAGATTTTTTTCCTAAAAAGCTCTCTTATGTCTTCTACCGGTGCTATTCCTTGAAGAATCTCAAGATCTGGTATTGTAGAAGTTGCTGCCTTCTCTTGTCATCAAAGGTGCTGATGATCTAAACCTTCAAGGGTGGTCTTGGAGTCACAAACAGGAGAGTTTGTATTGCTAAACCTTTGAGTGGGATCTCAAAGTCACAAACGGGGGTGTTTGTGTTTTGCAAAGATCAAAGAAAGAAGGAGTCTGTGGATTCGGAGCTTGCACGTGGTCGTGTCAGTAAGTTTTATTGGTGGGTAGCAATAAGAAGTCGAGCGTGGGGGCTTGTAAGTCTTATTGTATGAACTTCGATTCTTTCTAGTGGATTTGCTTTTTACCTTGAGAATAGCTAGGTTAAATCCTTCTCAGGTTTTTTACCGGTTTGGTTTTCCTGGGTGATCATATCATTGTCTTATTTATTTTCCGTTACTATGCATGATATGATTGTTTAATTGTGATAACCTAGACTTGGAATTTGGACTAAGTAACAACTTGGCTAATTAACTAGGTTAATCCAATTGTGTTTTAATTGTGATAACCTAGACTTGGAATTTGGACTAAGTAACAACTTGGCTAATTAACTAGGTTAATCCAATTGTGTTTAAAGGGGTCTAAAAACTAACACCACCATTATTCTACCAACATTTTTGGGGTATAGTTAGTCAGGATGTTACTTCCTCCATTCTCACATAGCTAAACTCAGGTACATTGCCTAATCTCTTAATCATACTTTTATCACATTGATCCCTAAAATTAACTCCCCTGAACATGCCCACCAATTTTGCCCTATTAGCTTGTGTAACGTACTGTATAAAATTTTCTCAAAAGTTTTGGCCAACCGTTTAAAAAATTTTTTACCTTCCATCATTATAGAACACCAATTTGCCTTTACCAAAGATAGACTAATTTCTGATAATATAATGATGGCATTTGAGACTTTACATTGTTTGCAAAGATATAAATCTGGTTCCCATGGCTATATGGCAATAAAACTTGATATGAGTAAGGCATATGATAGGGTGGAATGGCCTTTTTTGGAAGGACTTGTGAGGAGGATGGGGTTCAATGAAGGATGGATAAATATGATAATGTTGTGTGTAAAAATTGTTACTTATTCAGTTTTGGTGAATGAAGAACCGTGTGGAATGATTCACCCAAGGGGTATTAGGCAAGGCAACCCTATTTCCCCTTTCCTTTTTTTGCTTTGTACTGAAGGGTTGAATGGGTTGATCAAAAAAGCAGAAAGGGATGGGGATATCCATGGCTTCTCACTATGTAGAAGAGGCCCAAAACTAACACATTTGCTTTTTGCAAATGATAGTCTCCTTTTTTGCAAGGCAACAATGGAGGAGTGTGGCAAGGTGTTGGATATTTTAAATGGCTATGAAGAAGCTTCCGGCCAAAAAATAAATAGGATCAAGATGGCACTATTCTTTAGCAAAGCAACTGAGGGTGCTATAAAGAACCAAATCAAAGGAGCTTGGGGTGTACCAAAAATTATGCAATATGAAAAATACTTGGGTCTACCATCCTTTGTGAGGAGAGGAAAACAAGCCAGCTTCAACTACATTAAGGAGCGGGTGTGGCAAAAAATTCAAGGATGGGAAGGGAAATTACTCTCACAAGCAAGAAGGGAGGTGTTGATAAAATCAGTCATCCAAGCCATTCCCACATATACTATGGGATGTTTCAAAATTCCAATGGGTCTTTGCAATGAGATTGAGGCTATGATTAAGAAGTTTTGGTAGGGACAACGAGGTGATCGAAGGAAGATCCACTGGATTAAATGGGATGACTTGACTAAGGCCAAAGGAGTGGGTGGCATAGGCTTTAGAGAGTTAGCAAAGTTCAATGACTCATTACTAGCAAAGCAAGCATGGCGCCTTTTGCATAATCAAAACTCCCTTTTCTACAAAGTCTTCAAGGCTCGCTTTTTTCCAAATACAATTATTTTGGAGGCCAAGGATTCAAGATTGGGATCCTATGCGTGGAAGAGTATACTTACAGGGAGGGATGTTATTCAAAGAGGGGCTAGTTGGAGAGTTGGTGATGGAAAAAAAAATCAGAATTTGACAAGATCATTGGCTGCCAAAGAAGCACCCTCCACATGTGTCATCCTATCCAGTGGCAAAATTTAAAAATTCTACGGTGGAGATCCTTATCGACCCAAGTAGGAAGCAGTGGAATGTGGAAATGATAGACGGACTATTCAACACAGAGGAAGCAGAGCTGATCAAGTCAATTCCATTAAGCCGTGAAGCATCAGAGGACATACTGTTCTGGCCACACCTAAGTAACGGACAAAATAGTTGCAAAACTAGGTACAAGTTCTTGAAAAAGGAATAGGAGCTGAATGGTGATAAACAGGTGACTACAAATGATGAGAAGCAGCTGTGGAGAGGATTGTGGTCCATGCGTGTTCCTCCCAAGGTGAAAGCACTGCTATGGCATGCTTGCTATAAGGCTATGCTTACGAAGAATGCGTTGTTCTGTCGTACCATCTTAGCGGATCCATTTTGTGTCAAATACCATGCCTCCACAAAAAGCTCCTTGCACGCTTTGTGGTCTTGCCCTAAACTGGATTTGGTGTGGTCAGATATGGAGCTGTTGAATTTTCGTGCTTCAGTCTAGTTCATGACCTTCAAAGAACTATTATCGTGGTTAATTAAAAACAACCATCAACTTGAGATCTTTGCAATCACGTCTTGGACAATCTGGAATCAGCGGAATCGGGTACGCCTCAATCAACCCGCAAATTCACACCATCAGATTCCTCACATCGCAAAGACGTGGTTAGCTAATTACCATGCTAGGCAAGTTACTCCAGATACAATAGTGCAGCAAGCTCACCATCCCAGAATTCATTGGAGGCCACCACCATCAGAGCTCTTCAAAATAAACTTTGATGGTGCAGTCTTTCTTCATGAAAAAAAGTTAGGCATAGGCATTGTTATTAGAGACCAACAAGGCTTAGTGATTGCGTCATGCTTAAAACTGGTGCACCAGGAACTAGGCAGTGATGATATTAAGGCGATGGCTACGAGTTAGGCTCTTTCTTTTGCACTAGAAGTGGGAGTGAAATGGGCTGTCTTGGAGGGAGACTCATTGACTGTCATTCAAGGGTTAATGGAGGAAGAAAGGCTACTAGTACCATTGGGTTTGCTATTTGAGGATGCCAAACAGTTGTCTCAACGTTTCAATGAATTACTTTACTCTCATACAAAGAGGGATTGTAACACTTAAGCTCATAGTCAAGCTAGATATGTCGTTGGCATTCTAGATTTTTTTAGTTTGGATGGAGGAGGTTCCTCCTCAATTTCACGTTGTACTTCAAGCCGATTTACTAGGCTTATCTAAAATAAGGAGTCTTTGAGAATCAATGATTTTTTTTTTTTTGGTTAATAAATAAGTTTTATCCATAAAATTACATAGATTAAAATATATATTATTGAAAATGGAACTCCACCATTATGAGCATAATACATTTCGATATTTAAACTTCAAAATATTGTAAGTATTTTTGGATTGTGCCAATAGCTAGTATATAAATAAAGGCTACAAAATCAATAGCCCACCAGCTTATTTATTGAATGGTTGTGTCCATACTTAGCTAGTATATAAGGGCCACAAATGCAAATAGGGAATGAGCACTTAACCATAAATATTGTTAAAACTAGATTTTGCAATAAAATGTGAAAGTTCAAATAGTGTATAAAACATTATAAACGTTTAGACCCCCAGTAACAAAATTACCAATTCAAGCTTTATGACAAATAATAAGTGTGCAGAACATGAATAAGCTTAATACAGAATTGATAAACAATTTAAACCAAATAAAATCACATCCACAGCAGAAATTAAATGGCAAAGATTAAGGGAAGAGAGATACAAACACAAGGACAACACACGATGTGTTATTGAAGAGGAAACCGAAGCCCTCGGCGTAAAACCTCTTCGCCACCCTCCAAGTGGTAAGTAATCCACTAGAAAATGTAGTTGGAATACATGAACAGCAATAAACCCTCCAAGCCTAATCTACCCAGTGTACCTAAGCCCTCCAAGCTTCTTGCTCCAATGAGGTTATGCCAAACCTATTTATTTTCTAGCTTCCCGAATTCCGCTACTTGACCATAGCACCAACCAATGTAAAATTGGTTCCTTCCTAACTGCTTCCCAAAGCACCAAATAGCCCTCTCACAGAAATGGATATGGTGAGAAAAGGATTTGGTAATAAGCCTCTCAAGAATTTAACAATGGGGAGGAAGAGAGTTAAGGAATTTGAAGAGTCTCTTAATGAAGATATGGGATGAATCAATTTTGTTTTTCTCTAGGGTTTCTCTCTCAAAATTCTCTCTGGAAGCTCCCTTTTTTTCGTGGGTAAAAAGGGTATTTATACTAGGGTGAGAATGGAATGTAAAGAGTCAAGTTTTTCAAAACAGAGTTGGCTCGCGACTTGGCCTCGCGGCTTAACTGAGTCGCGAGTTCCAACCTCGAGGTAACTGAACGGCCAGTTGTCCTATTTTGTCCTGTAGTGCTCTAGCTGGCATGACGCTTCAACTTCTAGCATGCCTGACACGTGTGCAACTTCTGGCGGCTTGCTGCCACAAGTCACCCGCGAGATCTAGTTGAAAGTCCCTGTTTTTCTTGCACACTCTTGAGCATTTCTTCATAGTATCTCACTTACTACTCTTACAAGAATCCCACCTAAATACAGGGTTACTAATTGCTGAAATACAAGCAAATTTGGCACGGAATAAAGCCAACAAGATGGTTGATTAAATTCAACCTTACAATCTCCCCCTTTGGTTATTCCGTGACAAAACCCTAAAACAAACTCTAGACTTAACATGTGAGTTGGGAACAGTTGAACATAACTCACTCACACCTAACTCTAGAAACTATGAAACTCTTGAATCATATGAACATGAATCTCCTGAAACACAACAATACACCATGATCATTGTATGCAGAAAAGCATTAAATGCATATGAAGCAGGCATGATGTGATCAAGCAAAGATGGAGTTAAGAAACAAACCATGGCTTGATCAAACAAGCAATCACTACAAGGTAGTGACCACAATGCTCATTCACAATTGGAATGAACACTTGGACATACAAGCTAATAAGATCAATGCAAATCACTTGCATACCCAACACTCAACCAATGCATAATACACTAAGTATATGCATCTAGGAACAATCCTACAAGAGCACAAGAGTGACAGTATTTAAAAGGAAAATGCATGACATGTAGTTAGAAGTATTGATTTAACAAAGCATAAAGGCTGCATAAAGCATGGTACAAACCATAAAGCATAATACAAACCATAAAGCCTACAAAATATGAAAACAAACCCTAAAAGTTTACAAAAACAACATGGGTACAAACCACATTATATACTGAAAAACATCACAATATATAAAAAAATACCAAAGTTTCAAAACCATCCATGAGTTATGAGTTTAAACCAAACATTAACCATAACCACAGTGTATCAAACCCATAATAACAACAATTATCCAAAACATAATACTATAACCATAAACATAAAAAAAGTAAACAAGATAAACACTGTTTTTGACTGCTCCCCCTCAAATTAATACTCCTCCTCAAGAGCTGCTTCTCAAAAACTTCTCCCCCTTTTTGACCGGAATGGCCAAAGGGTCACTGTTCATGATGTGTGGTGATGCTGTCAAATTTTGCTGAGAGAACATCAAGCTGGTCTTGCATGGCTGCCATCCTCTCAGACTGCTCGGTTTGGACCTCTCTGAGTCCATTAAGTCTTTCTAGGATGACCTGAAATGTATCTGGAGGTATATCTGAAGAAGTTGATGCTTTAGTCCTCTTGCCTCTCCTTCTGGGTGTTGAAGTTGATGTCTGACCTGCTGCCTCTGCCTCAGTCTCCATTGGGTCACCCTCTCCTTCATCACCTTCATCTTCTTCACCTGGAAGACGAACACTTATCCTCTTGAAGGTTTGCTTGTTAATGGCTGAAGGTGTAGACATAGGACTAATGTCTTGAGGGATTGCAACACCCTTCTTTCTGAAAATCCTCATGAGTAGGCTAGGGAAGATCAACTTAGGCCTAGAAATGGTTCTAGTCTCATCCACAATAGTATCAAATATGTGGAAGCTGATATCAATGAATGTCTTTTCCTTGAGCTCCATCAGAAAAATTACTCTGGCATTGTTAATTGTAGTCAACTTCTTTATAGGATACAGGTTAAACATCACGATAATAGTGAGACAACTCATGTCCACTGGAAAGGCTGTGGTATTTAGGCATCTCCCCTCTCTCTGTCCACCAATCCTCTGCTGTACAGTTTCTATAGAAAGCATCCTATCCTTATAGTTTATGAAATCATGATCTTCTAACCCCTCAAGACCTAGCACATCATCAATGTCATGTGCATCTAAGGTGAATTATGTTCCTCTAACCCAATAGCTCAACTCATCTTCCCTTATCACAGCATTTAAGTAAAACTCCCTAATCAAGAGTTCACACATAGCTGGTAAATCATTTAGCAGCTTTTCCCATCCTCTCCCCTCAAAACAATTTGGGATAAAGGTGTCTCTCAAATCCTCCAAATCCACATACATTTCTTGTATGATGCCTGCTCTTAAGAAAAAAATTCTTGTATCGCTCAAAATGGGGAACAAACCTAAACAGATTATGGTCCATTTTCATTCTCTTATCTGCTTTCTTGGCAAGTGTTTTCTTCTTTGGGGATGAAGGAGCCATCTATAGACAAGCAGAAAAAGCCACGACAACAAAGCACAATACATGTATACTAAAAAAAATCAGTACTCTGTTAGTGTCATAAAGAAATAAGCATAGAGCAACAAGACCAAAGATGCTTAAAGTCAGGTATAGAGGAAATGGCTTAAATCATAAACCAACAACTCAAATGAGTGTACCCATTGGTAGAAACTCAAGAACAGACAACATTTTGCAGAAAAGTTCTAATGTTGCATAGTATAACATCACCCAAAGGGCAAACATATGTTAATGAGACATATCTTGACGAGTATGAAATGACTCAAAATACTCAAAACAGAAGCACACACAAGATATACTAACACAGAATCAAATCAATATATCCCAACAAACAAAACCCAATCATTTTGAATCAACTAAACAAAGTGAGTTCAAACAAAATGGGTATAAGTCAGTCAACAAACCTTAAGCATAAAGTAAGACAAATGATAATGAACAAATCTAGCAACCTAAACAAGTTCACATAAACCAAGAGCCTCAACAAGCCATACATGGACAAAACTCAACATTGAATCACCAACCCATCGCAAATCAGAATATCAACTCATAGAATCAAGAGGGAAATGCTCAAAACAAGAAATACTAAGTGAGAAAGTGAGAACCCATACCTTTTTCTTGAGGATTTTGAGTTGAGATGATGCAAAAATGGAGTTTGTAGAGAGTGACACGAAGTGTTTGGGTTAGTTTCAGTTGAGAGAGAAAGTGAATAGTCATAAAAGGTTCGAGGGAAAACTGAACACCTTTTAAAAACAGACCAACTTTTGCCAAACACGTGTTCTTCGCGACTAAGGTAAGTCACCAGAAAGTCGCCAGTTTCACCCGCCAAAACACTTCAAGCCAAAAGTTTTGAAAAAATTTGCTAAGTGTATTTCGCAACTGGAAGTCTCACTCGCAAGGGAGTCACGAGCTGAGTCGCGAAAATCTCTGTGTACCCCTCGCAACTGGACCTTCCACTCGCGAACAAGTCGCCAAAACCGACCTGCGAGAACGCGACTGTGACATGCGACTTGTTTGACCCGCGACTGAGTTGCCAAAACAATGCAACACTGTTTTTGAAATTTCAATTTTTGTAAAAACAAAATACTTTCCAAAAACAACTAAAACACTCAAAAATCTTTTTGTGTTTGAATCAACAAAGATTAAGCATGTGAAAACACATTTTATCAAGTACAATCACACAAATGAATATGGCATTCATTGAACATAAACTTGTGTGTTGTGTGTGGATATCAACAATGAGATAGTCCTTAGTCCAATGTGAAGCTTCAATGATCAATTCAACCAAGACATACATAATTAGCACTAAATCATGTGACCCTTCTCAATTATAGAAGTATGCATATATGACCTCTCACAAGACTTGATTACATAACTTGGAGCTTTACATTTGGCTCCAATTTCAATCATAACATTTGATCTTTTTGATCCTTTTGAAACAATCACATCTCATTGTGAGAATGATGTTTGATATTTCCCCTTGATGGGATGGCCTTTGGCTTTTTGAAAAATCATACACTTTATTTTTGGTCGCTTTCCCTTTTTCCTAGTCGAATACTAGTATGTGCACAGGCTTTTGCAGCTCAATATCTCTTTACATTTGGAGATTTACATTTGGTGAGCTCTTTTTAGCCAAAAAAAAAAAGTGTGGGAAGATATATAGACACAAGTCTATGCATGTCTCAAGATCAACATAACTATTCACTAATCATTCATGACAAGTGCGAAAATCTATTTAAAACAGTCACATAGATTTCAAGATTTTTTCCACAGTGATAAGAGTGCAAAGGAACAAGCTACGCTCATAAATGCACAAAGCCATTAGCACAAAGGTACAAGGCAAAACAAGTTTTGAGACAAAACTCAACAATGTCAATCAAACTTTTTGATTTTCTACTTTTTATGTGGTTTTTGGATTTTTGACACATAAGAAGGAAAAGATTGATCAAAAGCAACATTAAAAAAAATATAAATGAAAGTATGCAAAAACAGACAAACAAATTTCAACCCACACAATCAATAATCAAACAACCAAACAAAGTCACAAAGCATAGGAAGTATTGATGCATGGATATGTTGTAATGCTTATGCATGAGTACCCTTTTTCACCCACACATCACTTGCGTTTGGGGTGATTTTCTTATAGGATTGGGTATGTGGTTTTTGGATTTTTGACACATAAGAAGGAAAAGATTGATCAAAAGCAACATTAAAAAAAATATGAATGAAAGTATGCAAAAACAGACAAACAAATTTCAACCCACACAATCAATAATCAAACAACCAAACAAAGTCACAAAACATAGGAAGTATTGATGCATGGATATGTTGTAATGCTTATGCATGAGTACCATTTTTCACCCACACATCACTTGCGTTTGGGGTGATTTTCTTATAGGATTGGGTATGGGAGTTAGGGCTTTCAAACCTTCGTGTGAAGCTTTCCAAGCAGTTGGTGAATGTACCAATCATCTTTATCATGTCCATCATTCCGAGATCACCATTTCGATCTCTTGATGCTTCACCATCCCAATTTCTCCTGTCATTTCTAGGTCCTCGTGACCTTGAAGCAGTTGCACTATTTATTGCTCTCAGCTTTTAACAATTTGGTCGAGTATGCCCTTGAAGTCTGCAATGATGACACACATAGTTTGATCTAGGACCTCTTTGTGATCGTGGACGAGACTTGGCTCGGGATTCAGACCTACCCACAAATTGGTTACGGGGGTTGTTCAACATCTGTTGGTCCTCCACATTTCTCTTCTCCTCCATCTTGGGCTTCTCAGCAGTAGGGCCAACTTCAAATGGCTCTTTGGCCTTTATAAACGTCACTTCTTTTGTGATATTGCCCGATGAGCTACTCCCTCCGGTATATCCCAACTCGGATTTGTTTGAAAAATGTTTTTGAGATAAAATAACATCATCTAGCTTCTTAGTGGAGACCCTCTCTATCTTGGTATTTGCTTGCACAACCTCTTACTCAAGAAATCTCACTTTTGTGTAGGCTTTTGACAGCTCACCATTCAGTGTCTCTATCTCACATTTGGCCTCCTTATAGCGAATTAGGAGACTTTTATAGTCCTTTTCTGCCTTCTTCATCTTTTTCACAGCTACCTTGGCCACCCTTGTGTACTCACCCGACTTCTCCAAGAGTGAGTTATAATTCTCTTGAAGATTGGTTGTTCTTTCAACTTCTTCTGCATCTGATTCTTCAACAACTCCCAATGATTCTTCATCACTATACTCTCCAAGCTCTTGTACAAGCAAATTCAACTCATCTGAAGACTCAACATGGACTATAGTCATAAAAGCAGAGTAATTCCCTTCTTCGTCATAGCTTTCCTCAGAATCAGAGTTGGATGAAACCGAGTCACTCAGTGTCGTGGCATACACCTTGCCTTTCGATTTCAAATAATTTGGACATTCTTTCTTAAAGCGTCCATGCCCGTTGCAATCAAAACAAGAACCACCTTGTGTAGTTTGGGATTCTTTTCCATCTTTCTTTTTGAATTCCCTTTTCTCCCTTCCTAAACTTTGGAATTTCCCTTTATCACCAAATTTACCTTTATTCTTGAATTTCAAGAATTTCCGGAAATTTTTCACAAGGTATGCAACATCTTTGTCAACCACATCCTCATCCGATGAGTCATGGACTTCCAACCTTTCATTAATGGTCTTAAGAGCAAGAGATTTGCTTTTCCGTTGAGTGGGCAGCGACAATTCATAAGTCTGAAGAGAACCAATCAGCTTTTGGACTTTGATGTCATCAAGGTCCTTGCTCTTTTCAATCGTTGTCACTTTGGCATGAAAGCTTTCCGACAATGACCGAAGGATCTTCCTTACTATTTTAGAATCCTCTGTTTTCTCCCCCAAATTGAACTTGTTGACAACCACCTCATTCAGCTTACTATAGAAAGAGTCAAATGACTCATCCTCACTCATTTTGAGCTCCTCAAATCGAGTGGTCAGCATCTGCAGCTTGGTGTCTTTCACTTCCTTCGTGCCTTCGTAGGTGGTCTCCAATATCTCCCATGCTTCTTTGGCAATGGTAATGTGAGAAATCCTGTGAAACTCATCTAGAGACACACCACCAAAAATCGCGTTAAGTGCTTTACTGTTAGCATTAGATGCGGCGAGTGCTGCCTTATCTCATGTGGATTTGGCTACCTCAGGCCTGGTCCAACCTATGTCAACAACATCCCAAACAGATTCATCAATGGAACATAAAAATGCTCTCATGCGAACCTTCCAAAATGTATAATTACTACCATCAAAATATGGAGGTGCATTTAGGGATTGAGACCGGTCCATCTCAATATGGGGTCAAGGATCACACTATGGTAATTGAAACCAATAACAGTGTACCTGCTCTGATATTAAATGAAAGTTCAAATAGTGTATAAAACACTATGAACGTTTAGACCCCCAATAACAAAATTACTAATTCAAACTTTATGACAAACAATAAGTGTGTGGAACATGAATAAGCTTAATACAAAACTAATAAACAATCTAAGCCAAATAAAATCACATCCACAGCAAAAATTAAATGGTAAAGATTAAGGGAAGAAAGATGCAAACACAAGGACAACACACGATGTGTTATCGAAGAGGAAACCAAAGCCCTCGGCGTAAAACCTCTCCGGCGCCCTCCAAGCGGTAAGTAATCCACTAGAAAATGTAGTTGGGATACATGAACAGCAATAGACCCTCCAAGCCTAATCTATCCAATGTGCCTAAGCCCTCCAAGCTTCTTACTTCAACGAGGTTACGCCGAATCTATTTCTTTTCTAGTTTCCTGGATTCCACTACTTGACCATAGCATCAACCAATGTGAAATTGGTTCCTTCCTAATTGCTTCCTAAAACACCAAACAGCCCTCTCACAGAAATGGATATGGTGAGAAAAAGTTTTGGTAATAAGCCTCTCAATGATTTAACAATGGAGAGGAAGAGAGTTGAGGAATTTGAAGAGTCTTTTAATGAAGATTGGGGATGAATCAATCTTGTTTTTCTCTAGGGTTTCTCTCTCAAAATTCTCTCTGGAAGCTCCCTTTCTTTCATGGGTAAAAGGGGTATTTATACTAGGGTGAGAATGGAATGTGAAGAGTCAGGTTTTTCAAAACAAGGCTAGCTCGTGGCTTGGCCTCGCGGATTGACTGAGTCGTTAGTTCCAGTCGCGAGATAACTGAACGGCCTGTTGTCCTGTAGTGCTCCAGCTGGCATGACGCTTTAACTTCTGGCATGTCTGGCACGTGTGCAACTTCTGGCGGCTTGCAGCCGCGAGTTACCCGCGAGATCCAGTCGTGAGTTCCTGTTTTTCTTGTACACTCTTAAGCATTTCTTCACACTATCTCACTCACTACCCTTACAAAAATCTCACCTAAATACATGGTTACTAATTGCTGAAATACAAGCAAATTTGGCATGGAATAAAGCCAACAAGATAGTTGATTAAATTCAACCTTGCAAAATGGAAGATTTTTTTCTATTAAAATCTTTGATCTTGTATAGTAAAAAATAAATTATTATGAAATTTAGTACAACATTAATTGTAGATAATTTAAGGGATTTAAAGAAACATTAAGTTTGTTTCACAAAAAAAAAAAAAAAAAAAAAAAAAAAACATTAAGTTTCATTTTGAAAGATTATAGAATATGTTAAAATATTTAAGGAATAATTGTTTTGTATCTATTATTTTAGTTAAAATTTTTCCATACTTCTTCTCAAAAAAAAAAAAAAAATCCATACTAAATATAAGTTAATTTTTCTTTTTCTTTTTCTTTTTCTTTTTTTTTTTTTTTTTTTTTTTGAGAAACAAACACATACACACACAAGAAATGGGAGATTGGTTCTAATACAAAGGCACACCACAACTCCACTCAAAAGGCTTAGTAACTTTTAAAGGAGGATGGGGTTTTTTTTTTGTGTACTTATTTAGTTTTAATTTTAAGATATCTTTTAATTCTTGAATGGTTTTTTTTTTTTTTGGTTTAGCTTACTTCCAGTACTTTTTAAAAATGAATCTCTTTTTATTTTAATGAAAGACTGCCACATCACCCACTAATTAAATAAAATGTGGGAATTAAAATCTACTACTACTTATCATTGTGTATTTAAAACAAAATGACATATATCTAGGTAAGCCAATTTTTTTTTTTTAAACCAAAATTTGGCCCCTTAAAAATAAATTCTAGTTCTGTCCGGACCTGCTATAGATCTTTTACCAAAAAATAAAAATAAAAGAAAAGATGCCATTATTTTAAATTCAAAGAAGACGTTAGAGATAATGTTAGGTAGTTCGATAGAGCATATAAAATTATTTAACATTAGAAAAATCCCTGGGTTGATTTTTTTCCCCTAAGAAAGAATTAATTTTAGTAAGAATCGAAAGTTACAACCATCTTTCTTTGCCCTACCTTGAAGTGAAAGGAATGCAATATCTAGAAATCCTTGGGTTGTCGTTAAACGAAATATTTACCCTAATATATAATAACATAGACTTTTTCCATATAAATTATCTACAATATTTAATTTTTAATTTGATGATTGTATGATTGGATTTAGATTGTGATAGTATTGCATGCATGTGCATGAGTTGACACACGTATCGGATGTGTATTGAGTCAATTTGTAGTTTTGTACCATATAAATGATGGATACAATTTTCCTTTTAAACCAGTAAAATTAATTTTTTTCTAACTGATGATGTAGTTGTTAAAAAAAATCGTATATGTATATTGTAGGGATAAGGGCCCAAGATCATATGTTAGGCCTTGGGCTTAGTTCGAGGATGTTGAATGGTCTGAGAATGGCCAAATAGTCATTAGAGGTTCCAATCCAAAGTCTTATAAGTAAGGAACGAATGGAGGATGGTCCGAGGAGGAACTCCTCCTCGGATATGATGAATGCAACTCAAATATCTATTCCAGTAATTAGAGTGATCCTCTAGAAAGCTCCATTGATAAGGACGTGCCGCTTGAACATACAGGAAAGAAGGAAACCCAAAAATATCTAAAAAAAAAGCTACTACCACCACATTAAATGCGCTGCAGCCGCATTTATGTAGAGAAGACCTCAGAACAGTATTGCCTTGGCTATCACGACTCACAGAGAGCTTAAGAGGGTGTCTAATGTGATCGGTACTCAAGTAAGGGCTTAAACGATCAACAAGTGTAGGATCAAGATGATCCAAAGGGAGCTATATAATATGATAGACCCTCCATGAGAGAAGGATCGGAAATTGAAAGAGAGAACATTGTTGTAATCTAAATTGTCTTCATATCCAGTTGTGATCAATTTATACAAGGTTATCTTCTCGGACTGAAAGTCTATTAATATTATTTGTGTTTGATTGTCATTCAATTCAGTATTAGCCATTGTCCAACTCGTTAGAGTCTAGTTCTTTGACTCACTCTCTACAAATTTTATTGTACTGGACTTATTGGGTCGAAATCCCATACATCTTGAGCTTAGACTGTAAATCTAGTCCTTACATATATTATTTAAATAAATTACATGACTCTTTAAATAAGTTATGTAACTAAAAATACACATGAAGGGTTGTATCCATCATCACATAGTAGTCTAGAATTTGAAGATAAAGTTTTTCTTAAAAAAAATAAAAAAAACTCCAACTTGACTAATATTTTTAGGTATATAGTATAAATGTGGCTAAAAGCCTAAAACCATCATGTGATTAGCAGTTTTTTGGATCGTGACAGTATTATAATATGAAATAATAATAAATAGATTTCTAATTCTCTGCTCACACCAAAAACTAATTACTATTTTGATTTGATGATAAAAGAGCAATCATCAAAAGCAAGTGTTATAAATTGGAACTCAAAACAAAAAAAAACAAAAAAAAACAAAAAAAAAAAAAAAACTCTTATCCTCAAGAGCTAATGAAGGTGTGGACATCTCACTTAATTTGTTTAAAGTGTTATATATAATTAGGGTCCGTCTAGTTGGGAGGATGGAAAAGTGATAGGATAGAAAATAGAGAGGATGGAAAAGTTTTTAGTTTTCCTCATTTGTGTTTGGTTAAGAGGGTGGAAAAGTAGAGGGATAGAAAACTTTTTGGTTTGGTTGAAAATAAGGTTTGTATAAATTTACTATCATGTTCCGCTTAAATAAAACAAAAAATAATACATTATACTTTTAAAAAAAATTGTGTATAGATGAAAGTGGATGTTTCAAAAAATAGCATAAGAAATCATCCAAAAGTGTTTTCTTAAAAAAATAATAAAAATTAAAATTAAGAAAAAAAAAAAAAAAAAAGAAGGAAAAGAAGAAGAACCCACCACTTAACAAAACCAACAAAAGAAAGAAAAAAACAAAAAACAAAAAATAAAAACAAAAACAAAAAGCCAACGTTACAAAGAAAAAGTAAAATAAAAAAAAAATAAAAAAAGTTAATTAGAGGTGGGGGCAGTTTTGTCCAAATATTTTTCCCACTTTTACTCTAATTTTCTCTCCAATTTGGAGAGATTGTATTTTGAAGGGGGAGGAGAGAAAACTTGTGGGTCCCACCTTATTTTCCTCTCCCTATTCTCCATCCTCCCTGTTTTCACCCCAACCAAACATACCCTTAAAAATTACAATAATGTAATGTAATATTAAGTGAACTAAATGCCCCCTTAAAGGGTTGGCATAATCTAAAGGCAATTTGGCAAAAATAGTTTACATGGCATCCACCCCCCCCCCCCCCCCCCCCTCCCCTCAAAAAAAAAAAAAAAAACAAGCATGTTTTGCCGCGAAAGCTCCACACACCATGGCTAGATTCTAGGGGGAAAACCCGAAACTCTCGGCCATATAGGGTACTTTTTTCCTTTAATAATGACACCAACAAATTAACCGTATGTGACGGCAAACAAAGATCAAAAAAAAAAAAAAAAAAAAAGTAAGCTTCTTTCTTCTATATCATAAGCTCTAGCTTGGTCCGTTTGGATACAACTTATTTGGCTGAAAACTGAAAACACTGTAGCAAAATAATTTTTAGGGCAAATTACAGATTACCTATCTGTGGTTTGACCTGAATTTAAGTTGCTTACCTGTGGTTTAAAATTTGACATTTTACTCACCTAAGATAAGCTCTATTAAGATTTCGTAACCCACCTCGTTACTTTTTCCCTTAAAACATAAAAAACATAACAAAATCAAAGAAAAGAAGATCAAAAATGGCGTTTGTAAAAATATAGAAACTTTGCTCAAGAACTTCAATAGAACACAAAATTTGCTCAAAGATTAACTTGTACCTTCAAAGACTCAAAATAGCTACTTGAACAACATTTTTATTATTCAGCAAAGAAATAAAAAGAACATTAATCTAAACTAGAATCACTGCCCTCTCTCTCTCTCTCTCTCTCTCTCTCCAATCCTTCAATCTCTCTTTCTCTCTGCGCTTTTCTCTCCTCCATCTTCCACAATCCAGACCCACAATTGAGCTCCACCCAATATCGATTATCAAGATAAAATCACCAACCTAGGGCCACTGTCACACCACCAAACCCATGAGCCACAGCTAATCTACCATGGGTAGGGGCGGTGAACTAACAGAGGAGGACAAGGGGTGTGTTTGGAGGCAATGAAGAAACGGGGCATTGGGACTAGAAATTGGGGAGGGGCATTTTAGGATTTTGCAATTTGAGATATCTTTGAGAAGAGAAGAAGATGAAGATGATGAGAGATGTGGTGATAGAATTAGAAACGGTGGTTCTCTGCAATTTGCTTCTCTTTGATTTCTTTTTTATTTTTATTTTTAATTTTATTGTGGGTTTTAATTTTCTTGCAAAGAGTTTTGAATGGTTTGTCTAAATTTTGAAAAAGTCTATGATAGAGTAACAGTAGAGATGGGTTTGTTGTTTTCCTTTGAATACTAGTGTTTCTTAAAACTGGGTTTGTTTTCTTATTTTGTAGCTACAATTTCTTATCTTCTCATGGTGGGGCTTGATTTCTTGTCTTGTTTTTAATTTTGCTTGATCTAGCTACAGAGTTGTTGTATATACAGATGGTCTTTTTTTTTTTTTTTTTTTTTTTTTACTCTTAAT
Organism: Quercus robur; assembly: GCF_932294415.1. NCBI lineage: Eukaryota > Viridiplantae > Streptophyta > Magnoliopsida > Fagales > Fagaceae > Quercus > Quercus robur. Next base: position 46,975,826 of record NC_065540.1, on the reverse strand, counting down.
TGTATTCGACTCAAAATTTGTAGAGTTTATCTTGTTCTATTAAAGTTTATAAGCCAAATTTCTAAAATTTTACAAAGGCCACTTTTTGATCTTCTTTTCCTTGATTTTGTTATGTTTTTTACGTTTTAACGGAGAAAGTGATGGGTGGGTTATGGAATCTTACCTCAGGTGGGTAAAGTGTCAAATTATAAATTACAGGTAGGCAATTTAAATTCGGGTCAAACCACAGGTAGGTATTCTGTAATTTGCCCTAATTTTTAAATGTGTGAAAAATTACTGTTTACTCTATTTTTTACTGTTCATAAGCCTAAAATCACTGTTCATGAACAATGAACAGTGCACCAGGCACTGCTCTTAAAAAATAAAAATAAAGGGAGAAAACGCGCAATTGCTGAAAACGTGGATGCAGAATGTGGATCCAAACTCCACCTAAAGGGTCACGTCTGCGTTTCATTTTTTTTTTTTTTTTTTTTGAGAGGAGCTTTAACTGAGTTTCAGTGGGTCCCATGCACTGTTCACAAGACTCACAAACCTTTTTTTTTTTAACAAAATTCTCATTAAAAATGGGTCTCACGGTACTATCACACATTTAAAAATAATTTTGTTACAGTATTTTCAGTTTTCAGCAAAATAAGCAGTATCCAAACAGCCCCTAATAAAGTAATATAGTATCAATCCTTTTTTTTTCTTTTTTAGAAAATTTCAATCTATGTTATTCACTCTTGATGATAGCTCTTTATTATCAGACCAAGACATCAATTAGTTTTTGATGTAGGCAAAGATCAAATTTCAAATTTCTTATTCAACCATAAAAAATTTTAACAGTTGAACAAACTGAAACCCACGTATAGTATCAATCCTAAAAGCTTCATTTTATTAATAATAATAATAATAATAATAATAATGATAATAGTAAAGAGAGGAGGGAATTAGCTAGCAATTCTTTCAAGATTCAATGCCAAAAGCCTAACTCGTCTTTCTTGTGAGGACAGTCTTATGTTTAATGGTTGCTCATAAATGTTCAAGAAGAATGAACATGAGCGCGCAATTACTTTCTTTCATCTATATTATTTTCTTTTTGTATTAATCATAGGTATCACTCATGAAGGGATTTCAACAATTAACATTTCCATTAAAAATATAAAGAAGTGTTATTAGTCAATTTCTAATCTACCCACACAGTCGTCAAAACTCAGCTGGCAATGGATACCCAACCCGATAGTGACTTCGGTTAATAGGGACAGTGGCAGCTACACTTGAATGTAAGGGTGAACCACCCTCACTGGTCAAAAATTAAAATTAAAAATAAAAAATTATACTTAGCAACAAAAAAAAAAAAAATTATATAAGTAATAGTTTAAATTAATTTGTTCTGTGACCGCTTGACTTAAAAATTTTGTATATATTCTCCCAAAAAAAAAATTGTATATATATACTTACAAAAAAAAAACAAAATATTATTGCTAAATTAACTTATTTTGACCATCCTAATAAAAATGTTAAACATTCTAACTTTAGAATCATTAGAATTTGAGTTCAACAAAAATAAGAGTAATACTACATCCACAATATTTTCATAACAAATCTTATGTGGCAAGTTGTTACTAATTTAACTTGGGCTCAATATTGATATGTTTTAAATTTACCCACCAATAATAGTTTTTTGCATAAGATTTATTATGAAATTATTGTGATCAATTTATTATTTTCATATCAACTGTGGGTACCTAAGGCATGCTTAGGCATGCTTAGCAACGTCCTAGGCATGCATGCAATGTCCTTAGCCGTTCTCAGCATGCCTTGCAACGTTCTCGGCATGCTTGGCAACGTCCTTGGCATGCTTGGCAATGTCCTTGGCCGACCTCGGCATGCTTTGCAACGTCCTAGGCGTCCCACATCGAATAGAAATCTCCCCACTTTCTACCTTATAAGCTTTGGAACGAAGGAGTAGTGTACCGAGGTCAGCCAAGGACATTGCCAAGCATGCCGAAGACGTTGCCAAGCATACCGAGGACATTGCAAGGCATGTCGAGGACGGCCAAGGACGTTGCATGCATGCCTAGGACGTTGCCAAGCATCCCTTAGGTACCCACATCAACATTTTCAATTTTCAATTTCCATGTTATCTCTTATTAGTCTCTCTCTTTTTTCTTTTTATTTTTTTTCTCTTTGTTAGTACAAAAAAATTGTAATATTTCATATATTTCCGATTTTTTTTTTTTTTTTTGGTAATGTTGATATATTCAAGTTGTCTCTTTATTAGATTTTGTAAAATTTAAGTTTCTTAATGACCCAAAAAAAAATTAGAGGCGTCATTGACTAGGGGTGGGTTTACCCATGCCCAAACTTGATGGCCAGATACTAATACTACCTGACCCACCCATATAATTTAATTCTCTAAAAAAAACACTTATTTTTTGAATTTGCTTTGACAATAGGACCTTCTATTTTTTTGTTCAATCTTTATTTATTTATAACTCAGAAACTTTGTTACTCAATTTTTTTTTTTTTTTTTATAGCAAAACTTAGGTATAGTACTTAAATAAGTACTGCTCCTTAGGTTTTCATTTTAAAATTTTGTCATATAGATTTTTTTCATGAGATGAAAGTATATTTTTAAGTTAAGTAACTACATAACTGAATCTTAAAAGGGAGAACTAAGTTAAGGTATTTACCTAAATTTTGTCCTTTTTTTTTTTTTTTTTTTTGGTTAGGAGAGAAAAGGTTGTTTTATGTACGTAAGTCTAACTGTCTTGACCTGCTCTTGCATTGAATGAGAAAATAACTTTCCTATTTTTGTTTTCAGGCTTTAATTGGGAAATTTTCTTTCCAGAAATAAATAAGATCTTTGGTATAGATAGGACCAAAATAAATGAAAATACTACTTTTTTGGTATAGACTTTTACTATGGAAAGTATTATTGTTAGAGCTATTCCTTTTTTGTAAGGTCAAATTATATTAGCATCATTCTGACTTTTACTTGGATGGAAAGTATTGCCACCATTAATATCATTATTTCTTATAAAATGCTAGATTGATCGTAATTTACTCACAAAAATTTTCTTAAGAATTTATTTGCGGATGTCAACCTTCCTATAAAATGCCAGATTGACATAATTTGCAAGATTGCGTTAATCATGTCCTTTTTTATTTCTTTTACTTTACTTTTTTGATTATTTGTAATATATTTAAAATGTTTAAATTAGTTTGTTTAATTGGACATCATCCAAATTAAGTATCCCAAGTCAAGCTCAAATTATTTATAAGAGTAATGTCAGATTGACATAATTTGCAAGATTGCGTTAATCATGTCCTTTTTATTTCTTTACTTTACTTTTTTGATTATTTGTAATATATTTAAAATGTTTAAATTAGTTTGTTTAATTGGACACCATCCAAATTAAGTATCCCAAGTCAAGCTCAAATTATTTATAAGAGTAATGTCAGATTGACATAATTTGCAAGATTGCATTAATCATGTCCTTTTTATTTCTTTACTTTACTTTTTTGATTATTTGTAATATATTTAAAATGTTTAAATTAGTTTGTTTAATTGGACATCATCCAAATTAAGTATCCCAAGTCAAACTCAAATTATTTATAAGAGTAATGATACAGCCACAAACTATTTTACAACATTTTTATAAAATGTTGATGTGACCAACTTCTTATTGGTTTTCATCTAAACCCCACCATTAATATTACATTTTCATTACCAATAATTACTCACTATATCAGCAGTTTATAAAATAATTTATATTTCTAGTATTATTCTTATTTATAAACAAGTCTGCTACTTTATAACCATATATATGACTACTAACCCAATCTATTTCAGCCCAAAATAAAAAAATAGTTGCCCTATGAACAATACCTTTCTTTAAAAAATAAAGAACAATACTTTTTAAATTTGAAAAGACAATATGCAGAAGCAAGCCTGTTTACTTCTTCTTTTTTTGAGAAGTAAGCCAATTTACTTGGTAGAATTTTTTAGCAGCTTAGATTAAGCCTGACAATGATCTTAATTTTCATGCATATATATTTTTAAAAAAATAATTATGCAAATAAGTAGAAGTCAATTCTCTTCAAAACGGACAAACTAAGTTGATGGTTCATGGAGGTGGGCTTTTTGCGAAGGAATAGTGCTGTACATGTAACGTATATGAAGAGATTTTACATTTTTACTGATGTATACAATTTGGTCCAATGAAGAGGAAGAAACAAAAAGAACAGTCTCTTGTTTTCTGAAGATAAAGTTAACAAAAGAACAGTCTTAAGAGAGATGTGATTAGCTAAATACAATAAAGCCAATAGAAGAACAAGTTGTATAAACTAATCATATTTAATTGTTTTTCCTGCTATGGCAAGAAACAAGTTTTAGGCATGGAAGAAGACAAGATGGGCATCTTTTTTGGGCAAGGATGACCTTTGTCACTCTTTAGTGTATGTTTGGATTGCACTAAAAAGGAAAACTGACGCGCATGTGTGCTTTTTGTGTGAGTTCTATGTACTATTTACGGAACTCGCAAGTACTTTTTTCAATAAAAACAACTTTAAAATTGAGTCTCATGGTATTATTCACTCATTTAAAAATTATTTTGTTACAGTATTTTCAGTTTTCAGTAATAAGCGATATCCAAACAAACCCTTAGTCTTTACAACTATGTTAATACAACGAAGACGGGACCAACTTTTTTTTTTTTTATAACACCTAAAAATTAAATAAATAAAAACAGATAACAAAGAGACATAATTAATGTTGACAAATAAATGGAAAAGAATATTAAATAATAATAAAAACATTGACAGCTGTATGTAATTTCAAAAGTGAAACAAACACTAATTATTAGCTTTAGGGGTCCACTTAGATTCAGTGTCTTGTGCACTAGATCCAATACAATGCTGCATGTATTCAAAATTTGTTTAAAATGTAATAATAATTATAACAAACAACAAAATAAGAAGTTATTTATAGTTTATTTTTGGCACTAGAGATTAAAGAGATACCATGTTGATTAATAATTACCACGTGTATCACGATAGTATTTTGAATGCATTTTTCACACGAGTACAAATCTTCTGTTCCGCTCTTCCTGCTCCACTATATACTCTACAAATAAAAATGTCACATGTCCATCTAATTTATTAAATGCTAAATTTATGCCTTCTATTATTTCAATTTCCTAAAATAAATAAATAACCCATCATATTTAGGAAATTGAAATAATAAAAGGCATAAATTTAGTATTTAATAAATTAGATAGACATGTGTCATATTTTTATTTGTGGAGTATATAGTGAAGCAGGAAAAGTGTGATAAAAGATTTGGACTCTTTTCACACAACTAAGGATGTGACATTGTTCGCATAAAAAAAAATTTTTTTTTTTAAAGATGTGACATTGTAATTAGTGAATACATAACTTAAAAGGATAAAGTCGACAACAAATTGCAATTAAACATTATTATCTTGAAGGGGGAAATCTCGATATTTTTTGCTTATAAAAACCCAAACACAAATCTCCAAAACCCCTCCAACCCCCTAGAAGCTAGACCCAATACACATAGTTAACATTTTCCAACTTTCAACCATGGCTAACAACGGCCTAAACAAAACCAAGGTTGTGGTGGTCATGGTACCCTTTCCAGCACAAGGCCATCTCAACCAGCTCCTCCACCTCTCACGTCTTATCATAGCCTACAATATCCCAGTTCACTTTGCTTGCACTGCCACACACAACCGCCAAGCCATGCTTCGAGTCCATGGTTGGGATCCGAATTCAGTTTCAAACATCCATTTCCACGACCTCAAAATCCCCCCTTTTCTCACCCCACCACCCAATCCCAATTCACCAAACAAGTTCCCTTCACATCTCCAACCATTGTTCGATGCTTCCTCGCATCTTCGTGACCCCATGGCTTCACTTTTACGTGAACTTTCATCAAAAGCAACAAGAATCATTGTCATCAATGATTCCATGATGGCCTCAGTGGTGCAAGACTTGGTTACTATTCCAAACGCCGAGTCATACACTTTCCATAGTGTATCTGCTTTTACTTATTTTTTGTATTTGTGGGAAGCAATGGGCAAACCTTTAGAATTAGAAACAAACGCCAAGTTAGTCCCAAAAGGCCTTCCATCCACTGAAGGTTGTTTCACAAAAGACTTCATAAACTTTATTTCTTTACAAATAGAGTTCCAAAAGTTAAGCTCTGGTGTCCTTTACAACACATGCAGGGTCATAGAAGGTACCTATATGGACTTGATGGAAACGCTAGAGGGAGGCAAGAAGCATTGGGCTATTGGACCATTCAATCCAGTGAGAAACATAGGTTCAAATGGAAGGCACAAGTGCTTGGAGTGGCTGGACAAAGAGGCACCAAATTCAGTGATATATGTGTCTTTTGGGACAACAACTGCTATGGAAGACAAGCAAATAAAGGAGCTAGCAATTGGGTTGGAAAAAAGTGGGCAAAAGTTCATCTGGGTATTAAGGGATGCTGATAAAGGTGATGTTTTTATTAATGGAGAGCTTAGAAAAGCTGAAATTCTGAAAGGGTTTGAAGAGAGAGTTAAAGATAGAGGAATGGTAGTGAAAGATTGGGCACCACAATTGGAAATTCTAAGTCACCCATCAACTGGTGGATTTATGAGTCACTGTGGGTGGAATTCTTGCATGGAAAGTATCACTATGGGGGTACCAATAGCAGCATGGCCAATGGCCTCAGATCAGCCAAGAAACACTGTTTTGATAACAAAATTGCTCAAAGTTGGTATTGTTGTGAAGGACTGGTCACGTAGAGATGAGCTAGTGCCATCATTCACAATAGAAAGGGCTGTGAAATTGTTGATGGCATCGAAAGAAGGGGACGAGATAAGGAAGAGGACAGTGGATTTGGGCGGTGCTGTCAGGCAGTCCATTGAAAAAGGTGGAGTTTCACGCATGGAGTTGGATTCTTTCATTGATCATATTACTAGGAATATATTCTAGCTAGGAGATTGAATTAACAGACAAGGAAAACAAAACAAAAATTGGGATCTGAAGTTTGTTGTGGCCTATGGTTGCAAAGTTTGCTCTAATTTTATTCAGAGTCTCGTTGTCATCAACTTTTTATTTTAGTTTTTTAGTTTATTTACTCATGCATCATTTTTTTAAATTTTCAATTTTTTAGGTACGACAATATTTAATCAATTTTCAATATATAAATAATAATAAATTAGTAAAAAGATGTATCTAAATACACCCTCAATAACAAAGCAAAAAAAAAAAAAAAATTCCTCTTTTTGTTGAAATGTTACATGTTTTTATGATAAATAAAACAAGTGCTAGCATATCATGTGTAACACGTCTTGTTGACTCCATACATATCATGTGTTAAAGAAGCTTCGATGGAAGGAAATAAATGCATTTATTTAGTATGACATTTATGTTCAAGTTTAAATTCTTATTTGTTAGCATTAATTTTTAATTTCTCCAATCAATTTCCTAACTATTCCTTTAATTTTTAGCTACAATTTGAATTAAATTTTGTTGTAAACGCATCACAAATTCAATGCTATTAATATTAAACCTATCACAATTAGAAATGAGGCTACAATTCGTTAGATTTTTTTTTTTTTTTTTTTTTTTTTTTTTTTTTTGAGAATCTACAATTTGTTAGATATTGTATATTAAGTTTCCTAATGACATCCTTAAAAAAATAAATAAATAAATAAATAAATAAGCTTCTAATGAAATTCAAACACATGATGCTATTTACCAATGAAGCATAAATAATGCATATTTTTTTAATGACAACAATATTTGATTCAAGGGTAATCCAGAGTGCTCTTAGAGCATTTGATAAAAGATTAAATTTTGACACCACTTTTATAAAATAAATTATTACTTTTTTTTCCCATAAAAATTTTCTAAAAGTATTTTCTAATCTAATGCCCTTAAGGCATCGGTTAACTTTTTTCTTAATTTAATTTTGTGTTTGAATTTATTTGGAGAACCTAATATAATGCACCTAAGTTTTACCCTCTCATCAAGAAATTAATGTGTTTATATTTGATGATAAATATGAAAAAATTTAATGCCCACAAAATAGGAGATTAGGAAAATTATTCAATACTTATTACTTATTCCTCTCACATGAATGATAGGTCATAGGTCTTACATAGGACTCATCATTCATGTGAGAGGATGGACCACTACTTTTGAGGTATTGAATAATTTTCCCAATCTTCTTATTGAGTAATCAAAGTATTCAATACTCCAAAAGTAGTGGCCCATCCTCTCACATGAATGATGAGTCATTTGTAGGAGAAAGTATTCAATAGCGATTGTTCATTCCTCTTTCACATGAATGATTGGAAGTGATTGCTCAAGAAGAAGATTGGGAAAATCATTCAACACTCCAAAAGTAATGGCCCATCCTCTCACATGAATGATGAGTCATTTGTAGGAGAAAGTATTCAATAGCGATTGTTCATTCTCTTTCACATGAATGATTGGAAGTGATTGCTCAATAAGAAGATTGGGAAAATTATTCAATACTCCAAAAGTAGTGGCCTATCTTTTCACCTGAATGATGAGTCCTATGTAAGAGAAATTATTCAATAGCGATTATTCATTCCTCTTTCACATGAGTGATTGGAAGTGATTGCTCAAGAAGAAGATTGGGAAAATTATTCAACACTCCAAAAGTAATGGCCTATCCTCTCACATGAATGATAAGTCCTACGTAAGAGAAATTATTCAATAGCGATTGCTCATTCCTCTTTCACATGAATGATTGGTCCTACCATATATAATAAGATTAGAAAAATTACTTAATACTCCAAAAGTAGTGGCCTATCATCTCTCATGAATGATGAGTCTTGTGATTCTTGTCATGATTTTAATTAGTGAGACCCACTAAAAATTTAAAATTTGAGCGTAAATGCCATCTTAAAATATATGTCTATATTTCATTGTGCATTTAAAAGTCCCAACTTTTTTATTGTACTTCTAAGTGTAATTAAGGTGTACTTAAGTTAGAGTAAGGTATAGTATATGGGATTCACCAAATAATTTTACCTTGGGCCAGTGTGAATTTTTTCCCACTGCCATCGAAATCGCCAAAAAAAAAAAAAAAAAAAAACCCTTACATAGTAGGTACATCATAATTTTCCTATTGTCAAATCTACATTAGCCGTCCATTACTTTAGTTAGATCATTATTGACCCACTGTCATCAACGTGCTTCCACTATGTCCTGCATCACCTATCTAAAAGGGAACATATAATCATATATATCTCCTTCTCAATTTGGAAAGAAAGTTAATCAAAGATACCAAAAACGAACAAACCAAGGTAGGCATTGGGGATTGGGCCAGTCTGATTTCTGCTTTCCCAATAACCTACGTGGGTATAGTAAAATGACCTTTATATTGTCAAATAGCACAGCTCTACACTGTTTTTGGCTCTATGATTCATGCATCACTTGGGTTGGGCACCTACCCATCTCGGCTCTCAGCCTCCACATCACTTTCTTTTTGGCTCTATGATTCATGCTTACACTATGCCCTGCATCACCTTTCTAAAACAAACATATCTCATCCATCATCATTCTTGCAACAAGTTACTCTAGGAGGAAATAATTGTCAACCTAATACCATCACTCTTAAGCAAGTTCCTCAAGCTTCCTTCCATATATACCTAACTATGCTCTTACATCGTTCAACTCATAATTTCTCTAATATTTCTTTAAACAATAAAATTAAATTAAAATTTATTTCTTACTTTTAAATTATAATGGACCACAGGTTTTGTGGAATTTATACCTCATAAAAGTATAAACAAGTGACAAAATTAGCTATATCTTATGGGGCAACATGTGAACAAATTTAAAAAGTTAAGGTTTAAAAAAAAAAAAACCGACTTGGTATCAATTGTTTAACATTAATTTAGTGATTATTTGGTATAATAATTTGGGGAGTAATTTTTATATTCTATATTTCTATAACATCAACAACCCTAACGAGAAGCATATAAAAATTCTGTGTAGGTCTGAACCATCATTATGAATGCATACCTTGGACAAAAACAGTTGCTTCAATTGCATCATTAGTCGGTGACAATTTTTTGTATTCTACTGAAAAAATTGAGATTGATTTCATCATCGAGTCACATAATTTGTCTACTTGTAACCAATGATTATGGTGACATATTTTGTCTATTGACGTGACCAAACATTAAATTGGTAAAATCCCATTACAACAAGCTAGATATTCATTCTTTAAAAATTATTAAAAAAAAAAAAAAAAAAAAAAAAAAAAAAAAAAAAGCTAGATATTAATTGTTTTCTTAAACGGAATAAAATACAAGAGAGGTTAGGTAAGAGGCAGGGGGTTCTTTTTCTTTTCGTGAGCTAGAAGAACAAACAAATTAAGAAACTAGATTTGGAATAGGGCAGCATCACGAATCATTCCACAAATATATATATTTGAGATTGTGGATGTATGAAAACTCAGAGCTTAGATTGTGGATGTATGAAAACTCAGAGCTTGGGAGTAGCATTTAGATTTTTCTTCTATTTTACTTTTAGGACTTGTTTGGATTGAAAAGGAGTAAAGGGGAGTAGATTCATAGACTTTATTAACATATAGTTGAATTCTACCATACCATTCCAAGCAAGCTAATCTACAAGTTTCACTGCTTGTTACTTGATTCCAATTGCAAGTTGCAACCTAAAGATCAACCTCTTTATTTTTTTTTACTTTTACTAAGGATGGTGTCTAGAACTCTTTGAGATATGATTATTCTCTTGGGTATGTGTAGTCCTTCCTCTTCCACACACCAGATAACTACAATGATGAATCCCTTAGAAATTTTAGCCCAAGATGCTAACTACAAATTTTGAACCGGCTTGCTAACATACCTAGATTAAATTTGAAGGTCATATATAACTCCTTCCAAAATAGAAGCATCAACAATGGTCATACTTCCTTAAATTCCCACACACCCATCATTTGATAGGATTTTCATGTAGAAGTTGTTTATCAAAAAGTCATTATACTTTTATATGGGAAAAAATACAATTTATTCCTCGTCGATTGGTTTTATCACAATCTAGTTCACAAACTTTCATCCTTAAAGTTTAGATGAAATTGAAACCATTAGGTTCTATATAATTAACATTTTGCATTTTGTGAACAACTTTACCCTTTATTTTTTTAATAGGATAAATTACAATTAGCCCTTTGTGATTTGCCCTTGTCATAATTTAGTTACATAAGCTTTTCAATAGATACATTTTGTCACCTTTTTCTTTTATAAGATGTGATTCAATTCATTAAAGTATGAAAAAGATGGACAATCTACCTTGCAGATAGACTCTAAAAAAGGTGGCAGATTGTCCTTTCTGAACAAAAGGTCTGAGAGGAACTCAAAGAGAACTTTGCAGCAGCATGGGCTGCGAAATTGTAGGCCCTCTTAACCCAAACAAAAGATAAATTAACAAAGGAATTTAAATAACTAAGGATGTTAGGGATCATGGTGTACTTGAACCAATTCGGATGGAGATCATTAGATGACAGGATAGAAGCAGGCTTTAGCATCCCCTTCAATGATTACTTGATTCCAGCTTTCACAACTTGTGATTTGCACCGCATATAGTATGGCTATAGTTTCAGCTTGTAAAGTTTAAATTAAATTTTTTTTTTTTTTTTTTTTTTGTCCATATCTGCTGTACACGTGAGAAAAATGTTTATTTTGGACGAAATCTTAAAGATTATATTTTATTCCAAACTTTAGAAGTTCAATGCACAATTAAAAACTTGTGAGTTGAAATGTGATAAGATAATTTCTGCCCTCAAGGAATTGTCTTATCATGTGAGAAAAACATTTATTTTGGATGAAATCTGAACAAATATATTTTATTCCAAACTTTAGAAGTTCAATGTACAAATTGAAAACTTGTGAATTAAAATGTGACAAGGCCAATCACAAAGGTCATTTCAACCCTTAGGAATTGTCTTATCATGTGAAAAAAAATGTTTATCATTGAAATAAGCAAGGTTAATCCGGACCAATACACCTTACAAGTATTTGCAATCAAGCAAGATCAAATGGCCAATATGAAAGCTGAAGTGATTAGACAAACAACACAAAAGTTGGACCTAATTAATTATAATTAATTTTGATTGATGCTATGAATATCGAGACTTTTTAGGCTAAAATTTTAGTTGTTTCTATTTTCATTGACTATGATTTATTTTCTATAGTCAATTGATTATGAAGTTTTTTATTTTTATTATGCAGTTATTTTATGTCCTTTCTTAATGTAACTTTTTATTTTTTGTTGAGAAAGTTCTTAATATAACTTGAGAAGTGAGAACCCTATTTAAAGCACCAGGATTTAGTAATGTTTCGTTTTGCTTGAGTAGAAAGTCTTTTGGAATTTTCCCCCCAATAGATTAGTGTTGGTTTCAAGCAATCCTAAGAACTGACTCCCAAATTGTAGCTATATTTTTATGCTTGATATTGACTCCAAGCAACCTAGATGTTGATTCATACATTATTCCTTTTTTGTCTATCCATAATCTCTGAGAATTTTGGGTTTGCATCACTCTGTTTTATATATCACCTTTGGAATCACAAATTTGTAGACCAACAGATTAAAGAAGTTTTTTTTATAAGTAACATAAATTTTATTTAAAAAATAAAAAACTTAGCCCATGTACATAGGAAATGTACTAAAGGGGCAAAAACTTCAAGAAACCAAATTACAATGATCAAGCAAAATAGGAAGGGTAGAACAAAAAGGAAACAAAGTTCCTCATTTCCTCTAGGTAGTAGGAGACAGAGATATTATTGGAAAAGCCAGGAGAGCTTAAATATAACAATCTGAGAATAGAGTGTAAGGAATGGGAATAATTGGCTCTGCGTTGTAGGATAGAAATGCCAGTTGTAGTAATGTCCGATGCAGTTTGACTCCTAGGAATGCTCTACCGGTGTCTGAATTGCTCAAAGTTTGTCTAGTTGTTAAGTAACAGGCATGTACGGAAGAAGTATGACCTCATCAACATTGGAAAAGCCATGAGTATATATCAATGACATTTGAAGGAAGCGGTGAGTTGAGGAAAATGGATAAGATATCAGGTCGTTTCTCATATAATTGGATAGGTTTTTCATTAAAGAAATGGCGATATTCAGTTGGAAGAGCAGAAGTTCATATAGACTATAATTAAGCAAATGACTCAAACATTACTTGCCTGGGATACTTTATAGTAACCATGCTAAAAGAGGTGCAAGTTACAACCATCTATAACAATTGCACCTAAAAATGAAAGAAACTATAATGTTTTTTGACAATGAAGTCTATTATAAGACATTTTACAGCCAGTCTCTAAGCTGTTTCAGAAATGAAAGGAAATGCTCTAAGCTTTATAAGTGCAAGGATCTTGTCAAATCTGAATCAACTCAGAGTTTTATTTTCTTAATGAAGAGAACAATTAGGGCTTAATAGTACAGCTGCCATAAAATCGTAAATCTCAAAAGAAAATAAATTTTAAAAGCTGATTGACCGAATAATATATCTAATAATAAACTCTAATACTGACTATAATAAGGTAGTGTTCCTTAAAGTGAGATTTATTGGCTAAAAGAGCATTTTTTTAATAACTATCTGATAATTTTCAGAGTTGAACCATGTAAAACCAATTATAAGAGCATTGTTTAATAACTAGGTATCCATGATTTGATACTTCAAAGTCAAAATCTATAGCCAATAACTATCTAATACCAACTATAATAAACTATTATTGAAAGCAAATCTCTTAGTAAAATTAATAAATTAAAAAATAAATAAATAAAAAAAGATTGTGAAGGTGTTTGATAAAGTTTCCTTGGTGGCTTAAACTATCTTGCACTTCTATATAATTCCCTAACAGAGATCAAACCAAGGTTGTCAAAATCGAAATCCTACGTAAGATCGTTGAAGATAGATGGGATCATAAATCGTAGAATCGGATCATGAATCGTAAAATCCTACATATTTTCAGATTTAAAGCAAAAAACACATTGATAATGACTTTGTATGTTGAATAATTACATAAATTATAAATTCATCCATAAATAAACTAAGATTTGCATCATATGATGCAATTTGCATGTCATATATCGCTAAGTCTATACTAATGAAACAAATATATTTAAGTTTTGACCCAATGCATCTAAAAAATTCAATAAATGTTTAATTAGCAACCAAATACCAAAATATTTATCATAACATATGAAAAATATTTTTCAAATTCTAAGTTCCAAGTTTGAAACCCAAAATAAGTTAGCAAATGGAAACTAGCTAACTACAATATGAAATCCAAAAGTAAGATGAATATTAAGGTGAAGTGAACATTTAATTATTCTCATTCTAAGGTTCTTATAACCACCGTCCTAAATTTCTAATCATCATCATCCATTTCATCATCTATGTAGACATTATATATTTGTATAATAGAGCTGCAAAAGACATCAAGATACAATTTCACACTCAACTATTCAAGTTATACCACTCAGCAACAATTAAAGAGCATGCTCAAAAAAATCAATCAATCAATATTCAAATACAACTGTACAAGCAAAATTGATAAAATTATATATAAAAAAAATATTTTAGTAATATTAAAACACAAATTAGTATATTGATCAAACAAATTTAACAATATTATAGCTTAAAAAGCAACAAAGTTAACATCAAATTCTTCATTAAGAAATGAAGAAGTATTCCTTCATTTTGATTACAAGTGAACTAGAAATTAGAAAACATTTGCTTAGGTTAACATAATTTTATAAAAATAAAATAAAAAGTAAAACCATCACAACTTGAAAAAATAAGGCAAAAATGCAAAACTGACCCTCTAACTTTCAACATTTTTCATTTCAGTCCTCTAACTTTCAATTGTTGTCAATTCGATACTTCATTAGACTTCAGTTACTTATTGCCGTTAAGTAAACCAAAACGACGTCGTTTTGACTCTTTTTTTTTTTTTTGGTAATTAAAAAAAATTAAGAAAACTATTATTAAAAATAAAAATAAAAATAAAAACTTTTTTTTTCTCATTCTCTATCTCTCTATCTCACTCGTTGGACTCTCTCTCGCTTTCTCATTCTTTATCTCTCTATCTCACAGTGCACATAGGTACCAGACACAGTCGTTATCAGGTTCCAGTGAGTCAGCATCACTCCTTTGACTCTCCCGGTGGTCCCCGACCAGTACAATATTGCCGCCAAATCAGACTAGCTCACTTCGACGCGGTCGATCGTTTGTACCAGGCTCCTCATCGTTGAGTCGAACTCGAGCAAGCTGAGGACAATGGTTTTGAAACGGAGAGAAATGTTTGAAAGTTTGTGAGCGCTTGATGACGTGGCAAATGCGATCACTAGGTTGCATAGTTGGATTAGGCTTGAAATCTCAGACTCGGTGTTGAGTGGGTTAGCCGGGGAGATGACTATCCCAAGAGACTTTGGGTTTCAGATTTTGGTGGAGGGAGTGACGAAGAGAGAGAGATGGAGGCCAGCGGTGGCAAGAGAGAAAATGAGAAAAAAAAAATGACTTTTTTTTTTTTAATAACAATTTTCTTAATTTTTTTAATTAAAAAAAAAAGTCAAAACGACATCATTTTGGCTCACTTAATGGCAGTAGATAACTGAGGTCTAACGAAGTACCGAATTGACAACAATTGAAAGTTAGAGAACTAAAATGACAAAATTGAAAGTTAGAGAACTGAAGTGAAAAATGCTGAAATTTAAAGGCTTAGTTTTGCATTTTTGCCAAAAAACAAAAACCCTTAAAGCTTCATCAAAACAAAAAATTTTACCCATTAAAAAATAAATAAATAAAACAAAAATTTATGTTTTTGGTAGGATTGGTAAGATCTCATACGATCCTACGATCTTATACAATCCTAGGTACGATCCTACCATTTTTACAATCCTAGTGCGATCCTAAATATTTTGGTGAGGTGGAATCGTAAAATCGTGCAATTCTACAATCCAGATCGCGATTTTGACAACCATGAATCAAACAACATAACAACAAGAAACTTCACCTATTATTAGCAAAAGTTATAGTTATGTATATAAAATTGACATCCATCCTGTACATAGATAAACTGTGCCCGAAAATTGCACATTTTTTCTCAAAATCAATTTCTATAAAACAAATGTTGATGTAGGCATCTTGCTTATAATATTTGACTCCTAGTATGTACATAAAGCTCTTCATATCTTTGCAAAGTAGCATTTAAACATGGAGTATAGAACAGTTACCACTCCAAAGAGTCAGGGTAGGATAGGAAGCTCCACATCATCAAAGGAAAAGAAACTGACCCGTCCATACTCTACATGACAAAACCGCAAAGGAATGGCCCCACATTGCCTCTCAAGGACTTCAATATCTGCTATGGATGGTAGATCACCCCTGCAAGAGAAGGCAAGCATAAATATGCATATCAATTAATAAGTTATAGATCTCTTTCAAAGCAACTGGAGAGAACAAGTTTTGATGGATTAATGAAATATAATACCAAATTTTACTGATCTTCTTCAAGCAAAAATTACTTTTACTTTGGGGATTACAATTTAACACTTTTCAGAGATTATATGGGTCTATCTTTGCAGAATGCCAATTTCCACTTAAAATTTAAATATGATTGTAAACCGAGTAATCTCTATATATTAAGAGAATTCAGAAAGTTAGTTATTGTCTTTTTAATTTCCAAAAATACCCCTAATTTAATTAACTTATTCTTATTCTGAAAAAATTTATTAAAAAAAAAGGTTAAAACCATAAATTGACAAAAATTAAAAACAGAAAACCTAGCCTATGTTCTATAAAACTTCCCACTACCCCATGTTCCTCTAAAAAAATATTTAAAAAAAAAAAAATCCACTTCATGTTCTATATATATATATATATATATATATATAAAACCTACCCCAAGTTCTTATTAAAAAAAAATACCCAAAAATAAAGAGAATCGCACACGCAAAGCGCGTGTGATGAGGCAAGTAGAAATTAAAGTGGTAGATAACCAAGAAGGAAGTAATTAAATCATTAAAATATGATTGTAAACTAAGATATAGAAATTTTCTGGGAGAACTGTTGGAGCCTTTTCCATTTCTCCCTCTTTACACATTAATAGGTATTATCTTCATACTAAGTGAAAACGAAAACAAACGTTTGATAGTCAAGAGTTGAAAAATCCTACCATAATGTAGTTATTTCTATCTCATATTTCAAAAATGTTACAAATAGGAATTATAAGCATGCTTCACATTATGCTAACACATGTATGTGATTATAAAAGACAAAAATGCCTTCTACCCACATTTCTAAGAAGATTATCAAAAAAAAAAAAAGTAGAAAACAAGACTTATTTAAAATATACAAGTAATAAAACAATAAAATCATACTAACTAGAGGCTTGATCTACTGCATCCAAAAATTGAACAACATTTAATTTCCATAGAAACTAATAGAGAAACATTCTTTCATGCTTGGTAAATTTGTAAGTTAATACATTTCTAAAATTAATAACAAAGTACAGAATTCCTTTTCTCCTATTGGTAAAATCTGAACTTAATACCTATTCTAAAGCCAACCCCACCTAAGCCAAAGTCTAGGGGCAGAAATCCAATCTTAATAACATGACTGCATTTTATGATGGCCATCATTTTTCCAGGTTTATGACCAGTTATGAGCAAAATATACAACGGTAAGCACTGACACAGTCGGAATTTAAATAAAATAACATATTTGTACATACTCAAGAAAAAACATAAAATAATAATCTAGATGCATATGATGTAAATCCTTTCCCAACAAATTCCTCAAGATATCAAAAACCTAGAAGCTAACACATAGGATTGTTGCAATTAAATGTTTTCAGCAAAAGACAATCTGAAAAAGAAAGTGGTTTAACCTATGAAGTTCTTTAATATAAAAAGCACATTTCTAATGATAATAATATAAATAACAATTTGCAATCAACCACAAATAGAGAAGGTTACTCATTCTTAGGAGCTACCAAATACAATTACCTAGTTAAGCAGATCACAAAGCTTGGATCACCTGGAGAAGATTTTCTAAACTTGCTATTTGGGAGATAGACATCAAAAACTGGCCTTGCTTCATTAACGTGCATATTATTAAATGGTCCAACAATGCAACTCTCATCTTCTGATTCTAAGTCTACCACTTCACTGCTTTGTGGAGAGCATTGAAGAGAAACAGATTGACGGTTACTCTTAGCATCCTTAATAGACCAAGCAATGCCATGCTGCCCAACAATGTAACCAAGAGATTTCAAGTGCCTATAAACCTCAAATAGCTCCCAAGAGCCTCCACTAACCTTTGCATATATATCATTTAATGAAAGACTTGTACCATTGTCATCCAAGAGAAGCAATGCGCCTATTTCCATCAAAAACCTACAAAAATAAGAAGTTACACTTTACAAATGATTCCATCTCAACATATAATGAAAAAGGACACAAATACATAGTTACTCCTTTTCAAAAACTTAAAAAGAAATATATTCATAAGAAAAATAATAAATTAATAATTGCTTTTATCGGTTACTTATCTAATACTACATTTCGCTTACAACACTATGCATAAATTTGCAAGTGTCGCTTAAAACTATGAATAAGGTTGAAGTTTCAGTTATTGAAAAGCATTGTTTCAAGTGTGTCTCTGATACCTCTTCGTCCTTCAACTTTCATACAAGGTACTCCATAATCTTCTACTGAAGCCACAGTATGAAATTTCAAACTAATTTGCTCAAAAAAAAAAAAAATTCAAAAGTCATATTTTTTGGGGACAACCGTAAGCCCAGCTCTGCTTTACAATATAGAATGTTTAATTAGCAAAGGATTCTTCAGAAAATTACGTGTCCCTCAAACAAAGATACCAAAATAAATAAGTTACAATAAAAGACACTATGAATAAAGAACGGCAAGATATTAAAGCTCTAGACTTGTAAATACAGGGTTTCATATTATCACCAAAACAAATAATTAACTTATTCCTTAATTCCTTTGAAAGAAAAACCAAGAAACAATAAGAGATAAAAAAAAAATCACAAAAAAATGTCATTTCACATACAAAGTTTCCTCAATTGAGTAATAAATCTTGCCACTACGAACTACTCCCATTGTCCTCCACAGTTTACCCTTGTTTTCTACAACCTCAGCCATTCCGATTTCATTAATCCAATGAGCCCTGGATTTATCTTTCCTGAAAATTGTAGCCATAACCCAAAGTTAAACCCGCGTTTGGGGGGGGGGGGGGGGGGGGGGGGGTGGTGGGGAATATTTATAATATCATAAAGAATCAATTTTATAAAAAATTCTATACCTAAACTGCAACTTGGATATAAACCCAGATGTAAAATGGAGTTCCTCATCATCCTCATATTTTTTATCTTGCAAATAGGCCTCAGTATCACTTGAACCTCCCGAAGAATTTTCCCAATCCACAGCCTCCATTATGCTACTTATCCAAAAACAAAATAAATATATATATATATATATATATATTCACACCTATGTTAAGCCCATTTCATTACTTGAAAAAATGTGTATAAAAAAACTGCAACAAAGCATTCAGTTTCCTTAACAAACATACTCACCAAAACAGACCTTGGTACAGCCTCAAATCACTTTGAATGCCAACTGTTCAACTCCTTTCTTTTACTTGTTTGTTGGTAGTGGCTCTAGCTTCTTCTGTTCCGGTCTAAGGAATGAACCCTGCAATTTGAAATATGTGAAAGAAATTTAATACAAATCACAAATGGTCAGCACAATTTACTTATCAAAAAAAAAAAAAACAAGTGGTCAGCTTAATTAAAACACCACCTAGCATAAATAAAGTGGCAACAGCCAAAATGAGCATGTAGACGTAGGTGAACTTCACAGGATAGAGATTTCAATTATGATGCATTGGGAATAAAATTTCAAGATTTTTAAACATTTGTAAGGAGTCACAACAAATAATTACTGTTACGAGGAAATACAATATACTTATCTATCAAATGACGCCTTCATTCTAAATTCATCTTTTTAAAATTCCCCAACTAAAATACAGCTACGGAAATTCATTCTAACCTCTTCTGGTCCCCCAACTGAAAATTTTGAAAATGGTTGGGGAACACAGCTAAAGAAAAAAACTTGTATTACAAATTTGTCCAATAAAAAAAATGCGTCAAAATACACTATTGGACCCTAAAGTTTAGTCTATGAGCAATGTTAGTCTCAAAAGTTTAAAGTGACTGCTTTTAGTCCCTAAAAATCTTAAAGTCGTTGATTTTAGTCCCAAACACACTTAAAGTGATCACCTTTAATCCCTTGGAGTGATGATGTCTCATTTTTTAGTTTGGTCACGTCATCTAACGAGTAAAAGTGATCACTTTAAATTTAAAGGACTTAAATGTTCAGCTGAAACATATAACACCAAATTAGCTAACCCAATGCATCTCATCAAATCACTAAGACATATAAATAGGTCACAAAAGAAGATAAATGAAAATGAAGCAAATCAAATTTTAAGCAGCAATGACAAGTTTCTTATCTTTTCCTAATAAATTATCAGCAAACAGAGCCCATAATTATCCCAAATAAAATTTTAATCGAAACTCCAAAAGTTAAATGACCCAACTGGAATGAAATTCAAGGAAAATAAGGAAAACCCAGCAAATCAAAGGTCAGGGTCTCACTGAAAAGGCTAAAGGGTAGGCTCTCTATGTGAGGAAATTATAACCAAAGGGCAAAAAAATGGAAATCCAGTTGAGATTATGAAAATGTAACATGCTAATTAGCAATATTGAAAGTTGAGATTTAAATTAAGAGGCAAATATAAGTGAATATTGCTATCCCTAACCATTTGCGTGCCTTTGGAGTTTCACATCTAAGATAACACTTGAGGTTCAAAGTGAGCTCTTACATTTATTTATAAACTAATAGCATCTGAAGCTCACAATACATGCATATTAAATAAGGTCAAAAGTCTTTGCTCTTGCTTTTGCAATATGAAGCAACTCTTCACATTGATAAAGAAAGTACTCTGACAGTGAAATCAGTCTGTTTACATCTTCACATGAATAAGTAATTAAAAGCCGAAGTAATTTAATTTAATTTCAAGATTATAATTAAATTTTAGAAGATTAATCCAAAAATCTGAATCAAACCACAAATTTGAAACATAGAAACAAACTACCAAATAAACATGATAAATAATCAAATAAACTATAAATTTAACATGATAAATCACTATTTGTACTTTAGAAAGCAAAACATTAACAAAATTAAAGCTGGCTTTACTCATTTAACCTAAACTTGTTTGTATCCTAAAATAATCAAACACATACTAACAAATAAAAGAAACTGATGCCATCTTACTTCATTTAAACCAAGCTGGCATAATCAACAAAAACCCAATAAACTATCAGCAAAACAAATCTTATACTGGGTTGGCATGAAAAGAAACAATAAATTATCCAAACAAAAATGAAGGACTTTCACAAAACAGACATAACAAAAATTAACCAAGAAGATTATAATTTCACTAAGAAATTTTGTCGAACAGGTGATGGGGTTGGCCTATCTTTTAGCATATTGAAGCCTTTTGTTTCATTTAATACATGCTCAACATGAAATCTAACGAATCCTCAGTTATTTTGATCAACCCCAAACATGTTTATATATACAAAAAACAGGGAAAAATATTGTAAGACTAAGATGATAAAATCAAAAAGGAAAATTGAAAAAAATCAGATTGCCCTTTTGCTTACCAAAGCGGTCTGCAAAGGGCGGAGACACAAGTCACCGGGAGGAGAGGCGTGCAAACCCAACGTCAATGGTCCTATTTTTTTAGCTACTTCTTTTAAATATTATTTTTTTATTCTTCCTCGACTCTTTCTCTCTCTTCCTCTTCGTCTGTCTCTCTTCTCAGATACAAAGCAAGCCACCCAAAACTGCCACCACCACACCAAACCCAGATCTGCCACCACCACACGAACCAGCCACCCAAAACTCAAACTACCACCACACCACCACTACTACTTTACTTGAAACTTAACCACCACTACACCACAATAGCCAAAATCCAAGAAACGCACACTCAAAATCAATCACCACCGCCAAACCCACGGCCAAACCCACACCCAAACCCACCACCACCAAATCCAAGAAACCCATACCCAGAATCAATCACCACTACAGTCAAAATCCACCAAACCTACGGAGATGGAGAGAGAGAAAATAGGAAAGAGAAGCGGGAAAAAAAAAAAAAAAAAAAAAAAAAACCGGTGAAGAAAGAAAAAGAAAAGAGAGAAGGTATGAATGGTGAAGAAAGGAAAAAAAGAAATGGA
Source organism: Quercus robur (assembly GCF_932294415.1). Lineage (NCBI taxonomy): Eukaryota > Viridiplantae > Streptophyta > Magnoliopsida > Fagales > Fagaceae > Quercus > Quercus robur. The sequence continues at coordinate 46,953,430 of NC_065540.1, read as the reverse complement.
GAAAGAGTGGTGTTCAGAGTCTTCAGATAAAGAAGCCAGAGAGAGAAAAAATGGGAGAAGAAAGAGAAACAGGGTATAGTATGAGAGAGAAATAATAAACAATTCTTTTTTTCTTTTTTACCTTTGAGTTATCATGTAAAGTCAAAGATGGTTGTAGCTGAGATGTTATTATTTTTGGCTTGGCTCCACTAATGGAACCCCATTTTTATTGTTGGTGGAACTAAAAAATAGTAATATGGTTTTTCAGTATCACCAATGATAAACCTTTAAGTGGCTTTGCTTCGCCTTGGATCTTTTATTTTAGTAACAATTTTTTCTTATTTGAATTTTTCTTGAAAGCTTTTTAAAATTAAAAATTCTATTTCTTTTAGAAATTAATATTTTATTTCTCTTTAACAAAAGAGTAAATAGAGACTAAAGAAAAGTCTTGATTGGATAATTTTAAAACTTAAAAAACTTAATTCAACAAAAAGTAAAATTAGAGAATTTAAATAAATTATAAGAAAATCTTTTTTTTTTAAGGGTGAAATTATAATAAAACTTAAATGGTAGATTTTGTATTTTTACCTATCTTTTTTTATAAAAACAAAGCCTCTAAAGTCTGAACATGCACATAGCATTTGTGAAGAGAATACTACAACTTTTTAGTGTTCACTTTTTAAATGGTTCAAAATGCTCTCACACATTAATCACAATTAGTTTATTCTTTCTTTTTAAACAGATAATAGGGCCAAATAAGAAAAAGAATTATTTTCAAATATCTAAATTTTAGGTCATTTAAAACATATTTCTCATATTCTCCATTTTTTTTATTAGAAGAATTGTTTTATAACTATATGTATGTTTCTAATTAAATAATATATTTATTTTTTTAATTAAAAAAACTACCTTTACTAGAAATTATTTAGATTGAGATTAAATATAAGAAAAATGTTATGTTAATAACATTTTTACAATACTTTTATAACAAATTCTTAAATGATAGTTTTGTTTTTTTTTTTTTTTTTTATTATGGAAAAGATAGAAACTTGTATTAATAAAATTAAGAAAAACTTAAGTATACATAAAAACTCCTAAACTCAGTAGAAAAAATTTAAGATAAAAAAATCCCAATTCAAGTAGGCACACCATGACTAATTCAGTGCCTGATTTGTAAAGAAAAACACCAGGAGATCGGTAGCCCAAGAAGTCACAACCCAACGCTCCAGGTCCTTATGATCAAGCTTATCAAGCAATTGTCTGAAGAGTAGAAAGAAATGCAGTACAAGATTACTACACATCTGCAACTTTCCTCTGAACAACGCCCACACATTTATGGCCGGGGGCATTCCTACAGCAGGTGGCGAACGGTTTTAGGGGATAGACAACAGATATCACAGCGAGGGGTGATGTTAAGTTTTTTCCAGATTGGCCTATCTCCACTAGCTACAAAATGCTCCACGCTACGCAACCAGCCTGTTGCAAACGACAAGCAACTTAATAAACAGATTTAATGGAGAATTGCTGAGACTGATTTTCTTTCCACACTCGTTGGTCCTGAGGTTGAGCTCCATTCAAGGGAATTGCAAGGATTTCCATACAGGTCCTGGGAGAAAATAATGAAAACAATTTGCCTTGGTCTCATTGTCTTGTTGAGTTGTTGATAAGCTATGAGACTTGTAAGGGATGGGTCTGACCACCTATAATTTCTAGAACATGAGACAACCAACCTGGATCGGTTATGGCTATGGATTTGCCATCCACCACCCCCCACTTTGACCCGACCTGAATAATTTCTCTTGCTGCTAGAATACTTCGCCACACAAAAGATGGGTTATTCCCCAACTCAGCCTCCATGAATGAGCACCTTGGAATATAACCAGCTTTGTAAACTCTAAAGAAAAGTGAAGTGGGCAGTGGATAGGCCTCCAAGCCTATTTAGCAAGCATTGCTAAATTGAAAGCATGAATGTCACTGAACCCCATTCCTTCCCTATTCTTTGGTATACACAGTTTTTTCCAATTAATTCACTGAATTTCCTCTCATTCTTAGTTTGCCCCCACCAATATTTAGCCAAAGTGGAATTGGTTGTATCATACAAACTCTTAGATAGTAAGAAAGACTTAGGGTCCGTTTGATTGGAAAAATGAAAAAGTAGGAAAATAGAAAATAGAGAGGGGATGGAAAATAGGAAGGATAAAAGAAATTTTAGTTTCCTTCATTTGTGTTTGGTTGAAAAATAGAAAAGTAGAGGGATGAAAAATGTAGTTTATATAAATTTACTCATATATCCTTACTAGATAAAAAATATAATAAACTATATTTTTATTACAAATTGTGTATGGAATTATGGATGGACATTCCATTAATATATATATATATATATATATAAAAATAAAGAACCCAAAACAGATGAAGCTAAAAACAAAAAACCATTAAAAAATTGAGGGGAACAGGAAACAAACAAAAAATAATAATAATGAAAAGACAAAAGTCAAGTTGATTGGGAATAAATTCAATAGAACGTTACACAGTTCCTTAAGTGAGCGTTTGGGCTCCGCGTTCGCTGCGTCTGCGTTTTTCCAGTTCGCGTTTTCTCTTTTTTTTTTTTTTTTTTTTTGGCCCGCTTTTGTTGACTTTGGGAGACAAATTTCACTATTATGAACAGTAAATGTACTGTTCACGTACTGTGCTGTTACTGTTCACATATAAAAAAATATTAAAAATGGGTCCCACGGTACTATTTACACATTTAAAAATTATTTTGCTACAGTGTTTTCAGCAACAATTTTCAGTTTCAGCAACAATAAGCTGTATCCAAACGGACCCTAAATAAAAAAAGAGGACTTTGCACCGTAAAAAAAAAAAAAAAAAAAAAAAAAAAGGAAGAAGAAGAAGATGTGAACAACGTCGCAGGGACATCTTTGTCCAAGTAATTGGTCCAGTTCTTTGCTTGGTTTTCTCTTCATTTTGAGGAGAAAACTTTTTGGTAGGCTTGGGAGAAAACATCTTGGCTTTACTATCTTTTTTTTATCTCCCCATTTCAACCAAACACCCTCTAAAAAGTTTTTCTTCTTTACTTTCTCTCTCTCTTTTTTTCCATCCTCCCTAAAATCCACTCTACCAAACACACTTTATGGAGTAAGTTGGAATTACTTAGGCCACTATTTTGATCAAGATTTCACGCCCCGCTTTGGAAATAAATGTTTCTTTCCATCCCATCACTCACTTTGATATTCTTTCTTGAAGGTCTTTAAAAGTGTTTACTTTTGACTTCCCAATGGCCATAACCAACTCAAGGTATTTCTCACAGTCAGTCATAACTTGAGCTCCTAGCATTCTCTGAATAGATTCACGTACTTAAGAGCTTGTGTTCTTACTAAAAAATAGGGAGGTTTTTCGTTAATTAATTGCTTGACTAGAGGCTGCTTCATATATGCCCAAAATATTCATTAAATTCTCACATTGGACCACAATGGCTTGGTTGAAAAGTAAGCTGTCATCTGCAAAGAAAATGTGTGAAACCCGCACACCAAGAGAGCAAAATTGTATTCACTAGAACAATCTATTCTCCTCTACCTTTCTAAGTAGAGAGGAGAGCCCCTCAGCACATAATAGAAATAAATAAGGTAAAAGAGGGTCACCTTATTTAATTCCACAAGATGGGGTAATAAAACCTTGAGGCTCTCCATTAATTAATACTAAGTAAGAAGCAGTACACAACGTCTCCATTACCAACTTCACCCAACATTCATCGAAAACAAAGACTGATTAATTTAAGTTGTGAATTCAAATTAAAACCAATAACAACTTGCCACCTATGATTTGTTATGAAAATATTGTGAACGTAGCACTTCTCATAAATATAAAAAAGTGCTTGTAACTTCTTATACATTATTGATTTTTTTATTATAATAACACAATATATATTGTACATGGTATTATAAAATATATTAGAAAACACCACACATCACATGAGATATCATCTAATTTATATTTATATATATCTAAAAACTAAAACGTAGCATTTATTATTACTACGCACCTGCTGAGCCATATCATCCACTCATTTCCAACATTCTCTCTCTTTCTTTTAACTCTTTTTTTTTTCTTATTAATTTCTTAACTTATTATTATACTTTCTCCAACTTTTCCCCCTCCCTTTTACCTTTTTATCTCCCCACTATTATATACCTTAATATCACTTTTCCTCTATCTTTTTATCTTCCTTTATTTTTTGGCTTTTTATTTCTCCTTCTCTTACTATAAATTCACAATTTTGTCTCTCATTTTATACATATTTTCCCACACACAAAATATTATTTTCTCTCCATTTCTCTCTCTCAAAATTTTGTTTTTCATTTGTTGGAGGAATTTTTTTTTTCTTGCATCTCTACTTTAGGTTGATGAATTTTTGCATTATTTAAAACTCTACTTTGGATTAATGCAATTAAGTTATTATGAGGCCAGAGAATTTGTGGTCCCGGCCCACTTTCCATTAGGGCCCAAGACCCGCGCCGAAGAGAGTAATTGTCAAGGACAAATAGCGAAAATCCAAATGGCCTAGAGATGCAGCCAAGGATGACCCTATCCTTGGCATCCCAAGGACTAAAAGGGAATAACGGCACGTCATCAAAGGCAGCCTCCAAAGCGCTCCCAGAAAAAAAGGTGAGTGGAATGGGACTCGCACGGGGGTGCGGTGTGGGAATGGTTCAAGGAAAAGACGTCACCTCCGCATTGAATGCACCAACAAACGTCCTAGCCACATTGATGGGAAAAGACTCCTGAACAGTGTGGCTTCGGTTATTGCAACTAACAAAAAGTGGGGGGAGGCAGCTGATGGGACAGGTACTCGAGTAGTTACCTGCCTGATCAACAGATGGAAGGTCAGGATCAACTGAGAAGGGCTAAATAATGTAAGGGCTTATGCGCCAAAAAAGAGGGGGGAGGCGAAAACCATGGTACCCAAAAAAGAGAAACGAATAATAAGAACATTAAACTCAAAGGACAAATGTCCATGGACAAACTTAGTTCACCTCTAAGCGACCACCATGAACACCATGACCAACTACTGTCCGGTGACCAAGGCCTAGCCTTTCAGCCCACGCTCTACAAATTTTATTGTTTGGGCCTTTAACGTGCAAACCCAATACCAGTTTGGGGTCGTTACAAATTGAGTCCTTACAGTTATGTTTTTAAGTTGTTATATTTTTTTCTTCTCTTTGATTTCAATAAGAATATAATGTAATTTTATTACATAACATAACATGATTTGGATAATTTGGTGTTTAATACTATATTGTTTTTTCTTCTCATATTATTTTCTATAAATTTGTTATTATTCTCTCTCATTTTCTCTCTTGAAATAAAGTGGTTATTCTCTCTCTCTTGATTTTTTATTATTTCTTGCAACTCTACTTTATATTGATGAATCATTGTGATTTTTTTAAACTCTATTTTGGATTCATATGCTTTGGTGTTGTCTTTTTTAGTTCACCATTACAAGTAATCTCTCTCTTTCTCTCATAGTTTCAGTTTGATTTTTGTTTGAGTTAATACTTGATTATTTTGGAAGTAAGAGTTTGAGTTTATATCATAACACAATCTTGGATATGCTAATTACGTACAGATCAACATTCAGTCTAGTTCAGTCTACTTCAATTTACTTCGGTCTGATTTGGTCTACTTCAATTCAATTAGCCGTTTAGTCTACTTTGGTTAATTCAATCTAATTCGGTCCATTTGGTAAACTTCGGTCTATTTCAGCCCATTTGGTTTACTTCTGTCAATTTAGTCTCGTTCAGTCCACTTTAGTCCATTCTATTCAATTCAGTCTAATTTGGTCTATTCGGTTCAGTTCAGTCTATGCAATTCATTTGGTCTATTTCAGATCACTTAGGTCCAATTCGGTGTACCTACTTAAGAATGGGAAAATACAAGTTTGGGTCGAGAGTATTATCAATTATTTGAGTAATATCTATTATAATTATATATAAGTTCTGGCTATCATAATAATCTCCTTAAGAGAATGAGAATTTGAATAATAATTTTGAAACTTAAAATTTTAATTGTACCAAAAGAAACTAGAAAATATGCATAATAAAAATAGTTAGAAGAATATAGACCATTTCAATAAAACAATAATATCAATCAAAAATGATAAAATTATATATTTGTAAAAATAGAGTGATTGAAATTACTTTTTGAAATTGTTTAATTTTTAGGGAGAACAAATTATCTACAATAAAATTTAGAGGATAAATTATACATATTCAGTATGATAACCAAAACTTAACATATAATTAAAGAATAAAATTTTGATTATCATAATAACCTATTTTAAAAGAATAAAGAATTTGAATAATTTATTTATATAAAAATTATACATACATACATACATATAAATATATATATATATATATATATATATATATTGCTTGAATGTATAATAAACCATATGCAATTCATTTAAAGTAATGATTTTAAAACAAATGAGTAACTACCCTAAAGATTAGATTTGTATATTCATAACCATCATGTTTAGAAATACTTTCACTTAAATTTAATTAGACTGAAGTGGACTGAAATGCTATGTTAATGTGACTTAATAAAAGTGTAGTAACAAGAAATGCTATACTTAAAATTTTACTGTGGGGGGTAAAATCCGTCAGTTGATGTTGGGCCATAATACATGTACCAAGCCCAACCACGATAAGAAGAAAAGGCATGGGCATAGGATATCCCATCCCAACCATGATGGGTCGGGCCTGCTTAGGGGCGTCCGAGGAGGAGTACCTCCTCGGACTCGCCAAGTGAGTGTCCAATTCGCACTCCATACCTGGCGAAAGGTCACCCAATACGAAGGAATAGTGCGTGACGTTCAGGAAGGGGGACAACCACAATTGCCGCATTAAATGCCAAGGAACTACTTTTCCAACCGCATTAATGTGGAAGGGACAGGAACGCAGAATCATCTTGGCCAGTGCAACTCACAGAAAAGAGGAAGGATGACCTATGGGACAGGCACTCAAGTAGAGGGTCAGATGGTTGACAAGTGTAGGGTCATGATCTTAGGAAGGATGCTATATAAGAGAAGGAAATTTCCATGGAAAGGGGATCGCAAGCAAAAAGAAGAAAAAGATAGAAAAAGAGAAAGGAGATAGAAGCAGAAGAAATAGCCCCAGGGACCGTTATTCCAAAAGTTTGAAGGAATATCCTTACGTCCAACTGGTTGCATGGCTTGGACATAACTACGTTTCCTCTGTCAAAGACCTAGTTTTGTAACCTACTCTCTACAAATTCATTATTAAGGGACTTTTGGGCCAGAACCACCCGCATGTTGGGCCTGAGCCCCAAAACCGCCCCCCTATAATTGGCGCCGTCTGTGGGAAGAACTCGTGTCTTGACAAGTGAAACAGTAAGGGATGGAAGGATCAGGTCCGCGCCAAACCGGACGTGCAGAATCTCAACGACAGGACAACTTTGTAAACCTTGAACGGGCAAAGGATCAAGATAATCAACGAGAGGGCAGTGTGAACACCTCTCACACGAGTAGAAGTCGCTCGAAAGGGAAAGATCACGCGTCCCACCAGCATAACGAGCGGAGGGCTCTACAGCAAGAGATTAAGGATTTGAAAAAAAAGCTGCGTCAAGCCCAGCAAAAACATCCTTCGCCCATTTCAGATACTAGCAGCGGTGAGGATGATGAATACAGACGTAGGACGAGAACCCCTCCGAGCGAGACGTTCTCCTATGAGGAAGAGCGGCCTCACAAACGCGGTCGCAAAAGCCCACCTTACCAAGGCTTGGTCAATGACGCCATGAGCAAGGCCCTGGATCGAATCTCCCAGTCGCCGTTTACCCGAAGGATAGAGCGGGCGGTGCTCCCTCGGCGGTTTAATCAGCCAACGTTTACCCTGTACAATGGTCGAACTGACCCCGTGGAGCACGTGAGCCAGTTCAACCAAAGGATGGCCGTCCACTCCAGGGACGAGGCGTTAATGTGTAAGGTGTTTCCATCCAGCCTGGGGCCCCTGGCCATGAGATGGTTTGATGCCCTCCCACCAAACTCCATAGACTCCTTTAAACAGTTGACGCAGGCTTTTGGCTCCCGCTTCATCACCAGCACTAGAGTCTTTCGGCCCCTCGATTCCCTTTTATCCCTGTCCATGCGAGAAGGAGAAACGCTGAAGGCCTACTCGGACAGATATTGGGAGATGCACAACGAGGTAGAAGGAAATCACGATGATGTCGCCATCAGTGCCTTTAAAAGGGGCTTGCCGACAGAGCATGGCTTAAGAAAGTCTCTTACTGAGAAGCCAGCCAGCAGCGTGCGGCAACTCATGGACAGGATAGACAAGTATAAAAGGGTCGAAGAGGACCAGCAAACCGGGAAGGGAAAGGCGAAGTTTGTCCCTCAGGAGAGAAGGGACTTCAGGTCGGACCGCTTCAATAGCAGTAATAAGCCGAGAAGAGATTATCCGGAACAATCGGGATCTACAGGGGCTCAGGTAGTCCACGCTGTGTTCCGAGAGCCATTGCACGAGATCATGGAGAAGATAAAGCACGAACCCTTTTTTCAATGGCCGAATAGGATGGCAGGCGACCCCTCAAAACGCAATCAGAATCTATATTGTGCGTATCACCAAGAGCCTGGTCACGTCACTGACGAATGCAGGAACTTGAAAAACTATTTGGATCGACTTGTCCGAGAAGGAAAGCTAAGGCATCTGTTGCAACGCCCTGAGCAATCAAATGTCGATACTAGGCAAAGCGCCTTGAGGCCACCCATAGGCACGATAAATGTCATTCTTGCCGCACCTGGGAGAACCGGTTTCGGCCCGTTCAGAGTGATGTCAGTGGGTAAGTCCCCGACAGAGCCAGGTGAAAGGGAATCCAAGAGTGCTAGAGGGAGGGCCCTGCCATTAATTGGGTTCACGGAGGAGGACAAGGAGGGAACTATTCAACCCCACGAGGATGCCCTAGTCGTGACGCTCAGAATAGGAGGTTATGACGTGAAGAGGGTGTTAGTTGATCAGGGTAGCGCCGTGGAGGTGATGTACCCAGACTTGTATAAGGGGCTGAATTTGAAGCAGGAGGACCTGTCACCATACGACTCCCCCCTGCTTAGCTTTGAGGGAAAAATCGTCATCCCGAAAGGCATGATTAGGTTGCCAGTGCAAACAGACATAGAAGTAGTGGAAGTGGACTTCATCGTGGTGGACGCATACTCACCCTACACAGCTATTGTGGCACGGCCATGGCTTCATACACTAGGGGCTGTGTCGTCTACCCTGCACCAGAAAGTGAAATATCCGTCAGAGGGCCGAATCAAAGAGATAGTGGGGGATCAAGGAATGGCCAGGCAATGCATGGTATCGGCAATTGCTCGACAATTAAGCAGCGGGCCCTCCACTTCAACCGGGAATAGCTTATAGCAATCAAGGACCCCGGTCCTAGCTACGGGTAATGAAGGACTGGCCATGGGGGCGAGCTGTGAAAGGCTGGAAAAAGTGCTCGTCGGATCAGACCCCGAGAGATTTTTCCAGGTTGGCTCGGAGTTACCAACATAGGAAAAGTCGGTGCTAATTAATTTTCTACGACGAAATGAGGACGTATTCGCCTGGGATCCTTACGAAGCCCCTGGGGTTGACTCAGACCTAATACGCCATCACCTTAACGTTAATCCGGCTATTACCCCAAAGAAGCAGCCTCCCCGGCGCCCGTCAAAGGAGCATGCAGACGCTGTGAAAGAGGAAGTGGCAAAATTGAAAAGAGCTGGGGCTATCAAGGAAGTGTTCTACCCCGAATGGTTGGCGAACACAGTCGTGGTGAAGAAGAAGAGCGGGAAATGGCGAGTCTGTGTGGACTTCACAGACTTAAACAAGGCCTGCCCGAAAGATCCTTTCCCAATGCCGCGGATAGACCGACTGGTCGACGCAACTGTCGGGCATCCCCGAATGAGTTTCTTGGATGCTTTCCAGGGCTACCATCAGATATCCTTGGCCCCGGAAGACCAGGAAAAAACTGCCTTTGTCACCCCAATTGGCAACTATCATTACAAGGTGATGCCTTTTGGCCTGAAGAATGCCGGGTCGACCTATCAAAGGATGATGACTAGGATGTTTGAGCAACAGATGGGAAAAACTGTCGAGGTGTATATAGATGATATGGTAGTAAAAAGTAAATTGGTGACCGACCACATCAGGGACCTTGACGAGGTGTTTCACATTCTGAGAAGGTACAAGCTGCGACTGAACGCATCCAAGTGCTCATTTGGAGTGGGATCGGGGAAATTCCTTGGCTACATGGTAACCCACTGGGGGATCGAGGTTAACCTTGACCAAATAAGGGCCATTCATAGTATGCAACCTCCTCGGAATCCCAAAGATGTCCAGAAGCTTACCGGCATGATAGCAGCCTTAAACCGTTTCATCTCCTGCTCAGCGGACAGATGCAGACTCTTTTTCCTCCTATTGCACAAGTGGAAGGGTTTCGAGTGGACTGAAGAGTGTGATTTAGCATTCCAACAGCTCAAGAAATACCTCGCCCGACCTCCGATCATGTCCAGTCCCGAGGCCGATGAGGTGCTGTATGCGTACATCGTAGTCGCCGATCATGCGGTGAGCCTAGTACTAATCCGAGAGGACAACGGCATGCAGCGGCCCGTGTATTACGTAAGCAAGTCGCTACAGGAGGCAGAAACCAAGTACCTCCCCCTCGAAAAGGCAATATTGGCTGTCGTGCAAGCTACAAAGAAGCTTCCCCACTATTTTCAGGCACATACAGTGGTTGTACTGACCCAACTTCCATTGAAGTCAGTCCTCCGTAGCGCCGACTACACGGGGAGAATAGCCAAATGGGGAACCATCTTGAGCGCCTTCGACATTAGATACATGCCACGCACCGCCATAAAAGGTCAAGTCCTCGCCGATCTGGTAGCTGAATTTGCGGAGCCTACCTTGGAAGGGTGGAAGTGTCGGGATCACCGAGTGACGATAGGAGATTGGTCAGCACGATCTCTCTGCAAGAACACGATAAGTGGAGAGCATACATCGATGGTGCAGCAAACCAAAAGGGCTCCGGAGTGGGGCTCGTTCTAATCTCTCCCGAAGGTATAATCTTGGAACAGTCGTTGAGACTGGGATTCACAGCAACGAATAACGAAGCCGAGTACGAGGCACTGTTGGAGGGGATGTCCATGATCCGGAGGTTGGGTGGGAAATGCGCGAGCATATTCTCGGATTCGAGACTCATAGTGGGGCAAGTAAGCGGGGAATTGGAGGCGAAAGATGAAAGAATGCAGCGGTACCTTGCCCGAGCTAAACGCCTACAAGCGCACTTCGACGACTTCCATTTAACACATATACCCAGAAGCGGGAATACCCACGCCGATTCTCTGGCAACACTGGCCACATCCTCGGCTCAGCCCCTTCCGCGGGTTATTTTGGTCGAGGACCTCTGCCGCCCCACGGAAGAGGAGGCTAACGGTATTCGGGTACATAACGTCGTTGAGGGACCAAGCTGGATGGACCCTCTTGTCTGATTCTTGAAGTACGATTCCTTACCGGACGACAAAGTCGAGGCCGACAAAATCAGGAGGAGGGCTCCTCGATTCTGGTTGTCTGAGGACTCCAAGCTTTACAGACGTTCGTTCTCAGGGCCATACTTGCTGTGTGTGCACCTAGGGGCTACTGAACTCATTCTGGAGGAGTTGCACGAGGGGATTTGCGGAAGCCATACGGGGGGCCGGTCCCTCTCCCACAGGGCTATGACGCTGGGTTACTGGTGGCCGAGCATGCATAAGGAGGCTCTGGAATATGTAAAGAAGTGTGACCAATGCCAGAGGTTCGCTCCGAATATACATCAGCCGGGTGGGATACTTAACCCGTTGTCCAGCCCTTGGCCATTCGCACAATGGGGCCTAGACATATTAGGTCCGTTCCCCAAAGCTGCCGGGAACAAGAAGTTTCTTCTCATCGGCACCGATTACTTCACGAAGTGGGTCGAGACTGAAGCGCTGGCAAACATTAGGGATGTTGATGTCAAGAAGTTTATCTGGAAAAGCATCGTCACCCGGTTCGGTACCCCACACACCCTAATCTCGGACAATGGCCTGCAATTTGATAGCAAGGCCTTTAGGAAATATTGCAGTGAACTGGGGATTGTCAACAGGTACTCTACCCCAGCCTATCCGCAGAGTAATGGGCAAGCAGAGGCAATCAACAAAACCATAGTGAATGGGCTGAAGAGGAGGTTGGACGACGCAAAAGGGAGGTGGGTTGAGGAGCTCGCCCATGTCTTGTGGACGTATCGCACCACGCCCCGCCGATCCACGGGAGAAACCCCCTTTTCGTTGACCTACGGGGCCGAGGCCGTCATCCCATTAGAGATAAACTTTCCCTCCCAGAGGACTGCTACATTCGACCCCATTGTTAACAACGGGCTTCTAGAAAAAAGCCTGGACCTCCTTGAAGAGAGAAGGGATTGCGCGATGGTGCATCTAGCTCAGTATCAACAAAAGCTCAAGCAGGGCTATGACGCCAAGGTGAAGTCGAGACCCTTGACGCCTGGGGACCTGGTGCTGAGGAAAGTCCTGGGCAACGCAAGGAACCCTGCATGGGGAAAGCTCAGACCAAACTGGGAGGGTCCATACCGTATCACCTCTGTGGCTGGCATTGGAGCGTACTATTTGGAAGATTTGGACGAACGTGTAGTGCCACGTCCATGGAATGTAAATAACCTGAAAAGGTACTTTTATTAATGAAAAATACTTTACTTGACGTCGTTTTACTGTACAATTCTCAGTGAGTGTTAAACAGAACCCAAGTCCTGCATGGCTCCTCGGACCACAGACTTGGGGGAAATTAACCACCCAATTATCTCAGTAAGTGTTAAACAGAACCCAAGTCCTGCATGGCTCCTCGGACCACAGACTTGGGGGAAATTAACCACGCAACAATTCTCAGTAAGTGTTAAACAGAACCCAAGTCCTGCATGGCTCCTCGGACCACAGACTTGGGGGAAATTAACCACCCAATTATCTCAGTAAGTGTTAAACAGAACCCAAGTCCTGCATGGCTCCTCGGACCACAGACTTGGGGGAAATTAACCACGCAACAATTCTCAGTAAGTGTTAAACAGAACCCAAGTCCTGCATGGCTCCTCGGACCACAGACTTGGGGGAAATTAACCACCCAATTATCTCAGTAAGTGTTAAACAGAACCCAAGTCCTGCATGGCTCCTCGGACCACAGACTTGGGGGAAATTAACCACCCAATTATCTCAATAAGTGTTAAACAAAACCCAAGTCCTGCATGGCTCCTCGGACCACAGACTTGGGGGAAATTAACCACGCAACAATTCTCAGTAAGTGTTAAACAGAACCCAAGTCCTGCATGGCTCCTCGGACCACAGACTTGGGGGAAATTAACCACCCAATCATCTCAATAAGTGTTAAACAGAACTCAAGTCCTGCATGGCTCCTCGGACCACAGACTTGGGGGAAATTAACCACCCAATTATCTCAGTAAGTGTTAAACAGAACTCAAGTCCTGCATGGCTCCTCGGACCATAGACTTGGGGGAAATTAACCACGCAACAATTCTCAGTAAGTGTTAAACAGAACCCAAGTCCTGCATGGCTCCTCGGACCACAGACTTGGGGGAAATTAACCACCCAATTATCTCAGTAAGTGTTAAACAGAATTCAAGTCCTGCATGGCTCCTCGGACCACAGACTTGGGGGAAATTAACCACGCAACAATTCTCAGTAAGTGTTAAACAGAACCCAAGTCCTGCATGGCTCCTCGGACCACAGACTTGGGGGAAATTAACCACCCAATCATCTCAGTAAGTGTTAAACAGAACCCAAGTCCTGCATGGCTCCTCGGACCACAGACTTGGGGGAAATTAACCACGCAACAATTCTCAATAAGTGTTAAACAGAACCCAAGTCCTGCATGGCTCCTCGGACCACAGACTTGGGGGAAATTAACCACCCAATCATCTCAGTAAGTGTTAAACAGAACCCAAGTCCTGCATGGCTCCTCGAACCACAGACTTGGGGGAAATTAACCACCCAATTATCTCAGTAAGTGTTAAACAGAACCCAAGTCCTGCATGGCTCCTCGGACCACAGACTTAGGGGAAATTAACCACGCAACAATTCTCAGTAAGTGTTAAACAGAACCCAAGTCCTGCATGGCTCCTCGGACCACAAACTTTGGGGAAATTAACCACCCAATTATCTCAGTAAGTGTTAAACAGAACTCAAGTCCTGCATGGCTCCTCGGACCACAGACTTGGGGGAAATTAACCACGCAACAATTCTCAGTAAGTGTTAAACAGAACCCAAGTCCTGCATGGCTCCTCGGACCACAGACTTGGGGGAAATTAACCACCCAATCATCTCAGTAAGTGTTAAACAGAACCCAAGTCCTGCATGGCTCCTCGGACCACAGACTTGGGGGAAATTAACCACGCAACAATTCTCAGTAAGTGTTAAACAGAACCCAAGTCCTGCATGGCTCCTCGGACCACCGACTTGGGGGAAATTAACCACGCAACAATTCTCAGAAAGTGTTAACCGTTTATGATTCTCAAAAAGCGTTAAAGGGAGCCCAAGTCCTGCGCGGATTCTTAGCCACGGACTTGGGAGAAGTCAGCATTGTAATCGTTTTTGCCCAATTACAAAGCATCGCCATTCTAACGTATTCATTCATTATTGATTGACTTTTAGTAGTAAAAAGGCAAAACCAATATCCATTCATGATGAAAACAAAATAGAATAAAGCAGCGATATGTGTAATGAAAGAACTGTTGTCATATAATGTTCAAAGTAACTCAGTTCAGAAACATTAGTGAGGATCAAACAAAATGAAGTACAAAAAGCAAAACAGACGAGTTCCTATTCCACATCCCTAAGGGCCCTGAGTCGGGGCAGGCTGATCATCCGTTGCTGGGTTCTCCGGGGCGATCTCCTGGGCCTGGGCAAGGATCTCGCTGATGCGAAGACTGTCCTCGGGTGACTGGCCCTGCGTAGCTTGCTTCGTGCCCCCAGTCTCGGGAATGGAGGAATCTGCTGGAAGAAGCTCAGTGGAGGCGACCTCGCCAGGAATCTCACGTATTTCCGCAGGGAAAAAGATGTTCTCAGCTTTCTGAGATCAGAATCTGCGGGGACGGCTGCCCGATCCATGGCCAATCCCCAGGTCGAGGTGACGTATTCCCTGCAGACGGTGGCAACTTCCTCGGCCAGTCTCTCCTCAGTATCGTGAACTCCATGTTCATACGAAGCCGCCATAGCCTTCTCGGCAACCTCCCTGGACAAGCGAGCTTCCTCCTTGGCCCTTGCAAGCTCAGCCTTAATCTCCGAAACCGCCTGTTGCTCCGCTGACAGTCTTTCCTCAGAGTGATGGAACTGCTTACGCAGTTCGTCGGCTTGCTTTTCAGCATTCTTCAGGCCAGCCTCTGCGCTCGCATTGGCCTTTTTCACCTCTTTTAGCTCATTATCCTGACGATCAAGATCTCGCTTAAGATCGCCGGCGACCCTCTCAGCCGCAGCACGGGACTGAGCCTCCCTATGCATATCCTCACGGGCCTTCTTGGCCCACTCCTCAGCAACGTAAATTTGTTGAGTGACCTGCGCTCAGACGGAAATGAAGACGATACCAAGATAAGACAATAAGAAGGTTCTCAACACAGAGACAAGATAGAAGACTCCACTTACCACAGCCAGGTCCTTCTTCAGTGACATGAAAAGTTCTGGCTGACGAATCTTCCTAAGGCCTTCCATATCACGGGGCAAGAGAAGAGGCTGCTGCAGCGCCTTGGCCATGAACGAAGCCTGCTCTCGCTGGGACTCCCATAGGGTCGCATCCCAGAGGATTGGAGCGCCATCTAGCTCGATCCGAGGAGACCATGTTCGTGGTCCCCTCAAAGTGGCCGCCTCATCTCGGCTCTCAGTGGACCTGGTCCTTTTCTCTCGGGGCTCTTTCGTTTCCTTGCCCTTCTTTTTAGGCCCGGCTTTCTCACGGGCAACCTCTCCCTCCTCCGTCTCTTCTACAGGCCTTTTTCGCCTTAGGTTAGGCATAGGTTTCAGCGTCGCACCTGACGAGGGAGGGGGAGGAGGAGCGGGGGCTTTGGGGACGGTTTGTCCTTTCGAGACTTCCTTGGAGGTCTGCCCTTTGGACCTGTTGGATAGAAGACCCCTGAGGCCAGTCCTCGGCTGGAGGTCCATTCCTTCTTCTTCTTCTGTGTCCTCGCTGAGATCAGGTTGTGCGATGACCAAACTAGTACCAGGAGCCGCTGAGGCGCGGTCTAAATCAGCGTCAGAGTCGGAGATCTCTACTACTCTGACCGAAGCCTCCCCTTCCTCAGTAAATTGGAACTGGTCTATCTGATCCCCTAAGGATGAATTTGAAGAGCCGGCCTCCTCCTCTGGGATAACTACTGGGGGAAAGACACGTTGGGGAGGTAACTGAATATGAGGCAAGTCTGTATCAGCGAGGAACCCTGGTATGGACACGTCAATCCGTGCTAATCTCGGACTACCGACCCTTATAGCTTGTCCGGCTTCTACCTGGGCTCGAGTGAGCGGAGTGTAATCCAAAATCAAAGGAGCCGACCGTAGTTGTCCGTCCTCGCTAACGAAAATCTCGGACCTCAGGAGGTAATTTAGGGCCGGGATATTGACTAGGCTCAGCCGAGGAGTTGTTCTTCCCTTGTCTGCAAAGGCCGTTAAAAGATTTATGTTAGTCCGAGGAGACATGCAACCAAACCAACAAGTTTAAAATAAAAAAGGAAAAAGAGGGGGAGGAGCTTGAAACCAAAGTCCTCCCCACGGAATCTAGTTCTACGACACCCCACCTGGCGTTCCCGCCCTAGTCGGACAGTGAGGGCCGTCATACCATGGCCCGGAGACGATCAAATGGTCGTCCTTCAAGCCTTTGCTGGACTTCGGAAGGCAGGATATCAACCTCACTTCGTCAGTCCTAGACTTTAGATAGTATGTGTCGCCGAGCTTATGGCATTCATAAAGATGAACCACGTCGTGCCATGAGAGGCCGAGGTTCATCTGATCGTTCAGGGTTTCGACACACCCCAGGATCCGGAACATATTAGCGGTGCATTGATGGGGGGCCAATCTATGACCACGTAGGTAACCCCTAGTTATTCTCCTCATTGGAATAGTCATTCCTCCTTCCACGAAGGCTATCATTGGAATTGCGACTTCTCCTGTTCTCCGTTTGAGCAAAATGTCCTCCAGATGACAGTACTCTAAACCTACCTCCGGTGGGATACGATACTTCGCCCTGAAGCCCGCCATACCGGCCGGAGAATCTACCATTTTCTCAAGCCTACCCATCCCCTCTAATCCTAAAAACAACTTGAAAGCAGTATGATTAATGAGGAATAATGGAGAAGAAGCGCGCACTTACAGGTAAGAGGCTCGAAGGAGTCTTCAAGAGAATGGCAGCGGAAGTAAGAACGGACTGAAGGAATAAGCTCTGAGAAGTTCTGAATATTGGAATGCTCGTCAAAAGTGAGGGACGAACGCCCTCAAAGCCTATTATACTCGGTAGAAGTTGAACAGACGCACTCGCGTCTAAGGCACGTGAAGCGCTGTCCATCGTAGATCCTGCCTCCAACCGTTGGATTGGGCGAGTGTAAAACCTCGAAAGCTGCGGTTACTTTCCCCTGGGTCATTAACTGCCCACAGCATTAATGAGGCACGTAAAGGCGTGCTTTCCCCCCCTACACGTGTGAAGCAGTGGTTCACCACGAGCCGTCTAGTGAGCATCAAAATCCCGCCTTTTCTCCTCGGACCCAGAAAAAAGGCAGGCATTTTGAGGGGCTATTGTGGGGGGTAAAATCCGTCAGCTGATGTTGGGCCATAATACATGTACCAAGCCCAACCACGATAAGAAGAAAAGGCATGGGCATAGGATATCCCATCCCAACCATGATGGGCCGGGCCTGCTTAGGGGCGTCCGAGGAGGAGTACCTCCTCGGACTCGCCAAGTGAGTGTCCAATTCGCACTCCATACCTGGCGAAAGGTCACCCAATACGAAGGAATAGTGCGTGACGTTCAGGAAGGGGGGCAACCACAACTGCCGCATTAAATGCCAAGGAACTACTTTTCCAGCCGCATTAATGTGGAAGGGACAGGAACGCAGAATCATCTTGGCCAGTGCAACTCACAGAAAAGAGGAAGGATGACCTATGGGACAGGCACTCAAGTAGAGGGTCAGATGGTTGACAAGTGTAGGGTCATGATCTTAGGAAGGATGCTATATAAGAGAAGGAAATCTCCATGGAAAGGGGATCGCAAGCAAAAAGAAGAAAAAGATAGAAAAAGAGAAAGGAGATAGAAGCAGAAGAAATAGCCCCAGGGACCGTTATTCCAAAAGTTTGAAGGAATATCCTTACGTCCAACTGGTTGCATGGCTTGGACATAACTACGTTTCCTCTGTCAAAGACCTAGTTCTATAACCTACTCTCTACAAATTCATTGTTGAGGGACTTTTGGGCCAGAACCACCCGCCTGTTGGGCCTGAGCCCCAAAACCGCCCCCCCTACATTTACATATTACGAGTTTGAGATTTATATATGGGCAAGACTTAGGTACAATTTTTAGGTGTTGTTCCTTAGGTTCTCCTCTTAAAATTTTGTCATGTGAATTTTTTCTCATGGGATGGAAGTGTATTTTTTAGTTTAGTATTCACGTGACAGAATCTTAAGAGGGAAATCTAAACAAAACACCTAAGGTACTTTACCTAAATTTTGTCCTTTATATATATATGGGTGAGTTTGGTTCAGTTTTTTGTAAAAGTGCATAATGAAAAAGTGGAGTTTTCAAAAAATACATAATGAAAAAGTGCATTTTTAAAAAGCTGAGTGTTTCGTAAAAACTGTTAAAAAGTGCTTTTTGGAAAAGCTGAGTGTTTGGCTAGCACTTATAAAAGTGGAGGTTTAAGTTATAAATTACCAAAAATGACAAGATATATATATAAGTGAATTTTTTGTTTTAATTATCTCTCTTAATGCAAGTTATGGACACAACATTGTTACAAAAATTTCACAATAAAGTCTATATGACAAGTTGTTAATGGTAGATAAGAAAAATAATAATGTCATTAGTAGGTTCAAATGAGAACCAATAACAAATTACTGTGTAAAATTTATTATGAGAAATGTTACGTTCACAACATTTTTCGCAATATTTTCACAACAAAATTTATGTGGAAAGTTGTTATTAGTTCTAATTTAAACCCACAACTGAAATTATTTTTTTACTAACCAATATTAACTAATAACAATCTGTTACTTAAAATTTATTGTGAAAATATTATAGTAGCATTTCTCAATTAGGATTTTTTATTTTTTATATTATTTTTCCTTTCTTCATTTCACTTTCAACCATACGTTTTATTTCTTTTTCTTTCTTTTTTCTTTTTTCTCTCCTCCACACACTGTCCACTATCTCTACCCCCTCTTTTACTCTCCTTTTCTCCCTCATTCTCCCTCATTCAGAACGTTCCAGGAGCTCTTTCTTTCTCCAGCTCCCTCTTTTTTTCTTTTTTTTTTACTCGATTCCAAAACTCTCTTTGTGATAAGAAAATTTTCCTTTTCTCCCTCATTCAAGAACATTCCAGGGAGCTCTCATCTTCGTCCCCAACCCAGTCCAAATGGGTCAGCTGGCTTCTGTCCTTTGTCTTTTTTTTTTTTTGCTTTTATTGTTATGATTTAATTAATTTTAAAACTGTGTTTTTGAGTTTGTATTTTGATAATCTGATTATGCTTGAGTTTAGAGATGTTTGAGAGAAAGATTGTTGTGTTTGTAGTGTTTGTTTTGTAGCAGAGCAGCACGAAGAGGACCTTTGTAGCAACACAGTGGGCAATTTGGTAATTTAACACTGCCTCAACGATAATATTGTTGAAACGTGCACGGACTTTCTAATTATGGACCTCCTGAGCTCCATTTTGCAAATGCGCGTTTTCTTCACAAACTCAAAACGCAACTTTTTCCAAAAAGTTACGTTTTATACTTACCAAACACTAATTTGGAGCTGGCTTTTTTGAAAACCTGGCTTTTGGGTTATAAACGCTGAAACAAACGGGTACTATATATATATATATATATATATAAATTTGATAATAAATTTGGATTTAGAATAAGTGCTTTCAACCCAAACATGTCTTTTCCTTATATGTAAGTACACAAAATTGAACCGAAGTAGACCAAAATAGACTGAAGTGATTCAAATGGACTGTAGTAGACACAAATGGACCAAATTAGACGAACTGGAACAAAATGGACCGAATAGGATCAAATGGGAATAAGGTGGACCGAATTAGACTGAAGTGGACCAAATATAATAAAGTGGACCAATATGGACCGAAAAGGATCAAATGAGATCAAATAAGAAGGAATGTATAAATTAGGACCAAAGTGCAGATAATGGACTGAATAGAAACAAATAGGACTGAATGGGACCAACGTGGACGAAATAGGACCAATGTCAACTAACTAAGATCAAAGTGAGCAGAATAAACCGAATAGGACCAATTTGGACCGAATAAGACTAAAGTGGACAAAATGGGACCAATGTGGACTGACAACTGAATAGGTTCAAATTGGACTGAATAGAACCAAAGAAGACAAAATGGACGGAATAGGACCAAAGTATAGACCACTTAAGACTTTTGAATATTTATCATTTGTATTGCATATTTAGGGCTCATATTTCTAATTTCTAATGTTTATTTTATTTGTATATTTTTAACTCAAAACTAAAGAGTTTTTAGCCCAAATATGATAAAATTTCATATCTTTCAACCCAAAAATAAATATATAAAAAAAAAAAATTAGAGCTAAACTTGAAAAAACAACCTACAATAAGAATCAATTTAAGGCTCAATTTATCCAAAATTGATCAAATTGACCAAATTGAACCGATTGGGACTGACGTGAACCAAATAGAAATTATTTAATATTTAGAGAGTACAAAATATCTTCAACAAATTTTAGAGAATAAGAAATACATTACATTTTAATCACAAAATAAATATTTATTCTTACACATCGCATAGATCAACATCTAATTATTTATAACATTCAAGCAATTAACTCTCACATAGACTTTTTAAGAACGTGAAGATTATAGATCGATATCATCTAGATACTTGTTATTTCAAATTGAATTTCCAACATGTGCATGTTAAAGAAGGTTCAAAAGAAAGTTTAGTTATTAGGCTAAAGCCTCCATGAACTCTTCATCGTCTGCCATAGTCTGCAACGTCTCAAACGGAAGGCAAGCTTCAAAATCTATGCTTCCTTCTTCTGCCCCAGGAAACACTGTTAACATCCCATCTGACTTGTTTCCAAGACCATTCCGCACGGTGATGGGTCTTCCCCAACCAAAGTCATTACCGTAAACATTGAATCGCGGCGAGCTTCCAGTGATCAATGCATTACTCGTTACACCTCCAAGTGTTGATATCTTTGGGGCTTTTACCCAATCCTCTATATACTTCTTCACTTCTTCTGCTGTTTGAGAAGCAATCATCTTATTTATTTGCCAAGCCACCCAGCCTAGACCGTGTTCAAGAAGATTGCCCACTGTAGTTGTTACGTTCCCAAATAAAACCGCATTTCCTACATATTCAGCTGGCAATGGTGGTTGTATTCTTTGCCTCACTCCCACAAGTACGCGGTAATGAACCTCTTGATTATCGCAGTAACGACGGCTGCGAACCACAGCTCGCCAAAGATGACCCAGTACTGCTTGAAGGGACGAGATGGTGGTGGTGCCCATTTCAGCATTGGCTTTTGCTTTGAGTTGTGCGATTTTCTCCTTGGAAAAATGAAATACTTTTTGTTTGAGTAGTGTAGGAAAGGACCTCTCATCAGAGATTTCATTGGGATGGACAGGAATATGAATGGGGAAATTGACAATACCATTGAAAAAACAACGTCGGAAAATTGGAGAAAACAATTGTGATGTGGGATTAATTATATTACCTCTTGATATTTCCGACCACGTGTTAAAGAAATGCCAGAATGAACTGCCATCCACTACACAATGGTTTATAGTGCAACCGATGAAAATACCATCAATAAGCTCAGTTACTTGCACACCCAACAATGGCTTGGAAATGCCTTGGTAGTTCAATACGCCATTCATCAAAAAGAAGGAGTTGACAATGTCTGGAACATATATGGGATCAAGGATATCTGCCACAGTGAGATCATCTACCACTGCATGTACAAACTGGGCTCCAAGGTTATTGCAGTCAAGAAAAAAAGAAATAGTCTTGTCATCATTGTTTTCAACCATGACAAGGCGACCAGCAAGAGGGTTGAAGATATCTAACGTGCGGGACAAAGAGGTTTTTAGGTGATCAATCACACTGCCACCTTTTAGTTCTTTTTCTTGTGAAGGTGTAGGTTTGAAGAAAAGGAGGCCCCTTTGGATAGGATTAAATAAGATCATTTGAAGATCCCATAGAGTTAACTCAATTCTTCGAGTTGACTCGTTGGGAGTCGTCGCTGCTCGGATGGTACTTGTGGATATGAAGCGAATGTGTGTCATCTCTGCTTCGATCAAACTACTGGTAATAGATGAGTGCATTTGCAAGCATTGAGAATTAATGGCTATAAAAGGAGCTCAATGAGAACCGTAGTTGATTCTCAAGGCAATGAAGTGTCAAAAGGGATCCCAGCTGGCATTTGCTAGAGGTCCTCTGTCCACCGTAAGTGAACATTGAAATCTTGGCCACCGACATTATCTTATTTTGGCCAGCTAAGATCGACAGAATAGCTTCGTTTTTTTCTTACTTCTGAATCTTTAATTTTAAATCAAATACAAATCCATCTCTTTCTTTCTGTGGAAGGTATTTTTATTTATATTACATCTGGAGATACTCATTGACGTGTTGTGCAATGAATTCTTATATCAATTGTTATGATTTTGGTCAATCAAAAAAAAAAAATTGTTATGATTTTGGACTGGCTTAAATAAAGCTAAGAACACTCTTTAAATAAAACTCAGTTGTATTGATTCTGTGAAAATGATTACAATGAACTGAATAGATACAAAGCATTAGGCTATTGGGTAAAAAGCTTAAGTGATACCGCGCGGTTTCCACAGAGCAATTACTAAACTTATTACAAAACGGTGCCATGAAGTTCGTTAACTCCTTATTTAATTTGAATGTCGTCGCCTTGTTATCATTCTTCAATAAACTAGCAAACGGCTGCGTTTTATGTTCCAACTTTCCTTTGTCTTCAACATAAGGAAATAAAATATTTACACTAAACAACAATATTTAATGTGATTCAGCCAATTTCATATTTAAGATAACACCAACCAAAATATCCACTATTTATAATATAGATTACAATCACACTTGATCAAACCTTACAATTCAAACAAACCTCACCAACATAAACAAAACCCTCA
This sequence comes from Quercus robur, assembly GCF_932294415.1. NCBI lineage: Eukaryota > Viridiplantae > Streptophyta > Magnoliopsida > Fagales > Fagaceae > Quercus > Quercus robur. Next base: position 46,929,985 of record NC_065540.1, on the reverse strand, counting down.
CACACAAACTCATAATCCTAAAATCCCAATATACACCAATATCGTTTTTCATGTTTCAACTTTCAACCCAAAAATCTACTATATTATTTTTTGAAAAAAAACTCACTCATATTCTTCTAGGATTCTTCTACTCTTCTCATGTGGGAGGATCCTTAAGCAAAAAGTCACCAAATTTTTTACAATAATGTCTATTTATAAGACTCCAAGTATATTTCATGATAGACAAGGCAAATCCAATTACTTTTTCAACAATAAAACACTTTTTCAACAAAAACCTTTTCTTAGGAAACCAAAACTAAAACTAATTAGGAATTTGAGGCAAATATCTATCTTGACATCTTATTCTTGTGATACAAAAAAAACTGGTCAAATGACATAATATTTTGACTCCGAGCCATCTTAGATCCATAACCTTCGTACTGTTCATATATTAGCTCACCTGGTATGTAAAAACAAAGAGGATATCTCATAAAGAGTCGAAGAGAGCAAATTGCTTCCAAAACAAGGGGCAATTTTTTTTTTTTTTTTAACTCAGTAAATATTAGTATCTGGGCTTTTATTTGCCTCACTTTCTTTAGTAGGTGCTTTGGCCTGTCGAGTAACAAACACATTATTTTTCCCTTACAGTTTGATAGGCTCAAAAAGGATTAAGAAACTAGAGAGAAGGCTGAAGGGGCAAAACAAGATTTCCATGAGCTAGAACAATAGTGAAACTAGTTTGAAATTGGACCAACTTTTTCTTTCTTATTTTCATTTTTGGAGTGAGGTTTGAGGAGTGTAGACTTGCAAAAATTACGAGTTTATGTGATACCTTTGTAGAGAAAATCTTGTCTAACACTCACTATTACTCAATTCATACAAGTATCCTTTGAAATCGTGTTTAAGAACTCGATTTCAACTCACATGGCAACCTTTATAAGGCGAGTGTCAATAGTGAAAGCGTGATAGTCATTACCCTTTCCTTGCATTGCTTTAGACTTGTAGCGGTTTTTAAATAAATCCTTTCTATTGGCCCAGTTCCTATAAATAGGGGCTGTTGGAAATGAAGCCCAATCTTGCACTTAGAGAACATGGGCTAAAAGCCCAACATGAGTATTAAGCCTAATCCATGAAGTAGAAATCAATGAGTTGTAAAGCCCATTTCCGTGATGGAAGAGTTTACAGGCACAACTGCACAAGGCCGAATCAGTGAAGTGGAAAAGACATGGACTTTTGAAGCCCAACTTGTGAGCTGAAGCAGCCGGGCCCTCCATGAGATCTATTTAAAGTAGAGATGGCAGATAGGAGGATTCAACACCCATTTTCTGAAGCGAAATTATCGGGTTTGAAGCCCACATAGATGGAATTCTGACTTTCTTACCGGTTCCTTAAAAAAAAAAAAAAAAGATTTCTGACTTGTACTCTATTTATTTCAGCATTAACGTATTCTAAAAAATTGTGGAAAATTATCTCATTTTCTAATATTTGGTAACAACCTTGAAAATGGGCTTGAGAACGTTTTTTGGTGTTTGACATCCACAATTTTTATGACATCCACAATTTTTATAACATTTCTTGTATAATTTAAAACATGTATAATATGTGTATTGTGCAAACTCAACTATTGTAATCAATATAAATAAATAATAAAAAAACCAAGAATGAATTTGGTTTTCAAACTAAAATATTCATCTTGTTCATGTATATGAACAGTATTTTTGATAAATAACATAAGAAACTTTATTAGAAAAAAAACCAAGCAAGTACATTGGAAGTGTACTATAGTGGCACAAATCAAGAGCTATATAGATATATATATATATATATATATATAGATATATATTTAACCGTACTTCTCATAATTCAAAATAACCATTATATCCATAAGTTCCATTTTAAATAGTTCAAAATGCCACATAAGCCAAATAGTTTGATAAATACCAAAAATTGTTAGAGAGGGGAGAAGAAATAGGGAGAAAAAAGAGAAGAGGCCAGATGGGGTGATAGTGAGGGTGAAAAAAAAAAAAAAAAAAGGGAAGAGAAGAAATGGGAGAGTTTATTGTGAAAAATGCTGAAGGAGCGAAAGAAAATATTATTTCTTGAGTCAAAATAAGATAATATTTATAGGAATTATGCGCCACATGAGAGATAGATTGTTTTCCTTTTTTTTTTTTTTTGGAAAAAAACCTATAGAAAATAAGCCTTATTTTTATAAGAGTTTTTTGTTGAACAATTTTTTTTATGTTACCAAACTCTAGAAAATATGGAAAACTATCTTTATAAAAAGTTTTCCAGCACAAACAGAGTGTTGGACTCCAAATGTTTCAACTCAATCTTAATAGCTTATTTAGCTTGTTGATGATTTTTTTTAAGTGTGTTAAAATATACTTATACTTAAAAAAAAAAAAAAAAGAGTAAAGTTTTTAAAAACTATACATAACAGTTAAAAAGAAAAAAAAAAGAGTTAACTTATAATTTATTCCCAAAAACACACTTAATATTCGAATAACAAGGCTTTAGTGAGTGTTAATGAGCAAGTGCTTTGTTGCTAAATGCGTTAATGAGCGTTAATGAGCAAATTTGCTTAGTATTCGTTTACTATTTTGGAAAATCTTGACTTTAAAAAAAAAAAAAATGCTACTATTTGATTATCACACTTCTTGTTTGCGATATGGTACGGTGCGGTTTTGATCCATTTTTAGCACTGCACTTTGCAATACGGTTTGGCCAAAACCATAATCGCACCGCACCTCATTTTTGTGGTCACATGTGTGGTGCGGTGTATAAGATATGGTTTGAAGTTGGTATATTTTTAAAATTTTGGGTTTTTCCTACTTAGCCCAAACTTGATTTTTCCTTTTGTTTTTGACCAAGTTTTAAACTACTAGGTTAGTTTTTTTTTTATTTTGGACTAACTTTCCTAATCAACACTTGCTAGGATCATTAAACCTTTTTTTTTTAAAGGGTTATTAAACTATTAATAATATATTTAATATTAAGAAAAATAAATATATTAATATATAAAAAGGGTGCGGTGTGGTGCAGGGCAGGGCAGTTTTCTTATTATAAAACTACGAACTACACTGCACCATGCGGTGTGATGCACTGTTACTTGTGATACAGTGCGATTATGCCATTTTACAGGCGGTTTTGATGTAGTTTTTGCTATTTGTGCAGTTTGGTGAACCTCTCTCTCTCTCTCTCTCTCTCTCTCTCTCTATATATATATATATATATATATATATATATATATTCTCCTCTAGTCTCAAACATGAATCTCCCCACACCCCTAGGTACTAACTACTAAGCCTAAGGAAGTGCCTCTAGACCAACATGGTCATTGGGGTATTGAAGTAGATGCGTGTTAATTTTTATTTTTTAGATACAGTAGAATTGAAACTTATGACATCCAATATATTGACGTAAGTGTTAATAGAAATATCATGCGTAAGCTATCAATTCCATGATAGCTATCAATCAAGTTCATTATACTCTCATTACTGATGATTTTTTAATAAAAGCTCATTATTTTTCTCAGCAACTAGAAGGTATGATATAATTTTAGAATAATTCTGGAACTTACATTCTCAATATTGCTGCCACAGGAGCATATTCAAAGCATGATGTAGTAAATATTTTCTCTAACATGTCTTTTTCAATGATTTTTTTACCACATAATTTCAGCTGTGAGCTTATTTTAAACAGTGATGAATTATATTCACTCACAGTACTTTTGGAATCTTGTAGTCTTAGGTGTAACTAGACATAACTCATAACAACCATTTGGGAGGATTATACTCTTATGGTGTTCATATCTTTCCCTTAAATTTTTCCATAGCACAAGGTGGTCTTTTTCGTGAGGTACTCTTTTTAATTTATCATTGGAGATGATGGTGAATAAAGATCATTGTCTTTGCTCTACCCTACTGGGATGTTTCATTGCCATCTTTAATAGTATCTCCAAGGGCTATTGCTTCCAAGTGGATCTCAACATCCAAGATCCATGATAGGTAATTTGCTTGATAGGTCAAGGGTAGCAAACTCAAGTTTTGTTGGGTTCGGCATAATATATGTAAAGGGTTTTACTAACATGCCCTAAGGGCATGTTAGTAAACAATTTTAGAAAAAAAATTCATGTGAGAGCGAAAAAAATAATTAATTTTTTTGACAATTTTTTCAATTTTTCATAAAATATTTTCTAAAATTGATGATTAATATGTGTACTGAGGTCATATAATAATCACCCATATATATATATATATATATATATATTGATCGGCTAACATGAGGGATGGATGAAATAATTTAAGGCCATGTTTGGTAGACTGTAATAGACTCTATAATGTAATAGTTATTCCTATAGTTTAGTTATTCTTTAGTTTGGTTATGTTTTTATTACAAGAAATAATCATTCAAAATGAGGAATAACTATTCCTTTTTAAAAGGTTGTATTAGTTATTCCTTAGTAAGTGTAACAATTTCAAAACTTAATATATTTCCAAGTAAAAAAACTTTCCATATATATCTAACAATTATAAAAATAAAAAATCATAAAAAATAACACATATCTATCTTAAATTTAAAAATAACAAATTTTAAGGAGATATAATTGTATGAGTAAGAAATTTCATAATATAAATGTTAAGTTTCATTCTAATGTTATAAGTCACAACCAAACTAATGAATATGTTTAGTTATTACATTACAACAAATTTTATTCCCAGTAATAAAGATTACAATTTCTATCGTAATCTCCATTCAGTGTACCAAACGTATCCTAAGTGATTGGAAGCTGTTGCGGTGATGGAAGGCCGAAGAAGATTGCTGCTGAAGGCCGCAATATATAAACGACCAAAATTGGACACACGGTCCAAGCTTCAATTTCCAACATAGTTCATAATATCAGCGAATGTATGCAGAAAAAGATTGAAACCATATTCACATGTGACAGGCATAGTACATTCCTGCCATATTGTACTCTCTTTTTTTTCTTTTTCAAGGCGGATCCTCCAACTATTACAGTTCTTTCATGGAGTTAGCTCCTTTTGTAGCCAGTCTCTAGGTAATGGTTGCACGCAGTTGTGTAGACTAGATTAATGTTGGGTGCAAGGATTTAATTTTTTTGGCTAAAGAAGAGAATTTAGTATTTTGGTCTGTGTAGAGATATGAGACTTGGCAAACAATAGGGTATTGCTCTTGAATTAATTTGGTTTAATTGCAGTTATCATCTCATTGTTTTGCTTTTGTTATATAGAAGAGTAATTCCTAGATACTTTTTGAGAATAGTGAATGCTCCCTCTTCTTAAATTGTAAGATTCACTCATTAAATTCATAGTACCATCATGAAAATGAGAACTATTTTACTATACTTTTGGGAGTATTTAAAATTTTTCCTATGTATTTAGCCTTGGTTTTTCTTTGAATGACACCTAGCATGAGAGGTGTCCATATGCATGTTCCTTCAAATTCATTTTGATGCCATTTTTTTGATAATCCATTTTAATGCCACTTAGTTCTACACTTACCTAGATTGTTGACATCTAGTTTTTTAGAGAGTCACTTGTCAATTACAAATTATATTTTACCAACTAATTAATTAGTAGTTTAAAGCAAATATGGCACACATTCCCTTCATATCCACGAGTACCATCCGGGCAGCAGTGAATCCTGACGAATCAACTCGAAGGATTGAGTTAACTCCATGGGATCTCCAGATGCTCTTTGTCAACATGGACTAGGTTGGGTGGCTTGGCAAATAAATAAGATGATTGCTTCTCAAACAGCAGAAAAAGCGAAGAAGTACTTGAAGGATTGGGTGAAAGTCCCAAAGATATTTGAACGCATTGGGTTAACAAGTAAAAATGGTTAAATCACAGGAAGCTCACCACGATTTAATGTGCATGGTAATGATTTTGGTTGGGGAAGACCTATTGCAGTGTGGACTGGTGTTGGCAACTGAAAGCTCAGATTTGTGTAAAAATACAAGAGCTTGTTTAGACCCCCAAATTAAAATTACAACTAAGTAGTTTTTACTCTAACTTATACTACGTGCGGAACAAGAGTAATAAAGCGCAGTCAACCGTTAACACTACCCTAAGCCATATTCATCCATTATCAACAATAAAAGAAAAGCTTAAAGAGTAGGGAAGAGAGATGCAAACACAAGATAACTTTGAGATGTGTTATCGAAGAGGAAACCGAAGAATTCAACGAAAAACCTCTCCGCCACCCTCTAAGTCAAAATCGATCCTGTAAAGTTGTGATTTACAACTAATTTGTGTTAGTTTTAATTCTGTGCCAAATTTGATTGTAATTTTGTTCAATTTTTTGTACTCTGTATTTTATGTAGGATTTCATTGTAAAGGTTATGTGTGAGAGAGAGTATGAAGACTCAAAGTAAATTGAAGACCAAAGAAGTTTTCACAGGTAGCTCGCGAGAATCTTTCCCGCAAAGTGAAGCATGTACTCAACATATGACTAGAATGCAAAGAGTCATGACAGATGGTGACAGCTGGTTTTCACGAGTATCTCGCGGGTAAGGCCTTCTCACGAGATACCCACGAAATATTTTGTTTTGCCAATTTGTCATATCTGATAAAGTAGATCTCTACCCACACTATATATACCCACATTATCCACATATGTTGAGGCGTGCTTTTCAGAGAAAAAACCCTAGTCATTACCCTTGAGAGTGAGAGATTGATATACCCACAATTCTCTACACAATTCATTGTGGTTTTCCTCAACTTCTACCTCTCCATTTCCAAATTCTTGAGAAGTTGATAGTCCAAACACTTACCACACCCATCCTAAGTGTAAAGTGAGGTTTTGATGGTGCTGGGAAATATTGAAAGAAGTCATTTATTTGGTGGATGCAACCAGGCTGGATTGTGTGATCTGGAAAACTAGAAAAGACAAGGCTTTGTTAAGTCAATTGGTAGTAGGAACTTGGAAGGCTCGAGTACATAGGGTAGACTAGACTTGGAAGGTCTTTTATTATTCGTGTACTCCAACTTATTCTCTAGTGGATCGATTTACTGCTTGGAAGGTGGCGGAAAGGTTTTTCGCTAAGTTCTTCGATTTCCGTTTCGATAACACATCAACGTGTTATATGTGTTTGCATTCTTCTTCCCTACTTTTTTAGCTTTCATTTTACTGCTGTGATTTATTGAATATGGCTTAGAGTAGTTGTATTGTTTATCTACTTGCACTTACTCTATTCCGCATTTAGTTTAAGTTAGAGTAAAATCAATCGAGCCGTAATTTTAATTTAGGGGTCTAAACAGCTCTTGTGTTTTCACACAAATTCGAACTTTCAGATCCACTAGAGAATAAAGTTGAAGTACATGAATAACAAAAGACTCTCCAAGCCTAGTCTACCCAATGTACTTGAGCCCTCCAAGCTCTTGCTACCAACTGGCTTCTTGGAACCTTGTCGTCTCTAAATTTTCAGATCTGGCAATTCAGCCCAACTACATCCTCTAATGAATGGCTTCTTCCAATGCTTTTGAACAACATTAAAATCTCACTTTACACTTAAAATGGGTGTGGTAAGTGTTTGGGCTATCAACCATTCAAGGATATAAAGATGGAGAGTTAGAAGTTGAGGAAAACTACAAGGAAATGTGTAGATGATTGTGGGTATAACAATCTCTAACTCTCAAGTGTATTTTCTAGGGTTTTCTCTCTGAAAAGCACTCCTTACAATTTGTGAGTAATGAAGGTATATATAGTGTGGGTAAAAACTTGGTAAAGCAAAACATAACTTTTTGCCAAACAGAGAGTTTCCCGAGTACTTCACGGGATGGCCTTTCTCGCGAGACACTCGTGAAAACCTCCAACTTGGCATGACTCTATCTTCCAGTCATGTGCTCTACACGTGACTCTTTCACGGGTAAGGTTCTTGTGAGGCACTCGCGAAATCTACTTGTTCATTCTTTTAAGCTTGAGTCTTCACACTTTCTCACACTCATCCCTTACAATTATAAATCCACATACATACAAGGAAATATGATTGAAGAAATTACAATCAAATTTAACACAGAATTAAAATTAATATAAAATAGTTGTAAATTACAACTTTACAACAACAAATCTTATGGGAAGTTAACGGTCTTTTCTGGTGTAGAAGAAGGAAGCATGGATTTTGAAGTTTTCCTTTTGCCAGAGACATTGAACGCAATGGTGGATGATGCAGAGTTCATGGAGGCTTTAGCCTCATAATTCAACTTTCATCTCATGTGATCCTTCTTTGAGATTGGTACGTTGGACATGCAATGTGAAATTATGAGTGTGATGGAAATTTAATCAATGGTGGTTTGGTTTATGTAAGAGTTGTTTGCTAGAATGCTATAAATAAGTCAATGGGGTGATTTATAAGTGTTATGACTCAACTCAAGACTTAAGAGATGTTATGTGAAGTTCTCAATTATTTCTTTTTCCCTACTCTTACGGAGTAGTTGTTCTTGTCGGCGAGTGTTTATACAACTTTTGAATCCATGAATTGAAAGTGTTACATTTTATTTATTTGTCTTAGTTCGTGTTTGAGATAATTTTGGAGAGCATGTCTTCCAAATAATAAAGTCAATTTTTCCGGGGCTATTTACTAAAAAAATATCAACATGCAAATATATATATATATATATATACTCACACACGGGCATTTTGTGTGTGTGTGATAAGACTTTTTTTATTTTTATTTTTTAGTTTAGTGCCATAATTTTTCATTCATCTCAATTTTTAGATTATGACACTATATATATATATATATATATATATATAATAAAATAAAATAAAATAAAAACCTTAGAGTTGTCATTTAACAATGTCATATCAAAAATTTTTTTTTTTCAATCTTATTGTTAGTGCCAAATGAGCAAGATGTTTGAAACTCTTGGCCCTCTTGGCCTAAAATGGTGTTTTAGCAAAATCACGGATCCAAAAAAAAATTAATATTCAAATTAAAAAAGGAAAAAAAAAAAGATGGAGAAATTAACAAAAAAAAAAATGTACCTACCATAAATCTTCTTTTTGGGAGAGTAGTAATTTGTTGCATGCAGGCGGAATTCTTTTCAAAATTGAATAGTATTAAAAGAAAAAAAGTAGAGAGATATAAATATTGGAGTAGTTCTAAATTGTTGAAGCTGTTTTTATTTAAATTTCAATTGAAACATGGGGTGTTGAAATGAGGATAGTGGTAGTGCTTGAATTTAAGGAATATGGATGAGAAGTTATAGTAATGGTTTTTGTGGGGACTGGCCCAGAATAATAGGTTGGCTGGGCCCTGGGCCCATCTGAAGACCAATCCGTTTGAGGAGACATTGTGGCCCAGGAAATCCTTATTTAGGCCCATAGGGGCAAAGGGAACATGTCCGAGGAGTAATTTCTCCTTGGACACTACAAAATCCGGATCAAAGGTGCGTCCAACCCATTGTAGTCCATCCTCCAAATACGTAAAAAGGAAGGAAACTCGAAATATCTTAGCAAAGACTACCACCATTACATTAAATGCATCACAACTACTCTCCTGGCTGCATTAATGAAGAGAAGAGCCCTGAACAATGCTACCTTGGCCACTGCAACTCACAAAGAATTGATAAGGGTGTCTGATGGGATAGGTGCTCAAGTAGGGGTTTGGATAATCAACAAGTGTAAAGCCCAGATGATAGGAGAGGGCCTATATAATATGTAAAAGTCCCCCAAGAGCAAGGAACAAAGAGAGAGAGAGAAAAAGGAGAGAAGAAAGGGGAAAAGAATACTAAAAAGAGAGAGGTCTTACTGTATTGATCTGTGTTCAATAATCAAGTTTGGGGCCTTATCATTTAAGAGGGATTTCTCTTCACGTCTATCTTTCTGGTCCTTGTTTCTGTATTCATTCATCCCATGCAACAAACCGTTTAAACTAACTGAAATAAAGTTCTTTAGCCCACCCTCTACAAAAAAATTCATTATGTGGGATTTCTTGGGCCAAGACTTGACAATCAAGGATTGGGTCATCAAAATTGTGCCCCTACAATTGGCGCCGTCTGTGGAAAGAACTTAAGTGTCGGAAAGCACAACGGTTAAGCATGGCAGGAATGGGTCCACACTAGGAGAATCCCCACCAGGCTAACCCTCAACAGACAAAATCCATTGAGTGTCAGCGACAAAATAATCCTTCTAACCCAGGCAACAGAAGGAATCACGAGGGAAGCGTACATACTACCCAGACGAGTCAAAGTCGAACCTAAATAGGTAGTCACGTATCCCAAAGGCGAAACAACCATCAGGCCATGCAGCGAAAGATAGATGACCTGAAAAGAAAGTTGCGACGTGCACAGCGAAAGCGATCTCCCTCCAGCTCAGATGCACCCTCTAACGAGGAGGACGTGAGTTATTGACGGAGGTCGAGAACACCCCCAAGTGAAACCTTTTCTTACGAGAAGGAGTCTCGCCCTGTGCGAAAGTATGAGAGCCCATCCAACAAGGGCTTGGGGAACAATGCTATGAATAGGGCACTAGACTAGATCTCTAGATCACCCTTCATGCACGGAATAGAAGGGGCTAAATTACCTTGGCGTTTTAATCAACCTACGTTTACTCTCTACAACGGTCGAGCAGACCCAGTGGAGCACGTGAGTCAGTTTAACCAAAGAATGGTCATTTACTCCCAAAATGAAGCCCTAATGTGCAAAGTCTTCCCGTCCAGCTTGGGGCCAATGGCAATAAGATGGTTCAATAGCCTGAAGACAAATTCCATAGGCTCATATAAGCAACTCACTCAGGATTTCTGTTCTCGCTTTATTACAAATAGTAGAGTCCCCCGACCCCTAAGTTCGTTATTGTCCTTATCCATGCGCGAGGGAGAGACACTAAAGGCGTATTCGGATAGGTATTGGGAGATGTATAACGAGTTGGATGAGAACCACGATGACGTCACTATCAGCACATTCAAAAGTGGTCTCCCCACCGAGCATGGCTTAAGGAAATCTCTCATTGGTAAACCTGTTGCCAACGTTCATCAGTTGATGGATAGGATCGACAAGTACAAAAGGGTGGAAGAAGATCAGCTACAAGGAAAGGGAAAGGAGAAGATCATTCCCCCCAAAGGGAATGATTTCAGGTCGGAACGATATAACCATAACCAGGCGAGGAGAGATTTTTCAAGGCTGGCTGGACAAAGCAACATACAAACAGTTAATGACGTGTTCAAAGAACCAGTACAACAAGTTCTGGAGAAAGTAAAGAATGAACCCTTCTTTAGATGGCCGGGAAAAATGGCTGGAGACCCTGTGAAACGCAACCAGAACCTGTATTATCATTATCATCAGGACCATGGGCATACCACTGAGGATTGTAGGAATTTATGGAATCACCTTGATCAGCTGGTCCGAGAGGGAAAGCTGTGTCACCTTTTACACCCTTCGAGCGACCATCCGGGCCAGGCAACGCAAGAACCTCAAAAGGATGTATCATTAAGACCTCCTACGGGGACAATACACGTCATCCTCGCCGCTCCAGGAAGAACCGGGTCATTTCCTTGCAGGGTGCTGTCTGTGGCTCGGCTCTCCGCCGAGGACAAGGAAAGAGAATCTAAAAGGTCTAAAAAGGGAAGCCTTTTAATATTGGAATTCTCGGATGAGGATAAAAAGGGAACTATCCAACCTCATGACAATGCCTTAGTGGTTACACTGAGAATCAAAGGTTTCGATGTGAAGAGGGTACTGGTAGACCCGGGCAGCGCAGTAGAGGTAATGTACCCCGATCTATACAAGGGGCTGAACTTAAGACCGGAGGATTTGACGGCTTATGACTCTCCCCTTGTCAGCTTCGAGGGGAAGACTATTGTACCAAAGGGGCAGATCAGATTACCCATACAAACCGGGTCAGAGGTGATAGAGATGGACTTTATCATGGTCAATGCTTACTCGCCCTACACAGCGATAGTAGACAGGCCATGGATCCATGCCCTGGAGGCCGTATGTTCTACACTTCATCAAAAGGTGAAATACCCCTTCGGAGGCCGAGTGGAAGAGATTCATGGAGATCAAGCCATGGCTAGGCAAAGTATGGTGGCTGCCATCTCACGCCAATCCAATGTTGAGTCCTCGGCTTCCGAGAACTTATAGCAATCACCCACCTCAGCAGGGCAAAACAGTGGGCTAGCCGAGGAGATAAAGTGTGAAAGTTTGGAAAAGTTTACCGTTGAAAACAATCCCGAAAGATTTTTCCAGGTCGGCTTAGAGTTACCATCTCAAGAAAAAGAGGAACTGGTCCGATTTCTAAGGAAAAATGTTGACATTTTCGCATGGGACGCTTATGATGCCCCAGGGGTTGACCCTAGTCTCATTTGTCACTACTTGAATGTTAATCCATCTTCTATTCCAAAGAAGCAGCCACCCCGACGCCCCTCGATAGAACATGCCAGTGCCATTAGAGACTAAGTGATGAAGCTGAAAAAGGCAGGGGCTATTAAAGAAGTTTTTTACCCTGAATGTTTGGCAAATACGGTGGTGGTGAGAAAGAAAACGGGAAGTGGCGAGTTTGCGTGGACTTCACAGACTTGAATAAGGCATGCCCGAAAGACCCATTCCCTTTACCTCGAATTGACCGATTGGTGGATGCAACTGTAGGCCACCCTCGAATGAGCTTCCTAGATGCCTTCCAGGGCTATCATCAGATACCCCTTGTACAAGAGGATCAGGAGAAGACGGCGTTCATGACACCCATCAGAAACTATCACTATAAGGTAATGCCTATCGGACTAAAGAACGCAGGGTCAACCTACTAAAGGATGATGACCATAATGTTCGAACCACAACTGAGCAAAGTTATTGAAGTCTATATAGACGATATGGTCGTAAAAAGCAAAATGGTGTCCGAGCACGTGAAAGACCTAAAGATCATCTTTGACATCTTAAGGGAGCACAAGTTGCGGCTCAATGCTTCCAAATGTTCATTTGGGATCGGATTTGGGAAATTCCTAGGATATATGGTAACCCACAGAGGAATAGAAGTAAGCCCAGATCAAATCAAAGCGATTAACAGCCTACAGGCTCCTCGGAATCCAAAAGAAGTGCAAAAGCTCACTGGCATGATCGCAGCATTAAACCGGTTCATATCACGATCTGCAGACCGATGTTGACCATTCTACCTCTTGATAAATAAGTAGAAAGGGTTTGAGTGGTTGGAGGATTGTGTCCGGGCCTTCAAGCAACTCAAGGAATACTTGTCACGACCACCCATCATATCTAGCCCTGAGGCAGACGAGTTACTATTTGCATACATAGTCGTAGCCCCTCATACTGTAAGCCTGGTACTGATACGTGATGACAATGGAGTACAGCGACCAGTGTACTACGTAGGTAAATCATTACATGAGGCCGAAGTGCGATACTTACCACTGGAGAAAGCAATTCTAGCGGTAGTGCATGCCACACGGAAGCTCCCTCATTACTTTCAGGCACATACGGTTATTGTTTTAACCCAGCTTCCCCTTCGATCGGTGCTCTGAAGCACCGATTACACGGGAAGGATCGCCATGTGGAGTGCGCTGTTGGGTGCTTTTGACATTAAATACATGCCTAGGTCCTCTGTCAAGGGACAAGTTCTCGCGGACTTAGTCGTAGAATTCGTTGAACCCTCTGTAGAAACAGTAACCGAGAAGGAAGACATGGATGGAAAATCGGTTGGCACAATCTCAGCACGAGATATCTTACGTTAGGAAGTTTACATGGACGGCGCGGCTAACCAAAAAGGATTTGGAATTGGACTAGTTCTAATATCGCCCGAAGGTATTGCCATTGAAAAATCGCTAAGACTCGGGTTCTCGGCTACGAACAACGAGGCCGAGTACGAGGCTTTACTTCAAGGAATGATGATGGTTCAAAAATTGGGCGAAAAGGCAATGGAAGTGTTCTCAGACTCAAAATCGGTCGTTGGCCGAGTGATCAGTGAGGTAGAAGCTAGAAATGCTAAAATGCAGGAATATCTCGGCCGGGTCAAATGCCGCAGTCATATTTTGAATCCTTTAACCTGACGCATGTTCCCAGAAGCGAGAACACACATGCGAATTCCCTGGCCACTCTAGCCACATCCTCTGCACATGACCTGCCAAGAATAATCCTTGTTGAGGATTTATGCCAAACAAGTTCAATTAGAGGAGAGAGAGTTCAGGTTCACCAGGTTAGAAAGAGTCCTAGTTGGATGGACCCTATAGTGAGCTTCCTCAAGGCCGATACATTACCAGAGGGAAAACTGGAGGCCGAGAAGATACAGAGGAATGCTCCTCGGTTTTGGCTATCAGAAGACCACAAACTATACCGGCGCTCATATTCTGGGCCGTACCTATTATGTATACACCCAGAAGAATCCGAATCCTTGCTTGAAGAGTTAAATGAGGGGATTTATGAAAGTCACACAGGAGGGAGATCGCTGGCGCACAGGGCACTCACCCAAGGATATTAGTGGCCAAACATTAAAAGAGAGGCCCAAGAATATGCAAAGAAGTGTAATCAGTGCCAGAGATTTGCCCCAAATATCCACCAACCCGAAGGAGTCCTTAACCCCCTTTCCAGCCCCTAGCCGTTTGCTTAGTGGGGTCTTGATATTGTCGGTTCTTTCCCCAAAGCAGCACGGAATAAGCGATACATAATAGTCGGAACCGATTATTTCACCAAATGGATTGAGGCTGAACCTTTGGCCAACATCAGGGATGTGGACGCCAAGAAATTCATTTGGAAAAACATTATTACATGCTTCGGAACTCCACACACACTCATGTCGGACAACGGTCTCCAATTTGATAGTAAGAACTTCAGGGAGTATTGCTGTGAGTTTGGGATCACTAACCGGTATTCCACTCTTGCCTACCCCCAAAGAAATGGACAAGCTGAGGTTGTGAACAAAGTCATAGTGAGTGGACTGAAAAAGAGGTTGGTTGAGGCAAAGGGGAGATGGGTGGAAGAGCTCCCACATGTTTTATGGACCTATCGGACGACACCGCAGCGGTCAACGGGTGAAACTCCCTTTTCAATGACTTATGGGACCGAGGCCGTACTCCCAATCGAGAACAGCTTCCCCACATTGAAGTCTCACACCTTTACCCCAAACAATAATGACGAGTTATTGGGGAGAAGTCTAGACTTAGCCGAAGAAAAAAAAGGAAAAAGCAATGGTCCATATGGCCTGCTATCACCAGAAGCTAAAGCAAGAGTATGACGTTAATGTAAAGCTACGACCTTTGAGTCCAGGTGACCTCGTGATGAGAAAGATTCTCGGTAGTGCTAAAAACCCTTCTTTGGGCAAGCTTGGACCAACCTGGGAAAGACCGTACCGCATCACATCTGTGGCTGGAATAGGTGCTTATTACCTAGAAGACTTAGATGAAAAAACTGTACCTCGCCCATGGAATGTAAATAATCTAAGAAGATATTATTATTAATGAAAATAGCTCTACCTATGTTTTGTTCCATGATTATCGTGTACCCATTGGTCCAGTTGCATCTATCCAAGTTTTAAACAGAACCTAAATCCTGCATGGCTCCTCGGACCACAGACTTAAGGGAAATTAATAACTTATGGCATCTATACAAGTTTTAAACAGAACCTAAGTCCTACATAGCTCCTGGGATCATAGACTTAGAGGAAATTAATAACTTATGGCATCTATACAAGTTTTAAACAGAACCTAAGTCCTGCATGGCTCCTCGGACCACAGACTTAGGGTAAATTAATATCTTGAGGCATCTCTACAAGTTTTAAATAGAACCTAAGTCCTGCATGGCTCCTCAGACCACAGACTTAAGGGAAATTAATATCTTGAGGCATCTCTACAAGTTTTAAACAGAATCTAAGTCCTGCATGGCTCCTCGGACCACAGACTTAGGGGAAATTAATATCTTGAGGCATCTCTACAAGTTTTAAACAGAACCTAAGTCCTGCATGGCTCCCCGCACCACAGACTTAGGGGAAATTAATAACTTATGGCATCTATACAAGTTTTAAACAGAACCTAAGTCCTGCATGGCTTCCCGGACTACAGACTTAGGGGAAATTAGTATCTTGAGGCATCTCTACAAGTTTTAAACAGAACCTAAGTCCTGCATGGCTCCTTGGGCCACGAACTTAGGGGAAATTAATATCTTGAGGCATCTCTACAAGTTTTAAACAGAACCTAAATCCTGTACGGCCCCTCGGACCACAAACTTAGGGGAAATTAATAACTTAGAACTCTTGTGCAATTTCAAGGTACATGCGTAGTTTAGTGTAATTACAACTATCATTCTAAATTCGCTGCACAGCATTCCTTTTTCTTATTCGTTTATATTTGTTTATATTGTTGCAAACGTTAAATAGAGGAACAGTATTAGTAAGCATCAGAAGAGAATGGAAAAAAGAACATTCTATATTAATAAGCTGAAGTCAATACAAAGAGAGGTCCTTACAAAAGAACAAAAAATAAGACAACTCTCGTTCCAAAAAAAATAATAATAAGTACAGTAATTAAAAACCTAGAAGCTAAGCCTCAGTAGGAGAATTCTCTTTCTGCTCTGGCTGAGGAGGAGGAACCTCGGAGATGGGCTCCTTAACAGGATCCTTGGCTTTATCAAGCAGAGGTATGGCATCAGGAATAGCCATGGCCTGCTCAGAAGCTTCAAGAGCGCCGTTAGGAATCTCTCGGATCTCCGGCGGGAAGAAGACCTTCTCGGGCAACCTCAACGCCGAGTCTACAGGAATCCCTGCAGCATCAAGGGCATGAGCCCACGAGATGTTGCAATAATCCCTGCACACCTCCGGAAGTTCCTCGGAGAGCCTGGCTTCAGTTTCTTCAGCCCCAAGCTGATAAGTAGCTTTCTTTTCAGCTTTGGCAACCTCCCGAATCAGCTGAGCCTCTTCTTTAGCCCACCGGATCTCCTCCTCAGCTTTTTGTAGCACGGCCTTGAGATCCAGCACTGTTTGCTTTTCAGTGACAAGGCTGGTCTCAGTCACGTACAATTTTTGGTGCTGGTCCTTTGCTTGGGTTTCAGCGTTCTTCATGCCGACCTCAGCACTCCGACGATTTTTCTTTGCCTCTTTGAACTTCTCCGAGAGTTCAAAGTTTTCCTGCTTGAGGGACCCCATAAATCTCTCAACCTCGGCGCGAGATTGAGCCTCGGCTTCAGCTAAATTGCAGTTGCTGCGGCAGTACTCCTCGGCTACAAACACCTGTTAAGTAATCTGCCAACAAAACAAAACTATCTTAGAATGCAACAGGGTCTAATGATTTAATGAAAGGGTAGAAGAGTCACTTACCATTGCAAGGTCCCTCTTGAGGGATAGAAAGAGCTCGAGCTGAGAGAATCACCTGTAGGCCTCCATATCCCGAGGAAGGAGTACTGGCTGCTCTAAAGCCTCAGCTATGTACCCTGCTCAGCCCCTGTTGTACTCTCGGACCGAGGCAGTGTAGGGAATAGCAACCCCATCTACCTCCAGCTTCGAGCTCCAAGTGCGTGGGTGAACTCACACTTCAGCCTGGTTCTCTTAATCATGGCTTTCCACAGAGGGAGCCCTTTTATTCTTCTGTTCCCGGGTGGT
This sequence comes from Quercus robur, assembly GCF_932294415.1. NCBI lineage: Eukaryota > Viridiplantae > Streptophyta > Magnoliopsida > Fagales > Fagaceae > Quercus > Quercus robur. The sequence continues at coordinate 46,912,453 of NC_065540.1, read as the reverse complement.
TTTTTGCTGCTTACCCAGGCGGGGAACCACCTCTCCTTCCTCAGGGGTCTCCACCGGCCTTTTCTTCTTAAGGTTCGGGTTAACCTTCAGGCCGAGGTCAGAAGGGACCTGAGGAGCAACTGGAGGAAGGACCTGGGTCTGCGACTGATCAGGCACCTTCAATGATTGACCCTTGCCTCGGGAGGCCATTAATTCTCGTAGGCTTTTTCCTTTGCCGGAGGCCATATTATCTACTTCTTCTTCTGAGGAGTCTTCCGAGCAGGCTATTATAATGGGGGCGCCGACCACAGAATTTCGATCCTGCTCTCCCTCAGGGTCTGAAAGCTCAATCAAAAGAGCTTTGGGAATCTCCTCTTCAAAATAAAACTCATCTATCTCCTCCTCAAGAGAAAGACAAGAAGATTCAATCTCTCTCTCAGCTTGCGCAGCAACTTCAAGGTCGTCTGGTGGAGGCAATTGCGCAACTGAGAGGTTCTGAACACCAGGTAACACGACTGGCTTGGGATCTTGTTTGGCCAAAAACTTGGGCTTGGACACATCAATCCTAGCCAACCTCGAACTACTGGCTCTTATGGCGTGACCAATGTCTTGAAAAGCGCGGGATAGGGGTTGGTAGCCCAAAACCAGATGAGCCGCGTTAGTTGCCCGTCCTCGGCAACGTAGATTTCTGACCTCAAAAGGTAGTTCAAGGCCGGAACGTTTACGTGGCTTAGCCGAGGAGCAACGTGAGCTTTATCTGCAAATAGCCGAGAAGGATCGTATGGTTAGGTTATAAAATTTTTTGATTCTAAAGAAAAAGTGAGAAGAATGAATCTAAAGAGCTAAGCCCTTTCCCTAAAGGATTGGCCCTAAAGGCGCCACACCTAGAATTCCTGCCCGAGTTGGACAATGAATACCATCACTCCACTCTCCTGAGGCAATGAAGAAATCCTCCTTCATAGTCTTATTAGATATGGGGAGACAGGAGATTAACCTAACGACCTCGGACCGAGATTTAAGATAATACCCCCCTTCTCAACGTAGTGGCACTCGTACAGATGAACCACATCATGCTAGGTGAGGCCTAGACCCATTCGCTCATTCAGGACATCTACACAGCCTAGTATCCTGAACATGTTTGGAGCGCACTGATGCGGTTTCAACCTATGGTGGAACAAGTAATCCCGGGTAATCCTACGCATGGGGAGTGTCATCCCTCCTTCTATAAAGGTAATCATAGGAATGACAACTTCACCCACGTCTCTATCTGTCAATACTCCTTCTAGGGGACAGTACTACAGAACCACCCCCTGCGGGATGTGGTATTTCGCCCTAAAGGCCTCCATGGCAGCCGGAGTGTCTACTAGATCTTTGAATCTACCCACCTAAGTTGAACTGGAGAGACATGAATAAAAATCGAGGAGAAATTCGAAGCAACGAAACGAACGAGACTTACGAGTATCTTCACGAACGATAAGTAAGATGCTTGGAAATCTCTTCGAGGAAGGACGCTTCGCAGAAACGGCTATGGAAATTTGAAGAACGGAAGTGTTCGTAGATCTCTAGGCGCTGGAGTTCTTTGAAGTTCTCTGGACTTCTAATATGCAGATAAAAAGGAAAAAATAAGCCTCTCTAAGGCTTTATATAGCAAGGGGGAAAAAGGAAATCAATCCCGCTTAAGAATTCAGGGAAGAATGTCAGCCGTTGGATCTACGTCTTGCCGTTGGATAAGGGGGACATAAAGCCACCTGAAGTAAATAGCCGCGCCTCGTAAATTGTAGTGCGTCAAAAGTAACTGCCCCCACACGCGTGAACCAAGATCTAACTAGTTCCATCCTTTGTAAAGTCAAAACCTCGTTTTTCTCCTCTGAAGGAGATCAAAAACCGAAGTTTTGAGGGGTTATTGTGGGGACCGGCCCAGAATAACAGGTTGGCTGGGCTTTGGGCCCATCCAAGGACCATTCCGTCCGAGGAGACATCGTGGCCTAGGAAATCCTTATTTAGGCCCATGGGGGCAAAGGGAACATGTCCGAGGAGTAATTTCTCCTCGGACACTGCAAAATCCAGATCAAAGGTGCGTCCAAGCCACTGTAGTCCATCCTTCAAATACGTAAAAATGAAGGAAACTCAAAATATCTCAGCAAAAGCTACCGCCACCACATTAAATGCATCACAACTACTCTCCTAACCGCATTAATGAAGAGAAGACCCTTGAACAGTGCTACCTTGGCCACTGCAACTCACAAAGAATTGATAAGGGTGTCTGATGGGACAAGTGCTCAAGTAAGGGTTTGGATAATCAACAAGTGTAAAGCCCAGATGATAGGAGAGGGCCTATATAATATGTAAAAGTCCCCCAAGAGCAAGGAACAGAGAGAGAGAGAGAGAGAGAAAAAGGAGAGAAGGAAGGGGAAGAGAATACTAAAAAGAGAGAGGTCTTACTGTATTGATCTGTGTTCAATAATCAAGTTTGGGGTCTTATCATTTAAGAGGGATTTCTCTTCACGTCTATCTTTCTGGTCCTTGTTTCTGTATTCATTCATCCCATGCAACAAACCATTTAAACTAACTGAAACAAAGTTCTTTAGCCCACCCTCTACAAAAAATTCATTGTGCGGGACTTCTTGGGCCAAGACTTGACAATCAAGGATTGGGCCATCAAAATTGTGCCCCTACAGTTTTTATAGTAGGAGTGTTTTTTTTTTTTTTTTTTTTCAAATTCAAAATAAAGAAAAGGAGATTTGAGAAGGTAAAAAAAAAACCAATAACGTAACATTAGGGAATTAGAAAACTGGAAATACAAAAATACAAAAATGTGAGATTAGGAAGTAAGGAAACCAAAAATTCAAAAGAAAACTGAAAAATTAAATAAAAGAAATTGATAAGTCTCAATAAAGTAGAAAAAAAAAAAAAAAAAAAAAAAAGGTGGAACATGGTCTTAAAGGAAATATACAAAGTGGACTGAGAAGTTTTTTTTTTTTTTTTTTTAATTTTAATTTTTGGATAAGTTTGTTTTGAAGACATAGATTAGTAGGAAAGTATCTTAAGCATTTTACATAAAGTTAGAAATATATTTTTACCTGATTGTCCTCAAGTTTTATCCATGTTAAACCTAAGGTCTAAGGGTATTTCTGAACCACATAAAAATCCAATCCAAAAAGAGAAATCATGTTATATATATATATATATATAGCTTCTTTTTGGGGTGGCTCTCCTGCCCTTAGTGGCTCTACTACTAGGTATAGCAAAATTAGATTCATTTATACCAAAATTTTAAGAAATAACACTCCACTCCTGTGTGAGTGTGAATTATTTTGATCATTTGAGAGTTGAGAAGGGAGACTAATTCCACTTTACTTTGAGATGTATACCCTTCATATTTCTTGATAGCATATGTATATGAGTTTTTAAGATGCATCTCTATTGATAGCCAATTAGTGAAGAAAGAAGAATGAAATAATATTAATGTACATTGTCATCTTCTTACTTCAATTCCATTTAAAATCTTTTACTTGTACATTATCTCCTAGTAGAATTAGAGTATTCACGGTAAGAAAGCTAAAAAATATAGTTTTTAGCAACTTAAAAAGCAAAATTATCTATTTTAACAACTCCCTTTACAATACACTAAATATCAAAGGTTTTATTTTTACATCACAGCTAAAAACTATTCATTTATTAATTAATCTCTCTCTCTCTCTCTCTCTCTCTCTCAACCCACCCCAAAGCGCCAAAAAGTAGAGTTCCATGGCCAAAGAAAAGATGTTCAAAATTGGAATTATCTCCATCTCCTACCTTTAAATATTTTGTGTTTCTCATTTTTCAACCTCTTACTATCACGCCCCAAACCCGATACCCGGAATGCTCATATCAAGGTTAACCTAATATTAACAAGAACCAACTTAACCTTTACAAAAATTTTACAAAAGCTTCCCTTTTTCTTTTCATTCTTGTTTCTTTACTTCTTGATATAATTTTTCACTTGATAGTCAAAGCATCTACACTGTACTCAAAATATAACATAATCTACCAGTCATTTAGTTTCCACACTTTCACATAATACATCTCTTAATACTTTAAAGTACACAACTTTCATTATCCTAAAATATACAATACTACAAATCTAAACATCAAATTGCTAATTTAGGATCTATACATATCAAACTAAAACCAGCTTCTTCCAAACTTGACTAAAGCTCCTTCTGCTCCAAAATAAAACCCACTAACTGAAAGAGTGGAAGGAGTGAGCTACACAACTCAGTAAAGGTAAGATATATGAGAATTTAATAAGGATACATGTAATTCAGATCATTTTATTCTATGAATATTCGAATAGGAGAATATCTTTTCATGCATAGTATTTTATACTATTCATAATAATAACTTATACGCTCTTCATAGAAAATAATTGTTCTCCTTTTTCTTATCAAGTTAATATTACCAAAACCTTTCAGATTAAATTTCTTTCATTTCCTACAAAGTCACCATATGTATATTCTTATTACAAAATAATCATTTTAACTTAAATCAATTAATCGACAACTTTGTATTAAATTAGAAACATCTTGACCCAATAAGAGAACCTTTCTTTATAAACTTTTTCCCAAAAAATATTATAACTTTCATAGTCATAAAACCTAATATTTCATAAAAAACAGGTATCTGATAACTTTTAAATATAACTTGTACTTTCATCAGAAACCTTATCTTTATAGTAAAACAGATTTTCAGAAACTTTTGTCTTTAATGAACAACTTTTCTTTTCATCAGAAACTTCTTCTTGACTTGAGGGCTTTTACTTTTCACAATGTATTTAAACAAAATAATTCTTTCATGATTAATAACATAACATAGTTGTTCATAACATATTGGTTAGTCTATATCTGATAAGTCTGTATAGAGAATGCCTCATCACATTTAGGTGCCCTCGTGTGCATGATATTGTCCTCTTTGAGAGGCCTGATGGAACATCCCCTCAAGGTTTTATCCACCCCCCCCCCCCCCTGGTCGTCCGTACACATTAGGGAGAAGGCCTTGTTCAGATTTAAGTTACGGGCAACCCCATGTTCTTTACTTTAAATAGCCAAGAGTTACGGCAACCCCATTTCCTCTATTTTAAATGGCCAAACAGATAACATTTTCCATAGAAAGCCAGTAATTAACCCCTACTAGCCGAGTTCAAATCACCAGAGGACATCATACTTATACATCATACTGAAATTTCTTGTTTTGCATAACATTTCATAATAATAGCATTTCCATTCTTTTCTTTAAACTTCATGTTTATGGAAATTAGTAATGACATCAATATGCTTAAATCGTATACATAAAGTTTCGAAAGCTCACGAACATATCTTTGTCTAAAATATGCTTACATGTCATATCTCTAATCAAAACCTTTTAATGCAAAATTCACTTTAAAATAACCTCATGACTTATCAAATGCTCATATAACTTATCCCTTACCTAAAAGCAAGGAAACCGAGAGCCTACATTCGAAGGAGCTTAGACCTGGGGAACTGGTAACACCTAAACCAAATATCAAAGTTTATTATTTACTATCAATTATCCCTTATCATAAACTTACACATTCATTTCAAAACCTATCTCTTAAAATCAAGGAAGTCCTAATCCCACCTTAATGAGGTTCACACAAATACAAAGTACATTCATCAGACAACAAGAAATACTAAATCACATAGAAACCAATTAATAAAAGTTATATATGATCCTAACATACCAAAGGATGAGTATATTACATTATAGCTTAAAAAATTCACCCTAACTTGATAATTAAATCCACAAAATCAGGTGAAGCATATGTTGTTCACTTCTCATTACAGTAGCGTATGCTCCATTTGTAAAATACAAATGGGCTGTCCACACACATCCAATTGTCATTAAATTTTACATAACTACTCCCCTGTATGTCCAGTATAAACCATAAAAATTTCGGAGTCAAAGAATAAACCCATGATTTACTAAAAAACACATAAGACAGCATACTCAAATCCATCCTGATAGAATTTCTTGTAATTTAAAAATTAAACCATTATTTTTATGTTTATCCAAATTCTGTGAGACTACTTCCATAACAACCATGTGTGTCTTAGAATTCATAAAAACTACTCCCGGCATTCTAATTCACAGAATATGATTTAATACATATTTTTCTTGTTATAAACATCAAATCTGTCACAGAGACAGTTTCAGTACATATTCTTACAAAATCATTAACAAATAGTAATAGGCCTTAACTTCATTTGGGTATTTTTATACCTATAATAAATATACTAAAATATGTTATTAAACATTCAATAAACCATAATATCATCAAACCTTCAAATCACTAAAACAGAATCATAATTCAGCCTATAAAATCAGAATAGAAGTTTGTTAAGGGGAAAATTTCTGATGTCCCCAAATAGAATATGGGGTAGCCAAGCCGAAACTCAATGATGGGCCTTTGGAATAAAGCCCAAAGGCTATCAGTGTGGTGTAGGTCTGCCCAAGCAAGAGATAGAGACTGCACCCTAACAAGAAGACAACAATAAAGCCCAATAAACACGTTAGTATTGTTAATTTGTTATATTATTAGTTTTTTACGGCGTCATAGTTCAAATCAGTCCTCTAACGATACGGTATTATCTCCAGCAGTAAGTGTGAAATTATACTTAGAGTCCAGCAGTCAATGATTAAATATATTTAGGAAAATGTTCACTCCTGGAGGTCCTTGTGTGTCTTGATCAAGGGAATTTATAGTACTTTCAGCCATCATTACATCAATTGTGAGAGAAAAAATCAATTGTTACAAATACATTATATTCTTTATCATAATAATAAACAATGATTAAAGGCTCCATAGTTACAAATAAAAGAGGAAAAATAGGATAGAATGAAGGGAGAGAAAGATCCCCAGCTCAGTGCAGCAAATATAAAACTAAGATTTTGGTGAGTGTATAATTATAAGGCATGAATGAGGTGAATGTGGGCTATTTTGAGCGAGTGGGATGAGATTAACACCGAGATTGAAGCTTTTTGTGAGTAATAGGCTGTTTGTGTCTAGTTAGAGGACATTTTTGAGCTATGGTTGTGTAGAGGGGTGGGAAGAATATCTGGGATTAGATAAGTGTAGGCTGAAGATGATGAGTGGCAAGCTTAAGGAAAGCTAAACCACGAACAAAGTAGTAAATAGACCAAGGGTTTCAGAAGGAGTGGCTATCCTGGTCAGTTATGGGACGTTTATGGAGTAGGAAGGTGTAAGAAAGGTGATGAATGTTGGTGTTATAGTGACTATAGGCTGAGAAAGGTTGTGAGTGAACTCTAGAGAGCTTGGGGAGCTTAAAGAAAGCTTAATAGGGTTTGAATTTCTGTAGAATGTAGTCAATGACAAAAGTTCTTAGAGAGGCTTCCTCCTCTCCCTCAGTGTGTATGTTTTTATAATGGAGCTTTAGAGAAGTATTGATTGACAAGAATCCAAAAATGCATGACTCATCAGAGGTGACAAAATCAAGGTTTAACTCTCCTGAGATTTTTGATCAGAAGTAGGAAAATCCACTTTGAGGGGTTGTCTTGCTTTTTTGGGTAATGATGGGATTTTAGAGCTTTTTGCATTAAGTGCCAAGATTTTCGGGGTTGAGCTTAATTATTGTGTATCAAGAGTAAATCCTAATACTGCAAATTGAGATTTGGTCCCCCAAGAAGTAAGATTTCAACACCCTAAGCCAAGTGTTAAGTTCTAGTCTACTTCAGGGGGTTCCGCTGAAAATCCCTTTATGCCCTCCAAACCATATTTTCCCAAATTTCCCCCTTTAAAATTCACGGGCTTGGTACATGAATCATGTCTTGATCGTTTTTAACATTTATAGTATCAATTTGTTGAAATTTGGATAATTTGGTTTTAGCTCCCCTTCCGCTAGAGGTGCAGTCTTGAGGAAGATCATGGAATCTCTTCATCCTTTTGACTTCAGTTGATATGACAGCCCTTGGGCACTATTCACGTCAGGTAGAGGGTGGCAAAAAATTGATGGGACAACTCTTAGTCCATTCTTAAAGGCTTGGTTCCCTTGTATGAGTCTCTAGTTGCCTTTTGGTTAGTTGCTTGTGTTTTTTACTTGGGCTTGCTCACATGGGCTGGGTTGTGTGTACATGTTGCCATGGGCTTTCATTCCTCATGGATTTTACTAGTAAATATTTTTGGGTCTTTCATAAATACTTGCAATGGGCCTTTGAGCAATTAGTTGTAATGTTTGAAACAATAGGTCAAGTTTCAAAATACTCTTGTAAATAGTATTTACTTTGATGAATTCCATGTTGTAATAATGTTCATGGTTTTTAATAATCGCATCATAACTTAAATGATGAGCTTGTGGATTTGAATGTTTACCATGAGTGTTGAAGGTGTATATTATGGATGTCGCGATGCAAATGATGTCCATGTATTTCATGGGTTTATAAATATATGTCATTGGTCTAACAATCATAACTTTCCATGGGTTTTTACAAGATGATTGTCATGGGTTTTGAGAACAAATAATTCATAAATTCCATAAGCTTGTAATACTGTAATAATATGTTTAAGAATTTAAAGTATTGTTTATTATCGGACTTTTAAGTGAAATAATTATGATATAGTATTTTGCCGAGTATTTAATAACCTTGTGCTTTTGATAGAATAGTGCCAAGTAGTTAGCTTGGGCTTTTAATAGTGCCAACGCAAGTTAGACTTTTGATATTACCAATGAGAATTGAGTTTTAATATTGCCAATAAGAATTAGGTTTTAAATAGTGCCAACGTAAGTTGGGCTTTTGATGTTGCCAATAAGAATTGGGGTTTAATGTTGCCAATGAAAATTGGGCTTTAAATAGTGCCAACGAAAGTTGGGCTTTTGATATTGCCAATGAAAATTGAGTTTTGATTTTGCCAATGAAAATTGGGCTTTGATGTTGCCAATGAGAATTGGGCTTTGAATAAATAAATTGCAATGGGTTTAAATCATGGGCTTTGATCATGGATTCAAATTCCATTGATAAAATTGTTTTGCCATGGACTTAAATCATGGGCTTCTCAAATATTGCCAAGCATAAGTATTCTTGGGTTTTAAATAGAATATGATAATAAAATTGGATAAAATATGAGTTTTTGGGCTTTTTGTGATAGTTTATATCATAACCCAATTTAGATAATGAGATGTGAAATATTTGTGATTAACATAATAATAGAGCAAAAAATATTTGGGAAACTCAATAACTTATTAGTAGTATTTGAAAATAAATAGGTGGTACTCAAATAAAATTAGGTGTAAAAAAAAGTACCCTAACAAGGTTAAAGAAGTAGAAATAAACAAATGAAGTTTTGATTACTTACCCAACCTTTGAAGCTGAAATTTTAGTGTTAACCCTTTAATTTCTTTAGAGATGGATATTTTGTTTTGGTGAGAGAGGGAGGCTGCCGTGTAAAAGCCAAGAGAGAAGAAAACAAAAACAAAGAAAAAGGAGTAAAGAAAGAGGGCTGGACTTTTTGTTTGGTGCAGCCAAGAAGACGGGATAAGGAGAGGACTTTTGGGGCAGTCAAAGAAGATAAGAGATGTGAACAATTGGGGTGGGATATGTGGAAGACTAGGGAAGAAAAATCACACCCCCTTTTTCCCCACTTTTTCAACTTTCTTGCATTCACACTCACTTTTCTACAAAAATAATTTCTTACATTCACACTCAAACTTTTCTACAAAAATAATATCACTTTGCATATACATATATATATATATATATATATATATATCCTTACCTTTATAAAGTTATATCCATCACATTAAAAGAGCATATATGTTCTATAATATCACAAAATCAAAGCTTCATGCACTTAAAAGTAATTAAGACAATAACATGCATATAAACCCATAAATTAATTTTGAAATTAGATTGGGGTGTTACACTTACCTTCAATTGAGAGAATAGTTTCACTCTCATTTCTCATTTTATTGATTCCATAGCTCTGTGTCCTTTTTTTTTTTTTTTTTTTTTCATCTACCTACCTTCTCGAGTTTTCAGTCAAACTCAATCTCTTCCTTTTACTCTTTTCAGTCTTCACTTTCTTCAACCTATCTCGATCTCAACCTACTCCGACCGAATCTCAACCCACCCACCTTAATCTTAACCCACCCCAGCCACAAAAATGACCACCACCCACCATAACTTTTCTCTATTTCTCTCTCACGCACCACCATACAAAGCCACTACCACCACCAGCCACCACAAGCATTGCCACCACCAGCAACCGCTTGAGAAAGATAATGAGAGAATAGACTTGAGAGTGAGTGAGAGACATGGATAGACTTGAAAGAGAGAGAGAGTAGAAACTAATTTAATCATGAGAGAATGAAAAAGAAAATAGTTTGATAAAATGTAATTCTGCAGTTGAGAGTCAAGTGCCAAAATATCTGTCCCAAGAAAACCAAAGGGATAGAACTTAGCTAGACGTATCAACTTTTCCTTATCAAAAACCTCAAATGAATTACTTGGATTCAAGCGAGCCATACAAAGTAGAAAATCGATATTCGCCTCAGAAAAATAGTTGTTAAGCTCTTGAAATAGCATATCTATGACTGTGTAGAATAGCTCAACACCATAATGATGTAAATTTGTATTTTGTCAAGTATTGCATCGCAGCCTCCCACTAACTACAAATATTTCATCCATGTTCAAGATAGAAATATCATGTGTGATACAAAATGAAGACATTTCAGTCAATAAAGATTTCCATTCATCATCTCTCATCACTTGCAATCGTTACTTAGATACTTTAACAAGATCCATAGCATTTACTGTATCCTGATTTTTTTTTTTTTTTTTTTTTTTTTTTGCAATGCTATTGACAACTCATTTGTGATTCTTAAAATATTTTTCATCAAGTGTAGAGCAAAAACAAATTCAAAAGATAGAATTGACCTCATAATAGATTGAGCTTCAACTTTTTGATTGGAGAGGCCATCTTCTTCAATAATCTCAAGTACGTCAACAACAGTTGAGAACATCAAAATCAAGTTGAGAATAGTCCCATAATATAATTCCCAACGTGTATCACTAAGGCGTTTAAGATTTGTCTCTTGATTCAAACTTTGCCTACTTCTACGTACACCATTCTCTAAATCTTCTTTAATTTTGGCAAATTGTGCATCTCGAAGAGCATCTATTCTCTTACAAGAGCCTCCAACAACAATTACTAAATTACTAACCACATAAAAAAATTCAGCAATGTCAATGTGATTTTTAGCAATGGCAACAAGTGTCAATTGAAGTTGATGAGCAAAACAATGGACATAAAATGCTGACTTATTCTCTTTCAAAATTAAAGTTTTGAGAATATTGATATCACCTTGCATATTACTAACCCCGTCATAACCTTGCCCACATAGATTTGATAAACTCAAATTATGATTACAATGTAAACATTCAATAGCATATTTTAGTGACAAAGCGATGGTACTTGCTACATGTACAATACTAAGGAACCGTTCTATAATAATTCATTTTTTGTTCACATAACGAAGAACGAGGGTCATTTGTTATTTCACTGAGATATCACGTGACTCATCGATTAATATTGAAAAGAACCCATTGTCAAGATCATTAATGATGACTTTGGATGTTTCACGTGCATTTGCATTCACAATGTCTTTTTGAATATCAGAGTGGGTAAGCTTGCAATTTTTTGGAGCGTTTTGCAACACTTCATTGATAGATTCATTGTGATCCCCCAAAAATTGTAGAAGCTTAAGGAAATTTCATTTATCACTTTGAACCTTGAGATTCATCATGACCACGAAAAGCTAATCCCTGGCATAAAAGGAATCTTCGCAATCAACTATTACATTTAATTGAACCCGATATTCAAATTTATTTTTATTTGATTGCTTAAGCAAAACACTTTGAATGTGTTGCTTTTCCTTCAGTAGATCTTCACTCTTCTTGACAGCTTGGTTATGAGCACTATTAACTCCTCCAACATGGGAATCTAACTTCACAAGCTGATTCCAAAGTTTGAATCCCTTTGTTACAAAAGTCTCACCTCCTCCTTACTTACCAACATCTTGCCCAAATAGGTAGCAATAAAAACAAAATACCGCATCTGTGTCTCTACTATATTCCAACCACTTTCTATTTACATACCAATCGGATCTAAATTGACAGGGCTTTCCAGAAAAATATGATACAGGGTAATCATGAACAAGTTGACAAGGACCTTTTGTTAAATAAGATATTTCATCATTATTATTATGATGATAAGTTGATATCTTTTGCCCAGGATCTGAAGGAAGATTTTCTAAGTTAAAGTCAACACGAATTCACTTAGAAGATGAAAATGAATCTTGCACAGGAGATGAATCTTAGGTACGTGGTTTTCTTATCAAATATTTGTCCATAATTCTAGCAAAAGAATAAACAATAAACTATAAGTTCATTTGAAATATTAATATAATTATTAATTATTGTTGTTTAGTTGTTTCATTAATTTGTTATATTATTGTTTCATTAATTATAAAATTATTAATTGTTATTTGGCCTAACATAATTTAATTTATTTGTCTTTTATAATGTATTGGTTAATTATACAACTTTAATTATTGTTGTTTATCATAACAATAAACTATATTGCTTTAATTTGTTTGTCACTAAATATATTGCTTTAGTTTGTTATATTGTTTAGCCCCTTGTGCACATTACACTAAAAGAGCCAGACATTACACATCCCATGTGCAACACAATAATTAAAGCAGTGTAATGTGCTACACATTACACTGCTTGAATTATTGTTTACCCAGCCCCATAAGCCCATCAGCCCATCTACCCCCTCCCCACTCAACATACAAGCATAAGCCTCATGCCTAATGCCCAAATCACAATAGCCAATTGCCAATCAGAAAATTTCACAATTACAAATCACAATACACATTACACTAAAAGACAATCAATATCTCACCAACGCTAACACACACTGACCAACACCAACGGATAAGATAAAGCCAAATTCAAAAAGACAAAAAACAGGCAAAAAGCAAAATATAAATAAAGCTAATTTGGCCAACCAATCAGAGACTCACAATTCAAAAGAGAGAGAGAGTTACTGAGTTAGACTCTTAAAGAATAAAGAGAGAGAGACTCATTCATTAACTTCATTTCATAGTTTTCATTTTAGTGAGATAAAGAGAGAGAGACTGAGAAAGAGTCAAAGAGAAAAAGAGAGAGAAATTCCTTTGAGGGAGGGAGCACCGAGCACCAGAGCAAAATAATCTGCGATTTGCAATAAGGGGCAAGCGACGAGCGATGACAACGAGGGGCAAGCGAGCGAGCAACGATGATGGCGAGCGAGCTACGGCGACGACGAGCGAGCTACGAGCGACGTCACCACCGTGAGTTTGGTTTACTCTATATTAGGGTTTGGTTTTCGTTTGCTCTGTATTGGGTTTTTTTTTTTTTTTTGGATAAACACCTATGTATTGGAGTTTGTTTTGCTTTTGCTTTGTATAGACTGTATTGGGGTTTGGTTTTCTCTGCCAGAGAGGTGACTGTGGATTTGATTTCTAATTCTCTGTATTGGTTTTTTTTTTTTTTTTTTTTTTGGAGAATCCGTGGGTTTGCTACCTCTATAATCTGTTGGGCTCATTGTGGGCTTGGCTCTATTACAATTTTTTTTTTTTTTTTGGCTTGAAAGTAGAACAGATAATTTTTTTTTAATTTAATGGTGTTCCTAATTTTGTGATTAAGGATGTTCCTAATACAGATTAAATATATATACATATTTTTTAATTTTTTTCAAGTCAGGGTGTTCCTAGGATCACCCTGAGCTATACGTGGCATCGCCACTGAACATGACTAAATATAACTTTACGAAAAAAAAAGAAACATGACTACATATAACAAATTAAAACAAACCAACAAGACTTTACCAAAAAAAAAAAAAAAAAAAAAAAAAAAAACCAACAAGAAAGAAAGTAATAATCTACCTGCAAGATGAACCCATCTGGAAAACTTACATCTAAATGAAATAAATATATTTTCATTAAAAAAAAAAAGAGAGAGATAAAATGAATTAGCTAAACCAAAAATAAAAAATCTCCATCTTTGTTAAAACAAACCGCCAAGACTTTCTTAAAAAAAAATAAAAAATAAAAAATAAAAAAAAAGCAAAAAAGAAAGTAATAATCCACATGCAAAATGAACCCATGTGCAGAAACTACTTCTAAATGAGATAAATATACTGATATCAAATAATAATAAAAATGAATGAACTAAACCAAAACAAAGTGAGTGTTTGGTTTCAGCTGAAACCGCTGAAACCTGCATTCACGTTTCCCTTTTTTTTTTTTTTTTTTTTTTTTTTCCAGCGTATGAACAGTGAATTTACTGTGTAGAGACAAAAATCACTATTCATTTACTGTAGTAGTACTATTCATGTACTGTAGCAATACTGTTCGCGCATTTAAAAATATTAAAAATGGGTCCCACGATACTTTTCACACATTTAAAAATTATTTTGCTACAGTGTTTTCATTTTTTAGTTTTCAATTTTCAATTTCAGTAACAATAAATTCAATCTAAACGGATCCAAAATGTTCATCTTTCTTTCTCTCCAACCTTCTTCTTTTTTTTTGTCTTCTCTTTTTCTCTCTCTTGTGATGGAAGCAGTTGACTCATGGGTCATGGCTGACTCCCATTTTTTTTTCTTTGTTCTTATCTCTCATTATTTCTCTCCCTTACCGCGTTGCTTCACTTTGTGTCTATCAGTAAAGTAGTTGTCTGTCAAATACCTCAAACAAAGAGATAAGAAGAAAGGTAGAGCCAAAAAAACGAAACTACCCACGCTTTTTCACTCTCTGATTTAAAGTTTTTAAGAACAGAAACGTATATACAACAAACAAACATAAAAGGAAATCTCCGATTTTATGTTTTAATCTTTACGTTTTAAACACAAACTGCTCAACTGTCCTCAAAAGGAAATCTCCGATTTAAAGTGGTTCAATCATGGGCGTACTGTGTGGAAAGGTCAGCGGATATAGTTTTTCGTGGAAAGAGCTTCAACTTGAAATGGTCGAACTATTGAAGTGTTGAACTCAAACAAGTTCCTAGATATGACAGTGCTTCAATAATCGTACAATTCAAGGTGTAAATAGTCGAACTGTTGAAGTGTTGAACTCAAACAAGTTCCTAGATATGACAGTGCTTCAATAATCGTACAATTCAAGGTGTTATTGAGCATGAGCTGAGTCATAACACTCGACACTTACAAATCACTGTGAACATTCAAGCAATTAACTCTCTCTCTCTCTCTCTCAAAGACAGTACTACCATTAAGTTTTCCACGGTCATCTTCTTTTTTTTTATTATATTTAAGAAAGTGGAAGATCACACTACAATTTCAAATTGCATTTCAAACATTTCTTGGTCAAAGAAGGATCACAAAAAAGTTTTAATTATGAGGCAAAAGTCTCCATGAACTCTGAATCATCTATCATAGCTTGCAATGTCTCAGGCGAAAGACAAGCTTCAAAATCCATACTTCCTTCTTCCATTCCAGGATACACTGTTAACTTTCCATCAAACTTGTTGCCAGCACCACTTCGCACAGCAATAGGTCTTCCCCAACCAAAGTCATTACCATACATATTGAATCGCGGCGAGCTTCCTGTGATCAATGCATTACATGTTACTCCTCGAAGTATTGATATCTTTGGGGATTTTAGCCAATCCTCTATACACTTCCTCCCTTCTTCGACTGTTTGAGAAGCAATCACCTTGTTTATCTGTGAAGCCACCCAGCCTAATTCGTGCTCAAGAAGATTTTCAACTGTAGTTGTTACGGTCCCCAATAAAATCGCGTTTCCGAAGTATTCTTCTGGCAACGGTGGTTGTATTCTTTGCCTCATTCCCACAGCTACGTGGTAATGAGCCTCTTGATTAGCGCTGCAATGCCGGTTGCGAACCACAGATCGCCAAAGATGACCCAATACTGCTTGAAGGGACGAGATGTTGTTGGTGCTCATTTCGGCATTGGCTTTTGCTTTTAGTTGTGAAATTTTCTTCTTTGAAAAATGAAAGACCTTTTGTTTCAGGGGAGGAGGAATGGACCTCACATCAGAGATTTCATTGTGATGGAAAGGAATATGAAGTGGGAAATCGATAATACCATCAAAATAACAACGTTGGAAAATTGGAGGAGATATTGATGTGGGATTAATATTATTACCTCTAGATATCTCAGACCAGGTGTTAAAGAAATGCCAGAATGAACTACCATCGACTACACAATGGTTTAAAGTGCAGCCGATGAAAATACCATCAATAAGCTCAGTTACCTGCACAGCCAACAATGGCTTGGAAGTGCCTTGGTGATTCAATATGCCATTCATCAAAAAGAAGGAGTTGACTATGTCTGGAACATATATGGGATCAAGGATATCTGCCACAGTAACATCATCAGCCACCGCATGAACAAACTGGGCTCCAAGGTTATTGCAATCAACAAAGAAAGAGGTGGACTTGTCATCATCGTTTTCAACCATGACAAGGCGACCAGCAAGGGGATAGAATATATCTAATGTGCGGGACAGAGAGGTTTTTAGGTGATTAATCACACTGCTGCCCTGTAGTTCTTCTTCTTGTGAAGGTGTAGGTTTGAAGAAAAGGAGACCCTTTTGGATATGATCAACTAAGAGCAGCTGGAGATCCCATGGAGTTAACTCAATCCTTCGAGTTGACTCGTTAGGACTCGCTGCTGCCCGGATAGTACTAGTGGATTTGAAGCAAATGTGTGTCATCTTTGGTTCAAACTAGATGACCTGAGCACATATGCAACCGTTATAGCTGGCTATAAAAGGAGCTCTTTGAGAACCGTATAGTCAATAATGGATACGAACAATGTCAGTGTCAAAATTGTGGAGCGCAATAGGGCATTCACTAGTCTTCAGTCCACACTCAGTCCACACTCGAACATTGAAATCTTGGCCACGTTAATATATTGTCTTAATTTAGCCGCTACTTTTGACAGAACTTATCTCTTTCTGTCTTCTCTTTTCTTCTCTTTTATTTTGATAGTCACCTATCTCTTTCTTTCTATGGAAACTGGAAAGCTTGATTAATTATTATTTACTATATTACAACGGGAGATACTCGACATGACCTATACTTCGACTCATTCAGCAAAACAAGAAGAAGACATATTTCAACTCCTTCCGAGCCATTTTTGAGGTGGTAATGACAAAGAATTTAAACTAAGTTAATATAAGTAAATGTCATTTTTTTCTAAAATAAATTTGAATACTAAATATAATTAAAAAATTAAATTTTTTTAATAATTATATTAATAAATTATTATTCAAAAGCTAAAGAAATTATTAAAAGGTTTGATATAATTATTAAATAGGTTGGGTTAATGTTGAGCCATGTCTTTGAATAATTTACTTTGATAGACACAAACACAATCCATTAACACAAATTTCTACCAATACATCTATGCTCTATAACATTTCATATATTAGTTTTTACAAAATTTGTATGATTCAATAATGTGCTTACGTTCATAGAATTGTCATGATTTCACTGCGTTAGAAAAAATATAAGGGCTGCATTTTTAGTACAATTTCTCTAGGAATAATATAAACTCACCTAAAATCTTCATTCACACTCTAAAATACAATAACTACCTATACTTCTAGCACCCAAAAACTTATCATAGATAAAACCTCAAATTAATTAATCAGGCTTTAGTATATGTGTCATAGATTATAAATATATATATATATATATATATCCTTATCTTTTTTTCTCTCGCATGCACAATATTTTTCTCATTCCCACTTGAGTGGTCTTTTTCTCTCTCTCTCTCTCTCTCTCTCTCTCTCTCTCTCTCTCTCTCTCTCTCTCTCTCTGTCTGGCGGCTTGCACTCATTTCTCATTTCGTGGCTGCCAATCTAAACAAGTTTCTCTCTCTAATTAATAAGAAAAACCCTTCACTCTGCTTTTTATATATACTTTGACTTCTTCTATTCCTATTGCAAATAGGAACCCTTAGGCTTTGTTTGGATGGAGGAGTGGAAAAATGGAAGAATGGAAAATTGTGGAAGGATGGAAAAGTGGGAGGATGGAAAATATTTAGTTTTCCCTCTTATGTGTTTGGTTGAAGAGGTGGAAAAGTAGGAGGATGGAAAATTCTTTTGTTTGGTTGGAGAGAAAAATGGAAGGATGGAAAATGTAATTTATATAAATTGACTATTATACCCTTGTTACATAATAGGTAAGAAATAGATTTATTTGTACTCATTAAATAATATAAAATTTACCACATCATATATATAAATTTATATTTATATTTTTATTATTATAATGTAAAAATTACATTATAATCTTTTTTTTTCAAGTTGAAAAAAAAAAAAAAAAAAAAAAAAAAAAAAAAAAACAACAACAACAACAACAACAACAACAGAGGAGAACCTGGACTTCTCTGGACGGTGTGCTAGATGAGAAGATGAGAAGGGTATGAATGAGGGTAGGTGGGCAAAAGTCTTCAGCTGGGTAGGTGGAGGGTATGAATGAGGTTACGTGGATGGGTATTACGGTAAAATAACAATGAGGGAGTTTTCCCTCATTGATTTTCCTCCCGATTTGGGAGGAAAGTTTTTGTGGGCCCGGGAGATAAAAGTTTCTCCCGGGTTTTCCACTCCTCTGATTTTCTCCCCATTACCAAACAGTGGAAAACTGAGTTTTCCACCCTATTTTCCCTCTTATATTTTCCATCCTCCCTATATTCCACCCATCCAAACACAGCCTTAATCTTGGATGGGAAGGTCATCATTTGGGCTTGTCAGTTGTTACGTGGCCTGGACCCACAACAGAGAGCACATTGCTACAAAAAAAAAAAAAGGTAGTTTGTGAATACTAGAATTTTTCTAAGATGACAAATTTTTTTCTTTTTTGGGAATTTTGATGTTTGCAAATTGTGAATTTTTCACTTTCACGTGGGTACACTATTTCTTTTTTCTAACACTTACATTTATCACATCAGAAATGTGGTAAAGTTGTAATTCTAAATTTTTTAGTATAGAATATATGGATTTTTCTTCTCATTATAAACATGTAACAAACACGTTCTTTTTCCTTTACTGTTTGATAGGGCCAAAAAGATTGAGAAAAATTGGAGAAGAGTGAGGGGCGAACACGGTTTTCCTGAGCTAGAACAAAAATGGAACTAAGTTGGAAAATGGACCAAGTCTTTCTTTCTTATTTTCATTTTTGGAGTGAGGAGTGAGGCATGTAGAGTTGCAAAACTTGCGAGTTTATGTGATTTTCCTTGTATTAGACTTGTACTGGGTTTGGAATAAACCCATTGTATTGATCCATTTCCTATAAATAAGGGCTGATGGAGATAAGCCCAATCTTGCACTAAGATAACATGGGCTTCAAAGCCCAATTTTTGTTGTCAACATGGGTATGAAGCCTAATCCAGGAAGTAGAAATCAATGACTTGAGAGCCCATTTTTGTCGAATAAAAGTTTACAAGCACAAGGCCCAATTGGAGAAGTGGAAAATACTTGGACTTTTGAACTTTGAAGGCCACTTAGATGGATTTCTGATTTCAAATTGGCAGTTGGTATGTTTCAACTAAACATAGGTCTGGTTGGTTGAATGAGTGGAAAAGTAGGATGATAGAAAATTATGGAAAGATAGAAAAAATTTAATTTTTTCTTATGTGTGTTTGGTTGGGAAAAAAAAATGGTTGAGAGAAAAAAATGAGATGATGAAAAATGAAATTAGTATAAATTTACAATTATATCCTTATTAAATAAAACAAAAAGTAACACATTTTTTTAGTAAGAAAATTGTGTATGGACACTACAATTTTTTTTAAAGGAGCACAAGCCAAAGGAAGATGAGCACAAAAAAAATAAAAATAAAAAAATAATCAGAAGTACTGGAAAAGGCACAAAAACAAAAACCAAAAACAAAAAAAAGAAGGAAAAAAAAAACGCAAAACAAATAGATAAAATTCTTTTTTTTTTAATAACCACAAAAAAAGCCAAAACTGGCAACATGGGTATTTTGTCTGCTTCATACAATGAGAGTTTTCCTCTTAGTTTTCTCCTCATTTTGGAAAGAAAATATTTTGGTGGGGCCAGGGAGAAAATTCCCAGGCCCCACCAATTTTTTCTCCTCTTCTCTCTCCAACCAAATACCTACCAAAAATATTTTTTACCTGCTTTTCTCTCCTACATTTTCTATCCTCTATAAAATCTTTCCAACCAAATGGACCTTTAATATATTCAGGTAACAAGACTTTAGTGGGCGTTGATGAGCGAGTGTTGTGTTGCCACATGTTCACATAGAAAAAGGACCCTCAACAAATCTATTTAGTATCGGTTTACTTTTTTGGGAAAACCTAACTTTCAATAATCCAACCTCTTGATAATCATACTTACTGTTACTGATAGGTAATAATACAAATTCAAAATCATGACTTCAAATTACATTGTTCTTTGTTTTTGGTAAGTGTGAGTATTATGTGTGATAGTGTGTCAAATAAACTATGCCTTATTTTTTATATGCAATGCAACATTGTCAAAGCCATGAAACTTAACTAGCATCTCTTGGGTGTTTCCAATAAAGATTTTCAAGATTCAAACTCCCCCTCCCATTATGCCTGACAAAAAATCAAAAAATAAAAAATAAAAATGCAATGTGATGTCAATTTTTTGAGTTAATGATATATTTATACTTTATACCCGATAAGTTTGGGACGATT
The DNA here is from genome assembly GCF_932294415.1 of Quercus robur. NCBI lineage: Eukaryota > Viridiplantae > Streptophyta > Magnoliopsida > Fagales > Fagaceae > Quercus > Quercus robur. The sequence goes on along the minus strand of NC_065540.1, from coordinate 46,891,683 downwards.
CTAAATTGATCCATTGTATTTCAAAACTTACAATTTTCCCTCTCGAATACAGTATGTCATATTTGCCGTTAATTTGCCAAAGACGTCATTTCCTTTTTCTATTTCTATGTCCAGAATGACGTCTTTTACAGGTGGCTTATCGAAAGATGCTAATAACTCAATTACCACTTAAGCAAGTTCATGCACCGTCCAACTCTGTGCCTGTGGTGCTTGAATCCCTGCATGTTGTATAGGGTTATAATGGACTTCTCTAGCACTTTCAAACAGCAATCTCTGTCTAATTCAGTTTTCATTTTCTCTTTTTTTTTTAATTTAAATTCTTTAATTAAATATAGAAAAAGATAAATTCATTTTTACATAGAAAGATGTTTGGTAAGTTAGTTTAAACAAATAATTTGGGTATAAAATTCATCAGGTTTGACATTTTTTTTTTTTTAAGTTACTTTTTTCACTTATACACCCACATCAATCAGGTGGGACTCTTTGCATTGTCAAAATATTTACATAATTGTTACTGTATTCATTTTCTATGAAATTAAATATACTGAAAAATGTGTTTTCATTTTTCGTATTCAAATTCAACTTTTTAGGATACTAAAAGTGAAAATTGAGTATAAATTTTTAATCCAACCAAGTTTCTTTTAAGGTAGGTCCAATTGAAACTGAAAATGAAAACAAAAAACACTTTTTTTTTTTTTTAATGGGAAATAAGAGAGTTTTATAAAGAAGCGGATGAAAACAAAGCACCCTAAAATACAAAAGATTCAATACATGATGAAGTTTCTTCTATCCAAGGAACAAAATTATCAATTCGCGTGATGTGTCAAAGTGTGTGCTGCCCTGTTTTCATGTCGCCTAACAGGTCATTAACTTTCGCACAGGACAACACTACCATTAAGTTTTCCATCGACTCTGTTTTAGAAAATGGAATACCACCAACAACATTTATTAGAAGCTCTTGTAATTTCCATGTCAAAGATGACAAAGTCCATAACAAAATTTAATTATGAGGCTAAAGCCTCCATGAACTCTGCATCGTCTGCCATAGCCTCCAATATCTCAGGCGAAAGACAAGCTTCAAAATCCATGCTTCCTTCTTCTACCCCAGGAAACACGGTTAACTTTCCATCAAATTTATTGCCAACGCCACTTCGCACAGCAATAGGTCTTCCCCAGCCAAAGTCATTACCGTACACATTGAATCGCGGCGAGCTTCCTGTCAGCAATGCATTACTTGCTATTCCACTGAGTGTTGGTATGTTTGGGGCTTTTACCCAATCCTCTATAAACTTCTTCACCTCTTCTGCTGTTTGAGAAGCAATCTTCTTATTTATCTGCCAAGCCACCCATCCTAGCCCGTGTTCAAGAAGATTGTCTACGGTAGCTATTACTTTCCCAAATAAAACCGCATTTCCTGAGTATTCTTCTGGTAATGGTGGTTGTATTCTTTGCCTCATTCCCACAATTACGCGGTAATGAACCTCTTGATTAGCACTACAACGCCTATTGCGAACCACAGATCGCCAAAGAACACCAAGGACTGCTTGAAGGGACGAGATATTGTTGGTGCCCATTTCTGCATTAGCTTTTGCTTTGAGTTGTGCAATTTTCTTCTTTGAAAAATGAAAAACTTTTTGTTTGAGAGGTGGGGGAATGGACTTCTCATTAGAGATTTCATTGGGATGGAAAGGTATATGAATGGGGAAATCGATAATACCATCAAAGAAACAGCGTTGGAAAATTGGAGGAGATTGTGATGTGGGACAATTGTTAGCTCTAGATATTTCAGACCAAGTGTTAAAGAAATGCCAGAATGAACTGCCATCCACCACACTGTGGTTTGCAGTGCAACCGATGAAGATACCATCAGCAAGCTCAGTAACTTGCACAGCCAACAATGGCTTGGAAATGCCTTCGTAGTTCAATACGCTATTCAATAGAAAGAAGGAGTTGACAATGTCTGGAACATATATGGGATCAAGGATATCTGCCACAGTGAGATCATCTACCATTGCATGGACAAACTGGGCTCCAAGATTATTGCAGTCAACAAAGAAAGATCTGGTTTTGTCATCATCGTTTTCTACCATGACAAGGCGACCAGCAAGAGGGTAGAATATATCTAATGTGCGGGACAGAGAGGTTTTTAGGTGATCAATCACACTACTACCCTTTAGTTCTTTTTCTTGTGAAGGTGTTGGTTTGAAGAAAAGGATACCCTTTTGGATATGATCAACTAAGAGCAGCTGGAGATCCCATGGAGTTAACTCAATCCTTCGAGTTAACTCGTTGGGACTCGCTGCTGCTGACTGAATGGTACTTGTGGATATGAAGCGAATGTGTGTCATCTTTGCTTCAAAATTCAAACTATCATACTCTTACCAGTACTAGATGAGTGCATATGCAACCATTGATAAGAGAGTGGCTATATAGAAGGAGCTTTATGAGAACCGTATATTCTGTTTGAGCTTGTTTCTCACTGCAATGAAATGTCAAAATGAACTTAGCGCTATTGGCTTCTGTGATCCGTCCATGTGAAAACCGAAATCTTGTCTGGCAATATTCCAATCCGCCTCAGTGCCTCACACCACTTTAAAATTTTCTAACTTTTTAACTATTTTTTAATTCTTTAACTTTTTTTTTCTTTTTGAATTTTCTCCATCTAATGGTTGATATCAAAACATAGTATTTCAACTCTTGATATGAACCTCAATCCCTAGCATCTTTTTGTCATTATGTTTGGCAGAATTAGCTGTCTTCCCTTATTTTTTATTTATTTTTAAACCTACTTTTGAATCTTCATTACTTGGATTTAACTAAAATAAAAAATCTCTCTTTCCGCGCGACTCCCCTTAAAATAAACATTTTCCTCGGTAATGGTGCCAATGACAGAATTGCAACCCATAATCCCAAATTTTACATTTTTTTTTTTTTTTTGCTAAAACCAAATTTTACACTTGTCGGCCGATTAGAGCATCCTCATCAGTTCGTTTATATTTTCTGTCTATTTTACACAAAAAAACCTACTTTTTCTATTTTACAAATTCACTTTTACAAAACACTCACATCAGTTTATCTATTCTATACGTTTATTCAATAAAATATTCATTATTTTAGAATTTTTTATTTTTCACTCCCTCACTACCCCTCTCTCTCTCACGGACCCACGGCTACCATCACCACCATCATCACCACCCAGCCAAATCATCACCCCCCAATCGGCGGCAAGATCATCAAAACCCACCAATGAACCAGAAAAGCCAAGCCAATCAAAATCAAAACCCACCAACTCACACCCACAATCAACCAAAAAACTAGAAAAAATGAATCAAAACCCACCTCCTCGCGACGGCCGTCGGCCTCAACCAAAGTGCCTCGTAGCACCGCCACCAGAAAAGCCAAGCCAATCAAGAACAAAACCCACCAACCCACACCCTCAATCAACCAAAAAACTAGAAAAAATGGATCAAAACCCACCTCCTCGCGACGGCCGTCGGCCTCAACCAAAGTGCCTCGCAGCACCGTCACCTCCTCGCGACGGCCGCCGGCTTCAAGCTCAACCAAAAATGGATCAAAACCCACGAGATTCTAGGCAACGGACCCGTCAGAGAACTCCGTTCGTGTTGTAGGCGACGGACTCATCCGGCGACTCGGCTTGCTCGACCTCGTTCTCATCGGCAACGATGGCGATCGGTGGAAGCTAGAGGAAGAAAAATGGATTAGATGAGAGAAAGTGAGAGCTATATTGTGCAGAAGTGAGAGTCAGGTAGAGGAGAGAGAAAAAACTACTAAAAAATTAAATACACATGCTACAGTGCTCGTGTAAATTTACACGGGTACTGTAGCTCATTGAAAATTTTAGATGATTTTACAAGTTTTTAGATGGACTGATGTAGAAGGTTTTTTGGTTCAAAATGTGTAAAAGTTGTCAAAATGTATATTTTACACATTTATAAAAGAGCTGGTGTGGATGCTCTAAAATGCTACCCAAGATGTAATCTCTAAGAAACGCCCACTCATGTGACAAAGGATTGCTACTGCCTACTAGGCCCAACAAGTGTAGTGCGCCGTATTAGATCTCACCTTTTTCTCCTCCCCAATTCATGCTTGGTGCCATACAAACAGGTATTTTTTTTTTTTCAAAATGACACCAATATTAAAACAATTTTGTTAGTTAGTATTGTTTTTAAACTATTAGCAAACTAACATCTTGAGAGTTAGAGAGTTGAGATCATTGTAGCAAATCGAGTATCACAGGCTCGATTTCAATGAAAATTTGCCTGGAACTCGAGTTTTAAACACTCAAGTTCCACAAAAGAAAACCAAAAAGCTGAGATACCCTTCTTCTTCTTCTTCCTCTTCTCCCCCTCTAAAAAAATCCACGACAACCCCTCCAAAAAAAAAAAAAAAAAAAAAAAAAAAATCCACAACAATTAAATAGACAACAAAAACACAAACAAGGATCAAAGTAGAAATCACACGAAGCTCTCAACCACGAACGGCGAACCCAGTTGGCGAACAACAAACCCAATGGCAAACCCAATTGGCAACCGGCGAACCCAGTGACGAACCCAAGCAACAAAACCCACGAACACAAGCAGCGAACCCACGACCCAAGCAACGAAACCCATGAACCCAAGCTTGGACTGAACCCACGACTCAGGTGAAGGTCGTTTTCCCCTTTATTTCTCTCTTTTTTATTTGTGCAGAGCAGGAAATCGTTTTTTACGGACTCGAGTTCCACAAGAAATCAATTCCTATACACTCAAGTTGCTATAGTGAACTCGAGTATTTTCGCCTCAAGATATTAGTTTCATAAATAGTTTGGAAACTATACTAACTAACAAAATTGTTTAAAAATTGGTGTTATTTTGAAAAAAAAAAAAAAATCTCATACAAACAACTTGAGCCACAACATCCTCCACCATCTCCCTATAATATTGTTTTTACTTTCACCTTTTCGCATTTTTCAATAAATAATCTCTATCTCACATGCTAGGAACATGAAAACTTGAGAAAAAAAGAAAAAGAAAAAAAGTACGCATGTTATTCTATTTGATAAAACAAAAACTAAATTCTTAGTTTTTAGTAATAAATTTCAAATCTACAAGAGATTTCTTGAATCCACGAGTTGACAGATCTGGAATTCACAAGAGAAAACGATAAACAAATTTTGTGTTTTATTATTTGAGAACTAAATTTCCTTTGGAGGCTAAAATGCATTTAATTAGTAAAATGAATACCTAGGGTTGCTAGAAAACTTAAGGCAACTAGAAAAACCTAGCTAGGGTGACTAGGAAAACGAAAAAATAAAAATAAAAAAAAAGCCCAAATTTGACTAAACAACATTAAAGACACCTAAAAACAAGTAAATAACTACTATAAAAAAAATATAACAAAAATTACATAAAAATACCAAAACTAATCAATTATAAAAAACTCGTCCTCAAGTTAATAGTCGAAATTGACCTTGTAAACCCATTTATAGCCAATTGGGCACTTACCAGGGGGTAATGGAACCAAAGTCCAAGTGTTATTAATTTCCAAGGCCTCAATTTCCTTGTCCATGACAGCCCTCCATTCGAGATATTGAACTGCCTAATGAAAAGAGACAAGTTTTGATGGAGTAGTATTGACTACCATGACAAAGGAATGGAAGGTAGGACCAAGGTGAGAGTAATCCAAACAATCTAAAATATCATATGGCAAACCAGAATTGGGCTTGGTGCCAATAGACTTGCAAGAATATTCAAAAAGATAAGGTGGAGGATTATGGGGTCTAGTAGACCTTCTTAAGACGGGTAAAGGTGTAATAGGTAAGGAAGAAGTAGAGGGAATAGGATCAGAATGTGGAATAGAATCAGAATGTGAAGTGGAAGGAATGAACCGTATGATCTGTTGCTCCAGTATCAATGATCCAAGTGTTAGATTTATATGCATGCCTATCAACAACTTCAGCAACAAATATAAAATGAGAAAGATTGGGTGGAATCCAATATGAATTACCTGAAAAATTGGATGAGCAAGAAGGTGAAGTGGAGGTAGAAGGTGAGAGTTATGGAATGGAAGGATTTGGTGCCATGACAAAAGCAACTTGATGGGTAGTCTAAGCACCATTACTTGATCCAAAATTTCCAGAATTTCCTGAGGGCAGCACTACAGCAACTTGATCTGCCATAGCCTTGTTACCTCCTTTTGGTTTATAACTTGGAGGATAACCATGAAGTTTATAGCATTTATCTACTATATGACCAATAAGACCACAGTAAGTATAGACAAGCCTATCTTTCTTAGGATTACCCCCTTTTCCACCATGATTATGACCTTGATTGCCATGAAAATCCTTGCTATTATTCACATACATAGCAACAACATCTTCAGATTGAATCATGTTGAAACCATGACCAATACTCCTTCTTTTCTCTTCTTGCAAAATCAAGGAACACACTTTGCTCAGACAAGGAAAAGGCTCAAGTAACAAAATCTAACCAATAATATTCCCATAACTATCATTCAATCCCATCAAAAAACGAAATACATGCACCTTGTGCTGAGCATCTAGTTAAGAAGACTTAGATCCACAAGTACAGGAACAAGTACAAACTGTGAAAGGTTGATAATTTGCAAATTCATCCCACAAGGTCTTAAATTTTGTGAAATAAGAACTCATCGAGAGTGATCCTTGTGAAAGATGAGATATCTCCTTCTGAAGCTCAAAAAGCCTTGAAGTGTTGTCCTGAGAAAGCCTGTCCTTGAGATCAATCCACAAATCCCTCGCAGTGTTGATGTACATAACTCTAGCCTTCAAATCCATGCTAAGTGAATTTGTCAACCATGAAAGCACTGTAGTATTGCACCTACTCTAAGAATTAAACAATGGAGAAGATGGATTAGGCTCGGGAATTGATCCATTCACAAATCCAAACTTGTTTCTGGCACTCAAAACCAATAACACAGATCTTGCCCAACTCATATAATTCTCAGGACCAGTCAGAGGTTGTGAAGTGAGAATGAGACCAAGATTTTCGTTCGTTGGATGAAAGAAAGGATTATTCGCAGATTCATCTGCCATTGCTGCACTTGAAGAAGGCACTGAATGTGCAGTTTGAGATTGAGTATTGTTTGTGGAATCGGAAGCCATGAGTGAGAAAGAAAACGAAAAACAAGCTTTGTTTGGAAACTAAGAAAACAACAAAAAATTCTCAAAACAGAGTGAGAATTGCTCTGATACCATGTAAAACAGAGAGATTCTTGAAGAGAATAGGAAAATCTTATTGATTATCACTAGCTTCTGGTTGGTAAAAGTGGTTACAAAATAATTAGTACCTACACTATATATACACACTAAAACAGAGACTTTGTTTCCCGCCTAAATAACTAACAAACTTTCAACAATACAACCAAATCAGAGTTTGACATTAGTTTTCTTCAGTGCTTGACAGCTGTCATTGATTTCTTCTCTCTTCTTTCCTTGACATGTGTAATGCCTATGCCTCTGTCTGTTACTTTCTTCTTCACCTTACACTTGCTACTATTATCCACTTCTTCAAGTTTAACAGTGGGAAATCAATAATACCATCAAAATAACAACGTTGGAAAATTGGAGCAGATTGTGATGTGGGATCAATATTATTACCTCTAGATATTTCAGACCAAGTGTTAAAGAAATGCCAAAATGAACTACCATCGACTACACAATGGCTTAAAGTGCAGCTGATGAAAATACCATCATCAAGCTCAGTTGCTTGCACAGCTAACAATGGCTTGGAAGTGCCTTCGTAATTCAATACGCTATTCATCAGAAAGAAGGAGTTGACAATGTGTGGAACATATATGGGATCAAGGATATCTGCCACAGTAACATCATCAACCACCGCATGAACAAACTGGTCTCCAAGGTTATATCAACAAAGAAAGAGCTGGTTTTGTCATCATTGTTTTCAACCAAGACAAGGCGACCAGCAAGAGGGTAGAATATATCTAATGTGCGGGACAGAGAGGTTTTTAGGTGATCAATCATACTGTTACCTTGTAGTTCTTCTTGTGAAGGTGTAGCTTTGAAGAAAAGGAGACCCTTTTGGACATGATCAACTAAGAGCATCTGGAGATCCCATGGAGTTAACGCAATCCTTCGAGTTAACTCGTTAGGACTCACTGCTGCCCGGATAGTACTAGTGGATATGAAGCGAATGGGTGTCATCTTTGGTTCATACTAGATGAGCACATATGCAACCATTATAGCCTGGCTATAAAAGGAGCTTCGTGAGAACCGTATAGCCAATAATGGATCCGAACAACGTCAATGTCAAAATTGTGGAGCGCAATACGGCATTTACTGTTCCACCACCCTGAACATTGATTTTTTTTTTTTTTTTTTTTTTATAAGTTTCAACTTACATTTGCTTCTGATGATAACTTTTTTATTATCAAATTTCTTATTCAATTATCAGAAATTTTAACAATTGAGCTAATTAGAATCCACAACATTGAAATCTTGGCCATATTATTTGTCTTATTTTAGCCATTACTTTTGACGGAATATCTTCCCTTTATTTGATTTTTTTTTTCTACATCTTAATCTTTATTTTTTGTTTTTGTTTTATTAATCTTTTGTTTTAAGTAAAGAGTAATGTTACAAATACAAACTATTTTCTATCGTTTTTACAAATTTTTAATGTAGTTTTAGCATTTTTCAAATAATTATTAATAAATAAAAATGTCATGTTAATGGTGGGTCTATATTAGAACTAATAAAAAATTTTCATATCAATTATTTGTAAAAATATTGTAAAATAGCTTGTGATACTGTTAAGTAAAATAAAATGTAAAACCTATCTCTTTTAGAAACTGGAAAGCTTGATTATTATTTACTATATTACAACGGGAGATACTCTACATGACATATATTTCAACTCCGTCCGAGCCATTTTTGAGGCGGCAACGACAAAGAATTTAAACTACATTTTTATATAAATAAATGTCACTTTTTTCTAAAATAAATTTGAATACTAAATATAATTAAAAAGATAACGAAATTATCAAAAAGTGTGACACAATTATTAAATGGATTGAGTTAGGGTTGAGCCATTTTTTTGAATAATTTACTTTGACATAACACAAATACAACCCATTAACACAAATTTCGACCTCTACATTTATGCTCCATAACATTTTGTATATTAGTTTTTACAAAATTTACGTGATTCGGTAATGTGCTTACATTTACAAAGTTGTAATAATTTCACTATGTCAAAGAAAATATAAGGGCTGCAATTATAGTACAATCTATCTAGGGATAATAAAAACTCACTTGAGATCTTCATTCACACTCTAATATACAATAACTACCTATAGTTGTAGATTTGTAGTAGCCAAAACCTTATCATAGAGAAAAACTCAAACTAATTAATCATCCCTTAGTATATGTCTCATAGCTATCTAAAAAAAATCCTTATCTCTTTTCTCTCACATGCACTATATTTTTCTCATGCGCTTATCTTTTTCTTTTTCTCTGTCTCACCAGCGGCTTGCACTCTTTTCTCATTTCGCGGCTGCCTCTCTAAACATGTTTCTTTCTCTCTAAGGCTCTAATTAATAATTTAAAAAAAATAAATAAAAAAAGAAAAAAAAGAAAAAGAAAACCCTTCACTCTGCTTTTTATATACGCTTTGACTACTTCTATTCCTGTTCCTGTTGTAAATTGACTAAAGAGGAATCCTTAATCTTGGATGGCAAGGTCATCATTAGGGCTTGTCAGTTGTTACGTGGGCTGGACCCACAACAGAGAGGACATTGAGTCCGTTTGGATTAAACTTATTTTTATTGAAACTGAAAACTGATAATATTGTAGCAAAATAATTTTTAAATATGTGAATAGTGTCGTGGGATCCATTTTTAATATTTTTAAATGCATGAACACTGCTGCTACAGTACATAAACAGTGATTTTTGACTCCTATACAGTAAATTCATGTGATTTTTCTGTTCATGAGCTAAAAAAAAAAAAACGTTGAACGCAGACGTGCAAAACGTGCAATCCAAACGAGTACATTGTTACCAAAAAGAGGTAATTTATGAATACTAGAATTTTTTTAAGATCACAATTTTTTTTTCACAATTTTGATGTTGTAAATTGTGATTTTTTTTACTTTCATATAGATACACTTTTTTCTCCAATACTCACATTTATCGCATCAGAAATATGGTAAAGTTGTGATCTTAAATTTTCTGGTATAAAGTATATGGATATTTCTTTTCCTCATTACTATCATGTAACAAACACATTCTTTTTCCTTTACAGTTGGATAGGGCCAAAAAGATTGAGAAAAATTGGTGAATGGAGTGAGGGGCGAACAAAATGGAACTAAGTTGGAAAATAGACCGACTCTTTTTTTCTTTTTTTCAATTTTGGAGTGAGGAATGAGGCGTGCGGAGTTGCAAAACTTGCGAGTGAGGAATGATTTTCCTTATATTAGACTTGTAGTGGGTTTGGATTAAATCCATTCTAGTGACCCATTTCCTATAAATATGGGCGGATGGAGATAAGCCCAATCTTGCACTAATATAAACATGGGCTTCAAAGCCCAATTTTTGTTGTCAACATGGGTATGAAGCCTAACCCGTGAAGTAGAAATCAATCACTTGTAGAGCCCATTTTCGTGAAGTAAAAGTTTACAAGCACAAGGCCCAATACGAGAAGTGGAAAATACTTGGACTTTTGAACTTTGAAGGCCACTTAGATGGATTTCTGACTTCAACTTGGCAGTTGATATGTTTCAACTAAACTTTGGATCTGCTTGGTTAGAGAGGTAAAAAAGTGGGATAATAAAAAATTATGAGAGGATAGAAAAAATTTAATTTTTTTTTATGTGTGTTTGGTTGAATGGATGAAAAAAAAAAAAAATTTTTTGAGAGAAAAAAATAAGATGATAGAAAATGAAATTGATATAAATTTACAATTATAACCTTATTAAATAAAACAAAAAGTAACACATTTTTTTAGTAAGAAAATTGTGTATGGACACTTCAAATTTTGTTTTTAAAGGAGCACAAGTTAAAGGAAGATGAGCACCAAAAATAATAATAATAATAAAATAATGAGAAGTACCGGAAAAGTAAAAAAAAAAAACAAAAAAACAAAAAAAAAAAAAACCAAAAACAAAAACAAACAAACAAGAAGGAAAAAAAAAACGCAAAACAAAAAGACAGAATTCTTTTTTTTTTTTAATAACCGCAAAAAAAAAAAAAAAAAAAAGCCAAAACTAGCAAAGAAACAACAAATCTATGCGCCCTTGCACATGGGTATTTTTGTCTACTCCATACAGTGAGAGTTTTCCTCTCAGCTTTCTCTCCATTTTGGGGAGAAAACATTTTGGTGGAGTCAGGAAGAAAGTCCCGGGCCCCACCAATATTTTCTCCTCTCTTCCCTCCAACCAAACACCTACCAAAAATATTTTCTTTCCACTTTTCTCTCCTACATTTTCCATCCTCCCTAAAATCTTTCCAACTAAACGAATCCTTAATATATTCAACTAACAAGACTTTAGTGGGCATTGATGAGCGAGTGTTGTGTTGCCACGTGTTCACAAAGAAAATGGACCCTCAACAAATCTATTTAGTATTGATTTACTTTTTGGAAAATTCTAACTATCAATAATTCTGCCTCTTGATAATCGTATCTATTGATAGGTAATAATGCACATTCAAAATTGTGACTTCAAATTACATTGTTCTTTGTTTTTGGTAAGTGTATGTATTATATGTGTGATAGTGTGTCGAATAAACTATGCTTTATTTTTTATATGCAATGCAACATTGTCAAAGCCATGTAACTCAACTAACATCTCTTGGCATTTTCAACAAAGATTTTGATGATTCAAACCCATCCCTCCCATTATTATGTCAAATTTGCCCTTTCAAAAAAAAAAAAAAAAAAAAAAGTCATATTTGCCGTTAATTTGCCAAAAACGTCATTTCCTTTTTCTATTTCTATGTCCAAAATGACGTCTTTTACAGATGGCTTATGGAAAGATGCTAATTACTCAATTACCACTTAAGCAAGTTCATGCACCGTCCAACTCTGTGGTGCTTGAATCCCTGCATGTTGCATAAGGTTATAATGGATTTCTCTAGCAATCTCTGTCTAATTGGGTTTAGAATTCCGATGCCGGCCAGGTGCAAAATACAACTTTTTGTAACCATATAACATTCAACACTTTCAATAGACATACAATTCAAGGTGAAATTGTGCCTATGTTAAGCCATATAACATTCAACACTTTCGAATCACCTCATTGAATTATTTATAACATTCAAGTAATTTTCTGCCTGGTTCTAAAATGTGATGTATTCAGCTTTCATTTTCTCTTTTCTATATTCAAATTCTAAAACTAAATATAAAAAAAACTAAATAAAATAAAATAAAAACTCATTTTTACATGTAAAAGTGTTTGATAAGTTATTTTGAATATATAATTTGATTATAAAATTCATCATACCTTATTTGGAATTGTTTTCTATTTTTTTTAAGTTACTTTTTTTACTTATACACACTCACATCAATCAGGTGTGACTCTTTGCATTTTCATAATATTTACGAAACTGTCACTATATTCATTTTCTATGAAAATAAAAATGTTGAAAATGTGTTTTTATTTTTTGTATTCAAATCCAATTTTAAGAGCTCGTTTTTCACTTATAAACACTCACATCAATCAGGCAAGGCCCTTTGCGTTTTCACAATATTTACAAAATTGCCATTATATTCATTTTCTATGAAAATGAAAATGTTGAAAATGTGTTTTTATTTTTTATATTCAAATCCAATTTTTAACGCTCGTTTGGATGGAGAGGGAAGTGGAGAAAAGTAGAGTAGAGTTGGTTTAAAATAAGTTAATTTTGGGCCAAATTTACTCTACTCCTCCTCACTTTTTCTCAATCCAAATAGACAATTAGGATACTGAAAATGAAAATTAAGTATAAATTCTTAAACCAAACAAATTTTTGTAGTGAGTCCTAAAAACTGAAAATGAAAACAAAAAAACACTACTTTTTTTTTCAGCTAACCAAACAGTCCATTAACTCTCACACAGGACAACACTACCATTAAGGGTGTGTTTGAATAGAACTTATTTTGTTGAAACTGAAAACTGAAAACACTGTAACAAAATAATCAATGATAACAAAGAAGGTTCATAACAAAATTTAATTATGAGGCTAAAGCCTCCATGAACTCTGCATCGTCTGCCATAGCCTCCAATATCTCAGGCGAAAGACAAGCTTCAAAATCCATGCTTCCTTCTTCAACCCCAGGAAACACGGTTAACTTTCCGTCAAACTTATTGCCAACGCCACTTCGCACAGCAATAGGTCTTCCCCAGCCAAAGTCATTACCATACACATTGAACCGCGGCGAGCTTCCTGTCCCCAATGCATTACTTACTATTCCACTGCGTGTCGGTATGTTTGGGGCTTTTACCCAATCCTCTATAAACTTCTTCACCTCTTCTGCTGTTTGAGAAGCAATCTCCTTGTTTATCTGCCAAGCCACCCATCCTAGCCCGCGTTCAAGAAGATTGTCTACGGTAGCTGTTACTTTCCCAAATAAAACCGCATTTCCTAAGTATTCTTCTGGTAATGGTGGTTGTATTCTTTGCCTCATTCCCACAAGTACGTGGTAATGAACCTCTTGATTAGCACTACAACGCCTATTGCGAACCACAGATCGCCAAAGATGACCAAGGACTGCTTGAAGGGACGAGATATTGTTGGTGCCCATTTCAGCATTAGCTTTTGCTTTGAGTTGTGCAATTTTCTTCTTTGAAAAATGAAAAACTTTTTGTTTGAGAGGTGTGGGAATGGACTTCTCACTAGATATTTCATTGGGATGGAAAGGTATATGAATGGGGAAATCGATAATACCATCAAAGAAACAGCGTTGGAAAATTGGAGGAGGCTGTGATGTGGGACTATTATTACCTCTAGATATTTCAGACCAAGTGTTAAAGAAATGCCAGAATGAGCTGCCATCCACTACACTGTGGTTTGCAGTGCAACCAATGAAGATACCATCAGCAAGCTCAGTTACTTGCACAGCCAACAATGGCTTGGAAATGCCTTCGTAGTTCAATACGCTATTCAATAGAAAGAAGGAGTTGACAACGTCTGGAACATATATAGGATCAAGGATATCTGCCACAGTGAGATCATCTGCCATTGCATGAACAAACTGGGCTCCAAGATTATTGCAGTCAACAAAGAAAGAGCTGGTTTTGTCATCGTCGTTCTCTACCATGACAAGGCGACCAGCAAGAGGGTAGAATATATCTAATGTGCGGGACAGAGAGGTTTTTAGGTGATCAATCACACTACTACCCTTTAGTTCTTTTTCTTGTGAAGGTGTAGGTTTGAAGAAAAGGATACCCTTTTGGATATGATCAAGTAAGAGCAGCTGGAGATCCCATGGAGTTAACTCAATCCTTCGAGTTAACTCGTTGGGACTCGCTGCTGACTGAACGGTACTTGTGGAAATGAAGCGAATTTGTGTCATGATCTTTGCTTCAGAGTTCAAAGTTCAAACTACTAGTACTAGATGAGCGCATATGCAAGCATTGATAACAGAGTGGCTATTTAAAGGAGCTTTATGAAAACCATACAAATATGTGCCCAACAAACTTTCAGAAGGCAAAAAGCGTTTTTTGAAACAAAAAAAATAATATGAGCGTTTGGTTAGATTTTAAAAAGAGTTTTAGCTAAAAGCTACGTTTTGAAATTGTCAAAGAAGAGCACTTTGGCAGTGGGCAGCTCTTCGGAGCTTTTGCAAAAGTGCGTTTCATCAATATTATTGTTAGAGGCAGTGTTAAATTACCAAATTGCCCACTGTGCTGTAAGTCCTCTCCATGCTGCTCTGTTACAGAACAAGCCTCTCCGTGCTGCTGCAAAGGTCCTCTCCGTGCTGCTCTGCCACAGAACTCACCTTAATTGATTTTTAATGAAATTAGAGAAAATGAGAAGCAGAAAGAAGATGAGAAGCAGAGAAAGAAGATAAGGATGGGAGAATATAAAGGTGGAAGAAGATAAGGGTGATAGGAAACATGTGGTTGAGAAAAAAAAAATAATATATATATAGATGATAATTTCATAATATTTTTATAATAATTTTATAATTATTATAAATCACAGGTAGTTTATTGTTATTGGTTCAAATTTAAACTTAATACTAAAATTACTTTTTTGACCCAACATTAAACAACCAGTAACAACCTGCTACTTAAGATTTGTTGTAAAAATGTTGTGAAAATATTATGGACATATCATTTCTCAAAAGTATAAAGTAGAGTAGGATACGTGCAGTGGCAACTTCAGGAATTTTGTCCAGGGTGTTCCTATTCCACTTTGAAAAAAATTTAGGTCATTTCGGTCTATTTCGGGTGTTTTGGGACGTTTCGGTAAATACCGGCTGAAATTCAAAATTTGGCCAGCATGAAGTTTGTGCTTAAAAAAAAAAAAAAAAAAGTTCTTAAAACCAAAACAAATTTGCATTTTGTACACTGAAAATCCCCAAAAGAAAAAAAAAAAAAAATGAACAAGGTTCCTATACAATAAACTATAAGTTCATTTGACATATTAATAAAATTATTAATTATTGTTGTTTAGTTGTTTCATTAATTTGTTTATCTTTTATAAATTATAATTTGTTGTATTGTTATTTCATTAATTATTAAATTATTAATTATTATTTAACCTAACATAATTTAATTTATTTATGTTTTATAATATATTGGTTAATTAAATTAATTATTATTTACTAGTTGCACTAGCACACATCTATGTGCACATTACACTAAAAAAGCCAGCCATATGCACATTACACATCCCATGGCTGATGTGCACATCTAACTTACACACACACCAACACTAACAGCAACACCCACCAACAACGGATAAGATATTAAGATAAAGCCGAATTCAAAAAGTCAAAAAATCAGCCAAATATTAATAAAAATAAAGTTAAAGATTAGCAATTCAGTGGCCCAATCACAGAGTCAGATAAAGACAAAGTATTAAAATTAGTATTAAAGAATAAAGAGAGAGAAAGAAAGAGAGTCATAGTTTTCATTTCAAACTTCAGTGATTCAGAGAGAGTGAGAGAGTGAGAGAAAAAAAGAGAGTCAGAGAGAAGTTAGTTTAGTAAAATGAAATACCTTGACGAAGGGAGCACCGGAGCAGAGAGGCCCGAAGGTTGAGGCCGCTGAGGCAGTGACGAGGTCACGAGGTGACGAGTGATCTTCGATGAGGGCAGTGGCGAGCGACAAGCGACGAGGACGAGGGGCGAGCGAGCCGAGCAACGATGACGATCTAGGCTGGACCGATCTCCGACAACGAGGGAGCTGCGAGCGATGTGACCGATCCGATCTCCGTTACTCCGGCTGTTGGCAGTTGGCTTGAGCCTGAGCCCTGAGGCGTTGCTTGCTCTGTCTTTACTCTTTAGGTTTACTTTAGGCCTTTAGGGATTTCTGATTTAGAAAATTAGAAGTGATTTCTGTCTTCTGATTTGATTTGCTCTGCAGCTCTGTATTGGGGTTTGGTTTGGTTTTTTTTTTTTTTTTTTTTGAGAATCCTTGGGTTTGCCTCTATAATCTGTTGGGCTTGCCGAGTTGCCGTGGGCTTGCCTCCGTTACCAATTTTTTTTTTGGGCTTTCTTGTTTTTTTTTTTTTTTGCTTGAAAGTAGAACAAATAAATTTTTTTTTTTTTTTTTTTTTTAATTTGAGGGTGTTCCTAAAACAGAGCAAGTATAAAAAAATTTGTAAAAAAATTTTTTTTTTCAGGTTTTTTTTCAAGTCAGGGTGTTCTTGGGAACACCCTGACTTGCACGTAGCGTCGCCACTGGATACATGTCCATACAAGGAAATTTACAAAATGAAAATTACAACTATATTATGACACAACAAATTATCACAAAAGTTTCAAAATAGTTAAGGTATCAAATCTTTTATTAGACTAGGATTGATCACAACTAAAAATAAATAATATTGTGAAAATATTGTCACATTTTATTGTGTGAGCGTTTGGATTCAGCGTTTCTGCTGAATCCCGCGTCTCACGTTTTCCTTTTTTTTTCTTTTTTTTTGCTTTCACGCGTTTAAGTGAGCAAAATTTACTGTTCATGAGACAAATTTTACTGTTCATGCACTGTTCCGTCACTGTTTATGCACTGTTCATCACTGTAGCAGACTGTTCATACATTAAAAAATATTAAAAATAGGTCCCACGGCACTATTCACATATTTAAAAATTATTTTGCTACAATATTTTCAGTTTTCAGTTTCAGCAACAATAAGTTCAATCCAAACAGACCCTGTATCTCTGAACTTTTTAAATTAGAACTATTTTCTTTAAGAAAAAAATAGTGTTATTGACACAATATTTTCATAACAATCTTATAATAAATTTTACACAGTAATTTTTTATTGGTTCACATTTGGACCTAGATATTATTATTTTTTTATCTACCATTAACAACTTGTCATATAGACTTTATTGTGAAATTTATGTAAAAATATTGTGTCCATAACTTGCATTAAGAGAAATAATTAAAACAAAAAATTCTCTTATATATATTAAAACAAACACTTAATTTTTTTTAAAAACACTTTTTAACCATTTTTATCAAACACTTGACTTTTTTTTTTAAATACAATTTTTATTTTTTTTTCAAAAAGTTCAATTTTAAAAAGGTTGAACCAATCTCACCCATGCCTGTTTGATTCTCCACCGCAAGGAAATGCCAAAATGGACTGCAACAATGTTAACATCATCATCAAAGTTGTGGAGCCCATCCTGGACATAGCCATTGGCTTCTGTGACCCGTTCCCATGTGAAAACTCAAATCTTGTCTAGCGATGACAGAATTGCTGTCTTTCCTTTTTCTCTTTTTCAGTGCCCGTTAACAACAATTCTTTGCAGCTTTTTGCTGCATTTATTCTACTTTTTCAACTTTTAGGTAATTGTTTATCTGTTTTGACCATTTTTTTAATAACTTTTTATTACCTTTAATAAATCAGATCCAATTTGGAACACGTCAACCAGCACCACAGTGCTGGTTAATAAAATATCTCTATTTTAAAATTATTTAATAAAATATTTTTATTTTTAAAACTTGATTTTAATAAATTAAATTTTATATAAAATTAAACATAAAAATGCCGAATTTCACTTAAATTTTTTAAAAAATTTTAAGTATCAAAATATAATTTAATTTGGTTTAAATTAAATTTAAAAAACAGAAATATTTTACTAAATAATTTCAATGTTGACTTTTTCCATCTAGCTCAATATGGACGAAAGAGACTGGGTCAGTAGTACTATGGTGCGGGGGTGCGGGGGGCCCTTATTAGGACTGACTTCCAAATTACAGGCGGTTTCGCCATCAATTGGCTTGGGAACCGAGTTTTCAAGTTGACATATGTTAACATTTTCTATTTGGCTGTCATCTCAAATGTGGAATTGCAAGGAACTACTGGACAGACTGGGAAGTAAAACCCATGTGCATATGCTATATATAACCAAAAGGGCCAGCACCAGCAGCAATGAGAAAATTAATATAGGTTTTTTTTTTTTTTTTTAAGTATGAAATTATATACTTAAATTAAAAATAGCTATTTGAATAACTATTTAGTATTTACTATGACAATATCTTAGAACCTATTTACTAAATGTAATATCTACTCACCAAAAAATGTTATATGGAATGATAATGAATATCATCATCTTTCCACGATATTTAAATTTTCGCAATGAGTGATGATATATGCTATAATTTTTTTGAGGATCTTTATCAAATTAAATACTTGCAACCATCTACAATGAAGATTTTGTTATTCATTCTTCATTCTTCATTCTTTATTATCTTATTTTATGAGTCTAACTTTGATGTCTAGTTTACTTATTTTTAATGAACACCCTTTTAAGTAGGAAAAGAAATTAAAAAAAGAACAAATTAACAAAAGACATCTATCATCAAAATTTCTATTAGATAAAATTATAAGTCTAGAAGACTTAAACTTAATAAATTAGTGTTCTCTAGGTAACAAATAGAACACCATATATCATCATTCTAACTTTCCAAGCATGACTACTAGTGTACCACATAATATTCAAAATACAAGAAGAAATTTTTTGGGATATTAAAATTTAGTAGGGGTATTTTAGACATTGCATAATGGAATATTTTATGAATTATAAGATTTCATTAGGGTTTAACTAAGAGAGTAACAGTAGGAGTATATGCTCATTTACAAAATATAAAGGAGGAAATTATTCAACTTTAATTTAGGGGGGAATGAAACTACCCCAAACATAAAGGAGAAAAGTGCTACTTCGTCAATTTGTGTGTGTGTGTTAAGAAAATCAATCTAAAAAAATTACGAATAAAACAATGAATTTTTGTTCAACAAATTGACTAAATCAAAAACAAAGTTTAGGAACACAACAAAATGTCACGATATTTTTACAATACCTATATTTCTAACTATGGTGGGTTTTGGTCTCATATTTTATTATTTTATTTTATAGTTTTTTTTTTGAGAAGCTATTTTATTTTATAGTAATACTACATTCACAACATTTTCATAATAAATCGTAGATGGTAAATTGTTATTGGTTTTAAATTGGGCTAACCACTTTTGACTATGTATTAAAAAAAAAAAAAAAACAAAACAAAACAAAAAGGCAATTGAAGAAAATTGTGCCTAAAACAATGAATTTTGGCTTACCAAATTTGACTAAATAAAAAAAGAAGCCTAGGAAGACAACAAAATGTCACACAAAAAAGAATCATAGGAACACAACAAAATGTCACAACATTTTCACAAATTTTTTTGTAGGGTCACAATTTAGAGCCCAGGCCTAACAGGTATGGGGTTCTGGTCCAAGGAGCCCCGAAAAAATGAATTTGTAGAGAGTGAGCTATAGAACTAGGCCTTAACGAAGTGTATTCTAGCTAAAGTTGGGCCATACAACAATTGAAAGTAAGAAAATCCCCTTCACGTCCATAGATTCTCAGTTCGAGGAGACGCGGGGAATGTACACGGGTCCCTGTTCAAAGACTATGGTTCTTGCACTGTTCTTCTGCTCTAGTTTCCTTTTTTCTCCGTCCTCTTCTTCATAGGGACTCCCCTTTCTTATATAGTCCTCTTGAAGCCATCAGGACCTTACACTTGTTGATTATCTAGACCCTCACTTGAGTGTTTGTCCCATCGGACATCCCCCCCATCTTTCTGTGAGTGGTGGTAGCAAAGGCAGCACTGTTCACAAGTCCCCTCCACATTAATGCGGCCAGAAAAGTAGCTGCAATGCATTTAATGTGGCAGCTGCAGCCTCTCCTTGGACACCCTACGCTTCCTTCCTTCTTACGGGCCTGTGGGACTCATCCTTGTTACTAATCCCTTTGGGATGGGTCCTTTTAGTAGGCAGAATGCATGTTTGAGCCCTATTTGTTTCGTCCGAAGAGACATTCCTCCTAAAACCGCCTTCTAAACATCTTCAGGCCCATAAAAACTGGGCCGGATGCCCTTTTAGTATCTATGCCCTCTCCTCGGACATAGTTGACCATCCGGTATGGGGCCCAAGGCCCATTGTGTGATTTTAGGCCTTTGGGCCTTTGCCCCTACATTTTTTATTCCCAACTGTGGTAGGTCTCAATTTGATATTATTATTTTATTTTTTATATCCACGGCATTTTCATAACAAATTTTAAGTAAAAAATTATTACTGGTTTTAAAATTATTAAAATCATGAATTTTGGCTCACCCAATTTGACTATATTAAAAAAGAAGTCTAAAAATACAACAAAATATCACAATATTTTCACAATACCTTCATTTTTAGGATCCGAATAGATATTTTTTTTATTTTATTTGAGAGAAATGCTACATTCATAACATTTTTAGAACAAATTCTAAATGACAAATTGTTATTGGTTTAAACTGATAACATTGTTATTGTTATTCTCAAAACATTTATTTTCAATTGTGGTTAGTCACAGTCTCATATTTTATTATTTTATTTCGACTTGTAAGAAATTGATACCTCAGAGTAAGGACACAATTTGTGACGACCCATAATAATGTTGGGTTCGCACGTAAAAAGGCCCAAACAATATCATTTATAGAGCGTGGGTTTGAAAGGCTAGGCCTTGATCACCAGACGGTGGTTTTTTCGTGGTGTTCATACATAATTAAATCGTGTTCGCTCTAGGAGTCTTCCTCCTGGAGACGGGCTGGGAGGCTCTGGTTTTTGGCCATTTTTCCCAGCCTCTTTCTCCGGATTGCTTGTTCCTTTCTTTATATTAGTCCGTATTCCTTATCCTTCGTCCACGTGTAGGATCGACTTTTCCAAGACTGATACTTGTCCCATCAGTCCATTCCCAGAGTGGTTGGGGGTGGTTGTAAAAGTTTAAGAGCATGACTCTATCAGGTGCAAAATGCTTTATTGCAGTTTTGGCAGCCTTTTAATTGTGTTGTTTCCGCACTGTGGTCGCTATTCCTTTTAGGGGCATTTATGGCATGCCGAGCAGGAGCTCGTCCTCGGCCATTTCCTTAGGCCGTCCATGACTCTCATGATGTATCATCGGTCCTGTGTCTCTTCGGCACAGGCCTTGGGCCTTAACATGAAATGGGCTGGGGTTTCAAACTCTCTGGCCCCACAATAGCTGCTCAAAATCCTGCTGTCCGACCTCTTGGTCGGAGATGAGGGTTTTGGTAATGTCGCGCTTTTATTACGGTCTGCTTAGATCTGCCCTTCATCAATGTGGGTGTCTCTTCATCTTTCCAGGAAACATACCGGGCTATGAGACATTCCCCTAAATTCATTCATGATGCGTTCCTGCCGTTTCATTATCCGAAACGCGCCTTTAATGATTTCCCTTTACGAGACCATTTAAATTCGACGGTTATTGACGGCGCGGGGAAGTGGAGCGGGTACATTCTCGTTTACAGATTTTCTTGGAAATTTGGATAGATTAAATGCCTCCCAATTTGCCCTTTATATAAGAAGAAAGGCAAGAGGTTACTTCTCTTACACAGAGACCTTTTAATCCTTTTAAGGTCTGAAACCCTTAGCCTCCCCCAGAGTTTCCTTTATCCGCTAGTTTATACTTTGAATTGTGATACGTTCGAGATAGGAGCGGGAATGAAGGGACCATACCCTTCCCAGAAATGCTATGTTCTTCTGAAGCTTAAAATGGCTCAGTCAGGGCAGGGATGGCAGAGACTCAAGATACCTCTCATCCTCCCTTCAGCCAAAGTCCGAAGCAGGGGCTCATCGCGTCAAACTCTTGGTGCGACTGAGCTAGGGTCACCCATTTTCAGTACCAGCCGCTCTCTTATGAGCATAGCTAATATGACACCAGCGTGTTAGGAGTCAGGACTGACGCAGGGACAAAGTAACCCTACTTCTTCCTCTCTTCCTTCACTGGCGCCTCCTTTTACCTCCCCTTCTTCTTCTTTCCCATCACCAGAACCATCCTGGTGCTTTTCCTTCTTCCTCTTCTTCTCCTCTTCCACCAAGGAAGGTCCTCCTCTCAATATGGGTGCTACTGGGGAAAAATTTGGAAAGACTTGGGAGCAGATCTTAAAAAGATTTCTAGCTGTTTGTTTGTTTTGTTTTTTATTGTTTTTGTAATTCGTTTTCTATATAGGCTTGTTTAAGCCCTTCATTGTACGCTGTAATACCTCTTTATATTAATAAAAGTCATCATTACTTTATTTCGTATACTCTATCTCTTCTTTTTGAAATAGTTATGCCGTGAATAAACGTACTACCCTGCGACTTCTTTTTTATTTTTATACTATGAACGATACTTAGGGCCGAAATCCCAGTTAATAAAAAGTCCTTGCTCTGTGCTTATTGAAACTATCCGGCATAATAATGCCGATCTGAACACATGATACTAAGGGCAGAAATCCTTACTAAGAAGAAAAGAAAATGATATTATGATGAGCTTATTAGAGCTGTCTGGTATAATAACGCCGACCTGATAAAACAATACTTAGGGCCGAAATCCCTTACCAAGAAAAAAGACGTTATTATGAACTTATGAGAGCTGTTCGGCACAATAATGCCAACTTGAACAAATGATACTTAGGGTCAAAACCCTTGCTAAGAAAAAGATATTATTATGAACTTAATAGAGTTGTTTGGCACAATAATGCCGACCTGAACAAATGACACTTAGGGTCGAAACCCTTGCTAAGAAAAAGATATTATTATGAACTTAATAGAGTTGTTTGGCACAATAATGCCGACCTGAAAAAATGATACATACCCAAAAATAGCCGAGATGACAGTTGAATGCTCGGTGCGGTGTAGGAGGTAATCATCCGAGGACATATAACCCAAAAATGAACAGCCCCAACAGGCTGCTGAGTAATAAGGAGTTTCACCATCTTCCTAATAACTTTCATAGCCTTAACCTTTTCTGGTATTTGATCCGAGGATTGAGCAACTTAGAATTCTTCTTAAGTAGCTGACCTTTCCATAGGTTTGAGTCCGAGGACCATGCAATACCTTTGTTCTGGCCAAAACTTGATTTTTGAGTAGTTGGTTTCCCCATAGGTTTGAGTCCGAAGACCATGCAATACCTTGGTTCTGTCCAAAACTTGATTTTTGAGTTCTTGGTTTCCCCATAGGTTTGAGTCCGAGGACCATGCAATACCTTGGTTCTGTCCAAAACTTGATTTTTGAGTAGTTGGTTTCCCCATAGGTTTGAATCCGAGGACCATGCAATACCTTGGTTCTGTCCAAAACTTGATTTTTGAGTAGTTGGTTTCCCCATAGGTTTGAGTTCGAGGACCATGCAACACCTTGATTCTGTCCAAAACTTGATTTTTGAGTTGTTGGTTTCCCATAGGTTTGAGTCCGAGGACCATGCAATACCTTGGTTCTGTCCAAAACTTGATTTTTGAGTAGTTGGTTTCCCCATAGGTTTGAGTCCGAGGACCATGCAATACCTTGGTTCTGTCCAAAACTTGATTTTTGAGTAGTTGATTTCTCCATAAGTTTAAGTCCGAGGACCATGCAATACTTTGGTTCTGTCCAAAACTTGATTTTTAAGTAGTTGGTTTCCCCATAGGTTTGAGTCCGAGGACCATGCAATACCTTGGTTTTGTCCAAAACTTGATTTTTAAGTAGTTGGGGGAATTAACCCCTCGACTGTGGCGTGGGACCTTGGTTTAGGGGGATTAGCTTCTCGACCAAGCCCCTAGAACCATCCACGTTGCTGATGCTACAAAGCACAGCCCCTAGTGAAGAAACGTAGCCCCTAGTGGAACTTTACGCCAGAACACTATATCCGGCTGTTGGAAATGATGTGTGGGACTGTCTCAACCCACCACCTGTGCCAAGACACAAGCCCTCCCCACAGACGGCGCCAATTGTAAGGACACAATTTTTGACGACTCATAATAATGTTGGGTTCGCACGTAAAAAGGCCCAAACAATATCATTTATAGAGCGTGGGTTTGAAAGGCTAGGCCTTGGTCACCAGACGGTGGTTTTTTTGTGGTGTTCATACATAATTAAATCGTGTTCGCTCTAGGAGTCTTTCTCCTGGAGACGGGCTGGGAGGCTCTGGTTTTTGGCCATTTTTCCCAGCCTCTTTCTCCGGATTGCTTGTTCCTCTCTTTATATTAGTCCGTATTCCTTATCCTTCGTCCACGTGTAGGATCGACTTTTCCAAGACTGATACTTGTCCCATCAGTCCATTCCCAGAGTGGTTAGGGGTGGTTGTAAAAGTTTAAGAGCATGGCTCTGTCAGGTGCAGAATGCTTTATTGCAGTTTTGGTAGCCTTTTAATTGTGTTGTTTCCGCACTGTGGTCGCTATTCCTTTTAGGGGCATTTATGGCATGCCGAGCAGGAGCTCATCCTCGGCCATTTCCTTAGGCCGTCCATGACTCTCATGATGTATCCTCGGCCATGTGTCTCCTCGGCGCAGGCCTTGGGCCTTAACATGAAATGGGCTGGGGTTTCAAACTCTCTGACCCCACACTCAGTATTTGTAAAAATATTGTGAAATTTATTGTGTCGGTATAACAATATATGTGCCAACTTACATAAATATTTAAAAGGAAAAACACACACACACACACACACACACACACACACACAAAAACACAAACCGATTACTAAGAAAAAAAAAATTAGGCACTATAGAAATTAATGTTAAAATGTTGTGGACTTAGCATTTTTTTTATTTGATCTATAAGAAACTGAGATTTCAACAATTGTGAAAATATTGTGATAATCATAAGTGTTGTAAAATTTTCTCAAAACATTTATTTTCAGTTGTGGTTGGTCACAAACTCACAATCTCATATTTTATTATTTTATTTCTACTTGTAAGGAATTGACATGTCAATAATTGTGAAAATACTATTAAATTTGTTGTGTTAGTATAACAATATGTATGCCAGCTTACATAAATATTTAAAAGAAAAAAAAAACACAAACCGATTACTGAAAAAAAAAAAAAAAAAAAAAAAAAAAAAAAAAAAAAAAAAAAAAAAAAAAAAAAAAAAAAAAAAAAAAAATAGGCACTATAGCTACAAAGCCAATTGAATAAACCAAAAGAACTGTAGCTACAGTGCTATCCATCAATAATAGCTTACCTATGATTTGTTATGAAATTAATGTTAAAATGTTGTGGACTTAGGATTTTTTTTTATTTGATATATAAGAAACTGAGATCTCAAAAATTGTGAAAATATTGTGATCTAATAAGTGTTGTAACATTTTTTCAAAATATTTATTTTCAATTGTGGTTGGTCATAGTTTCATTTTTTTTTTTTGACTTGTAAGAAATTGATACCTCAATAATTGTGAAAATATTGTGAAATTTGTTATGTCGGTATAACAATATATATACCAGCTTATATAAATATTTAAATTGTTATACCAGCTTATATAAATATTTAAATGAAAAAAAAAAAAAAAATTAGGCACTGTAGAAATTAATGTTAAAATATTGTGGACTTAGCATTTTTTTTTATTTGATCTATAAGAAATTGATATCTCAACAATTGTGAAAATATTGTGATAACAATAAGTGTTGTAACATTTTCTCAAAACATTTATTTTCAGTTGTGGTTGTCTACAGTCTCATATTTTATTATTTTATTTCAACTTATAAGAAATTGACACGTTAATAATTGTGAAAATATTGTGAAATTTTTTGTTTCAATATAACAATATAAATGTCAACTTACATAAAGATTTAAAAGAAAAAAAAAAGACACAAACCGATTACTGGGAAAAAAAAAAAAAACTTTATGCACTGTAGCTACAGTGCCAGTTGAATAAACGACGAAAAAAAAAAAAAGGGTTGAATAAACGAAATGTATAGTGCAAAAGCACTATAGCTGCATTGTCGCTTTTTATATAGTTAATAGAAAAGGCCTCAAAATTGGAAAAAATAAATTTAGAATGATAACTAATTTTTTGAAAGAAAAAAATGCGCATGTGTTTCAAATTCTTTCCCATCTTCAAGAAGGTCTCAAAATATTGAACCAATAGAAATCAAACATAATTAAAATCCTAAATTATTTCACATAAAAAAAAGATTGTTATGAATTATTATGAGTATGTTAAATAATCATTGAAATCAATGATTTCTTAACAAATTGTAAGAGAGATATTAATAAAACCAAAATACAAAAGCTATAATAGCAATTTTGTATCTCAAAAAGTAAGAACAATTTTTAAACAAAAAATATATAAAAATTTGAATACTTAGTATTTAATGAATATTTAAATATTAAAAAATTTATTAAAATCTATCGTCTTATGCTCCAAATTGTATTGTGGGGCCGGGGAATTTATGATCCGGCCCACGCTTTATTAGGGCCCGGGGCCCGTGCCGAGGAGGGTATTTGCCAAGGACGAATGGGGAAAGGCCGAAGTGTCGAATGGAACAGCCGAGGGTGACCCTGTCCTCGGCACTCCAGGACTTCAAGGGGAAGAGCAACGTCTCGATGATGGCTGCCCCCAAAAAGCCCCCTGAAGGAGATGCGAGTAGAATGGGACCCACGTGGGGGTACGGCGCGAAACTGGTTTAGGGTAAATACGTCCCCTCCGCATTAAATGCACCCACCAGCGTCCTGACCATGTTAATGAGAAAAGACACTTGGACAGGGTGACTTCGATCATCGCAACTAACAGAAAGTAATGAGTGACAGCTGATGGGACAGGCATAGAAGTAGGCACCTACCTGATCAACAAGTGGAGGGCTAAGATCAACCAGGAAGGGCTATATAATGTGAAGGTTAATGCGCCAAAAAGGGGCTGGGAAAAATGGCCAAAAACCAGAGCCTCCCAGCCCGTCTCCAGGAGAAAGACTCCTAAAGCGAACACGATTTAATTATGTATGAAAACCACGAAAAAACCACCAACCAAGGCCTAGCCTTTCAAACCCACGCTCTATAAATGATATTGTTTGGGCCTTTTTACGTGCGAACCCAACATTATTATGGGTCATCACAAATTGTGTCCTTACAATTGGCGCCGTCTGTCGGGAAGGCTTGTGTCTTGGCACAGGTGGTGGGTTGAGACAGTCCCACACATCATTTCCAACAGCCGGATATAGTGTTCTAGCATAAAGTTCCACTAGGGGCTGCGCTTCGTAGCGTCAGCAACGTGGATGGTTCTAGGGGCTTGGCCGAGGAGCTAATCCCCCTAAACCAAGGTCCCACGCCACAGTCGAGGGGTTAATTCCCCCAACTACTTAAAAATCAAGTTTTGGACAGAACCAAGGTATTGCATAGTCCTCGGACTCAAACCTATAGGGAAACCAACTACTTAAAAATCAAGTTTTGGACAGAATCAAGGTATTGCATGGTCCTCGGACTCAAACCTATGAGGAAACCAACTACTTAAATATCAAGTTTTGGACAGAACCAAGGTATTGCATGGTCCTCAGACTCAAACCTATGGGGAAACCAACTACTCAAAAATCAAGTTTTGGACAGAACCAAGGTGTTGCATGGTCCTTGGACTCAAACCTATGGGGAAACCAACTACTTAAACCAATGGGGAAACCAACTACTCAAACATATGGGAAAGCCAACTACTTCAAAGAAATCTGGATACTAAGCAGGACCTAGCACTACACGTGACATCTCGGATGATGCCTATATCTCCATTGAATGAGGGTCAAACATGAGTTCAAGGCTCTACAGGTGCGGGTAAGCTAACATTCTAAAACGTGATTCTAAATATATCGCGTGCACAGCTATTCATACGTGTTAGGATAATTAGTTCAAAACTCATAAACAATAGTAAGTATCGACAAGGGCAACTAACAAGTAACCAAAAGGAAAGAAGAAGAAAAGAATTTCATATACGCGTTCAACAGGTTCAAATTACCAACAGACTACAAAGTTTTTTCAATAAAAAAAAAAAAAAAAACTAGTTAATCACTAAACTAAAAACAAATACGAAGCCTGGCCGGGGTTTCTACTTCTTTAAGTTTGCATCGGCCACATCCTGGGAAGGCGAAACGGGATCAGCTTCGACGCGCTGGAGGACAGTCCCTTCTGGGGTAGACTGAGCATGATCGGTGTCGGTACTCTTTGGGACCATAGCAAGGGGAATTGCCTGTAGGGGCTGGGCAAGTATGGCTGGCTCTTCCGCATTAGGCATCTGAGTGCCGACCACAGGCTCAGCAACCTCTTTGGCTACCTCGGGATCCGTGCGCTAAGATGCTACTATCACATCTTGAAGCTCTCCCCCTTTAAGCGGCTCGCCAGGAGAGGCGCCGACCTGTACAGAATCCGACTGAGTGACCCCTCCCTCATGTTGGTCACTCACAGCCTTGAAGCTGGTGGAGGTGTCCTCACGGATGGCTGTAGGGTAGAATATGTTCTCCGCTTTCCACAAATCGGATGAAGCATCCACCCCAGCTCGCTTCAAAGCCTCTTTCCAAACCTGGGAGCAGTAAAGCCTGCATACTCCGAGAATTTGGGCTTTAAGGATGGCTTGGGTTTCAGCTAACCCTGCGTTATAACCCTCATCCTCGGCCGTTTCCTTGGCAGCCTCAGCCTCGTTTCTGGCAAACTCGGTCTCCTGCTTGGCCCTCCTGGCTTCGTCGCGGGCATACTCCGCCACACCTTTGTCATTCTCTGCCGTGATCAGTCTTTTATTTAAATCATTGATCAGCTCCTTGGCTATTCTCAACTGATCCTCGGCTTCTAGCAGACGTTTTGTTTGGTCCTCGGCCTGTTTTTGGGCGCTAGCTAAACCCGTCGAGGCGCTATCCCTATCTCGGATAGCATCTATTAGGGCAGTCTTGGCCTTGGCGAGGTCGTCCTTTGAAGCTTTAAGAGTCTGCGTGGCCTCTATGCGCTTGGAGCGTTCATTCTCGGTCGCCTTACTCTGCTTGTTCACTTCCTCCTCCATCCTATAGGTGGTCTGGAAAGCCTGTCAATGGAGATAAATACATCGTGAATGACAGACCGGGAGTAAGAGTTAATAAAGTTTTAGGGTTCAACAGCCTTACCATGCCCAAGTGCCTCTTCGTGCTGAGGAAAACCTCCTGCATCCTCATTTTCTTCAACCCATCCATGTCGGTGGGAAGCAGCATGGTTCTCCCTAATGCGTCTGCCACATAACCACCCTCGCCATCTCCAAGGTCCCTCATGGACGCGATTTCCAACAGTGGACCCCCGTGGAGCATTAGGGCGGGAAGTCAGGCGCTTGGCGAGGATTGGGCCTCGATCCCCTTTCCCTTACCTTGGGAAGGTTGGGCTTCGGTCTCCTTACTCTTGCTTTGGTGCCCAATCTTCAATTGTTTCGCACGCGGGGCTTCCTCCCTCTCCTTAGAAGGTTGGGATTTTCCCCCATCCATGGTTTCCTTGCCCTTGGGACTCCTCTTTCTCTTTGAATCAGTGCTCTCCGGCCGAGGAGGCAGAGCTGGTTGGGAAGGAGCAGGAAGTTTGGGGCGGGGGGATTGTGGCTGTGACTTTGTGGAGGATGACCTAGTCTGGATAGCCTGGGGCAGTGGTGGTGGGGAAGGAGCATTGGGTTGCGGCGTTCCCTGCGCACCCTTCCCTGGTTGACCCTCGAAGAGTTCGAATAAGCTGGTCGGGGGCTTTCTCTTGAGTCCCATCTCGGCTTGAGAAGATGTGCCTACCGATGACAATTTCGCCTCGGACAAGGCTGGGTCACCTATATCACCAGAAGGATCCTCGGATTGGTTGGCTAGGTCAAATACCCCAAACCCTTCCTCGGGCTGATCTAACTCGTCTTCGTCCTCCACTACTTGATGAGATGAGGAGAGGTCCACCAGTGGGATGCTCTCTGGGACAGATGATACTTCGGAGATTAAAAATCCTGTCTCGACCACGGTAATTTTTGGAAGCCGAGGATAGCTGGCGCTAATCACGTGCCTAGGGTCGGCAAATGACTTCTGAACGGGAGCGTACCCTAATATTTTGTGAGCGGCTCGGACTTGATCATCTTCGTCATTTACAAAAACTGCCGCTTGTAGAACAGTCTCCAAGTCCACCCGGTTAACTAAGTGAAAATGCCGTTGATAAGCATGTGGATCTACAAAAGAAAAACACATATGCATAGTTAGTTACCGAACCACATCAGATTAGAATGGTGCAAAGTGTCAACGCCCTTCCATTCCCTATTCCATTTGGTTCTCCTTCTACTATGGGGCACGGATTGCCATCATGACATTCACCGAAGACGATAAGAAAATCCTTGTTTAATCCCTTGTTGGAATCAGGGAGGCATTGAATTAGTCGAACCCTTTCGTCTCTCGTCTTCATGTAGTAGGATTTCCCCTTCAAATTTTGGAGATTATAGCACCAATTCACGTCATGGTGGGTCAGTCTCAACCCCATCTTTTCGTTTAAAGCATCCACACAACCCAAAATCCTAAACATGTTGCCGGTGCACTAGGTAGGGGCTAATCGGAAGTGCCTGAGGTAACCCCTCGTTACCAGCCCCATAGGGATTCTCATAGCCCCCTCTACGAAGGCGAGGACGGGAATTACTACCTCGCCCGTTTCCCTCTTATAGTGCCACTCCCCCATCTTACAATGCCTCAGACTTACGTTGGGAGGAATCCTGTAATCGGCGATGAACTTTGTCATCGCCTCTTCAATATCGACTAATTTCCTTAGTCTCGATTTAGCCATCTCTATAATTTACTAAACAAACTCAACCAGCGACGGGAGAAGAAAGGGAACCAGAGAAAAATAAACCCAGAAAAGAAAAAGCACGAGTTAATGGAGGCAGGGAACTTACATAAAAGAGGAAAGACGCTTCGGACAGGCTTTTTGTGCTGGAGATAGACTTGAGTTTGGACGAAAGTTTAGATGAACCCAGGGTATACGCGCTAGAACTCTTAAGTGCAAAACTGAAGTGACAGATCCGTTCCAAAAAATCATTTATACTTCCTAGGGTAACTGCACAAATTTTCTAGCCCATAAAGACCAAGGAATCACCACCGTTTGATCTTCATCATGCCGTAGAACGTGGGAAACACAGAGCTACCCGTATTTAATAAGGCCACGTTTCACCTTCCAAGGGCTCCAGGAACGTGTCTCGAGCAGACGGAAAGTCTCGGGAACCGATAGGTGACAAGGATTGACAGGCATTGACAGGTATCTGATGTCATCAAAACCCTCCTATCCGTCCGAGGAGTCGGATAGCAAGATTTTGAGGGGCTATTATGAGGCCGGGGAATTTATGATCCGGCCCACGCTCTATTAAGGCCCGAGGCCCGTGCCGAGGAGGGTATTTGCCGAGGACGAATGGGGAAAGGCCGAAGTGTCGAGTGGAACAGCCAAGGGTGACCCTGTCCTCGGCACTCCAGGACTTCAAGGTGAAGAGC
The DNA here is from genome assembly GCF_932294415.1 of Quercus robur. Classification (NCBI taxonomy): domain Eukaryota; kingdom Viridiplantae; phylum Streptophyta; class Magnoliopsida; order Fagales; family Fagaceae; genus Quercus; species Quercus robur. The sequence goes on along the minus strand of NC_065540.1, from coordinate 46,859,785 downwards.
AACGTCTCGATGATGGCTACCCCCAAAAAGCCCCCTGAAGGAGATGCGAGTAGAATGGGACCCACGTGGGGGTACGGTGCGAAACTGGTTCAGGGTAAATACATCCCCTCCGCATTAAATGCACCCGCCAGCGTCCTGACCATGTTAATGAGAAAAGATGCCTGGACAGGGTGACTTCGATCATCGCAACTAACAGAAAGCAAGGAGTGACAGCTGATGGGACGGGCACAGAAGTAGGCACCTGCCTGATCAACAAGTGAAGGGTTAAGATCAACTAGGAAGGGCTATATAATGTGAAGGTTAATGCGCCAAAAAAGGGCTGGGAAAAATGGCCAAAAACCAGAGCCTCCCAGCCCGTCTCCAGAAGAAAGACTCCTAGAGCGAACACGATTTAATTATATATGAACACCACGAAAAAACCACCGTCTGGTGACCAAGGCCTAGCCTTTCAAACCCACGCTCTATAAATGATATTGTTTGGGCCTTTTTACGTGCGAACCCAACATTATTATGGGTCGTCACAAATTGTGTCCTTACATGTATAAAGTCAGTTTTGAATAAAATAAAAAACGAACATAATTGAAATCCTAAATTGTTTCACATAAAAAAAATGTTATGAGTTATTATGAATGTGCTAAATAATCATTGAAATCATTAATTTCTTAACAAAATGTAAAAGAGATATTAATAAAACCAAAATACAAAAACTGTAATAGCAATTTTGTATCTCAAAATGTAAGAACAATTTTTAAACAATAAATATATAAAGAGTTGAATACTTAGTTTTTAATGAATATTTAAATATTAAAAAATTTACTAAAATTTATCGCCTTAGACTCCAAAATGTATTACGTTGGTTTTGAATAAAATTAAAAAAACTATACCTTTAAAAAAATAATAAGTTTTTTAACATACCAATTGTAGGGTCACGTTTTTCAGGCCCTGGCCAAGATGCTTGGGACCTTAGACCAGTGAACCCGGTACAATAAATTTGTAGAGAGTGGGCCAAAGAGCTAGGCTTTTGGTTTATGGACAGCGATAATCACGATGTTCTTTATGGATCGAGTTTACCAGAGGGGATTGCTCCTCGGTACGGTCCGGGGAGATTTTTCTGGTGCCTCTGGTGTGATGGGGGGTCTCAGCCCCACCCTTTCTGTCTCTCTTTACTCCCTTTTTATAATAGTTCCCTTCCTCCTGAATGGGGTCCCTAGAGTAGGTACTTGTCCCACCAGCCCTTCCCTCCAGTTGTTGGGAGTGGTTGTAAGGACAGAGAAGTATGGTCATGTCAGGCACAAGGCATTGAATGTAATAATGGCAGTCTTTCCCTTAGACAATTCTGTTTTCTCCGTTGTCCTTTTCTGCTTTAGTGCTTTTCCTGCTCTGTGGAACGATATGGAGTGTCACTACCAGTGGCAGGTTGCCTCTTTTATACTCGGCTATATCCATGCCGAGAAGGATTCTCTCCATGGCCGAGGAGGAGCTTTTCCTTCCCATGACCAAGGAAGGGTTTTTCCTTGGGCTGGGCCCCTGGCCCAGTGTAAACATTAACATGGGCCTATTAGTCTTTTACCCCCCACACCAATCTATATCTAAAATTTTATATAAATATATATATATAGATGGACACAAAAGGACTGTTAAATTCTTTAATAGCATCCTGAATAATTTGTGGGAGTTTGCTGGCTTGTTAATTTTATAGATCTAATAAAGCCATATTCAAACATTTGTGAAAGCTAGTTAGGGTCTCTTTCATCATCATCATCTGAATCATTAGCAACAATTGCACCATCATCATAATTTATCAAGAGGCCAGGAAATGGGTGTTTCTTTTCATATACTCTGAGAGTACTCCCAAAGTGTTCTTCCCAATCAAGCTGAACAAAGACATTATTACCTTCATCTAATTCATCAGGATCAGGAATAGTGGTTGTAACAAGTTTCTTAAAACATTTGAACCATAGGTCGAAAGACCTAAACATAGCCTTGCTTTTCAGAATACGGGATTGTATATCTGGTGGCAAGTTGGCAAAAGTGCTTCTTATCATAGATTGGGTCTTAAGACTTAATTTAGCATAATCAGTGCCCATTATAGTCATTTTATCCTTTGAATGGATATCCTCTTTGCCAAAGAGTTGACTAATGTAAGAGTCAATTGTAATATTTGGATGGTCAACAAGATGGCTTCTAAAAGCCTTATTAAAAATATTTCCTGGAACAAGGTTTGAAACAAGGTCATTTTCCAAAGCAAGGATTTTTTCTGAAATAAGGTTAGCATAGTGGCTTATATAAGCTTCATTCTGAGCAATAAGATTAACAAGGTGGATTTCAAGAGCCTGGAGGGTTTTTTCAAACAGGGAATGATTGTTTCTAGTAAAAGCAGCATAGAGATTATCAAGAATATATTTTGTGGAATCTGGTAATTCACTATAGACTCCATTATGAAATTGTAAGGATCTAGATGAGACTTCCTGTAAAGCAATTATCATATCACCATTGGAATGTGTCATTTCAGTTGGGACATATCCCTGAAGGGATGTTGATCCGCTGGGTTTTACCCCAGAAGATGCACCTTCATGCATTGCAAAAGGACCCGCTGGGAGTCTCTTGATTTGAGAATAGTCTTGTGTAGGGACTTTTCCCTTGTTTTTCTTTTCCATAATAATCCACTTACTAGTGGTATAAATATGAATATTATTATTATTATCCCACTTATTAGTGGTATTTATCCACGCATCATTGTCCGATTCCTACAAAGAATCATTGATATTGTTAGGATAATTGATAGTATTTAACATTTTGGTACTATGAAAATTACCTTTAAAATTATCAGTGAAATATTAGTAAGAACTCATCACTAGTTCTTGAATAAGTTCATTCATGGGAGAATCTTTCTTATAAGACAGATTATCAATATCAATTTCAAACTTTGAAGCAAATTTAAATTTTACTTTCTGTCCAAATGGATCAGTAGTAATTTCATCATGTTCAACAAGAAAGGGATACAAAGCATTAATGAATGGCAGACCAAGAATCACTTTATCAGTCATATTTTTGACAAGAACAGAAGGAATCTTGAAACAAATATTATCATGGCATACATGAGCATTATTCAATTCATACTTAATTTTCATTTGAGAACCATTAGCAGAAACCAATCTTTCAGTAAATTTTTCAAAATATTTTGAAGGAATTAATCCTTCTTGGATACAGTTCATATCCACACCAGAATCAATCATAGCAACAACAATGAAATGATAATCAGGAAAAACAACAATTTTAACTTTTGTAAACCATTTTGGAGGAAGTATTTTATTAACAAAAACAAGTTGAGGATCAGTGAAAGTATTAGGAATACCTTTATCAAAAAGAAGAGTCTGTTGACTGGATTCAGCTCCATCGTTGTGCTCATCTTGTTCATTATCGGATTTATTAAGATCTTTATCAATTTTTAACATTATCAATTCTTGTTTAAGATTATTGTATCACTTTTCATGCTTTTAAATTCATGTTTTAAATCATTTATCTCTTGTTTAACAATATTAATTTCATGTTGGAGATCATTAACAGTTAATTCTTTAGATTTCTTTTTATTAAATCTTTCCAAAGTTTCTTCAAAGCTTATGGTTGATTTTGGTTTTTTACCAATTTCATCTCTTATCAAATTTTTCTTAAATTTATCCAAATATTCTTTTTGCAATTTAGGGTTTTGAATTTGATTTATTAGTTGAATTATTAATTTTTCATCTTCTTCACTCTTGGTGAGAGCAATAATAGTTTTAATAACATTGCAACAAGAATCTCTACAACCAATTTTAATATTAGGAGAATCAGAAGAATCATCAGCAGATTGATAGCAAGAATCAGATGAAGAAGAAAAATCATCTTCCAAGGAATCAGACGAGTTGTCTAAATAATTCTTCTTGCACATTATCATCAATATTTAACATGTTGAACTTGTTTTTTAACTTACCAAGTTTTTCTTTACAGTCTTTACTGAAGTGTCCAGGTTTACCATAGTTAAAACATTTACCTTTACCTGATCTTTGTTTAACATATTTTTTAGAAACATTTTTCTTCTTAGCATAGAAATCATTAGGTTCAACAAAGTTATTTCTGTATTTGTATTTTTTATATTTTTTATGGCTTTTATCATGTTTTTTACTTTTTTGCCTAAAAGGAGCAATAGGAGGCAAACCATATTGTTCTCAGAAGTTTCCCATTTTAGAAGCAATAATCATACCAAGAATGCTATCTTTAAAAATCTTAAATCTAACATCTCTTAAACACATGAGAACAGAAGCATTAATACCCTTTCGGGTAAGTGGTTTAATAGCAACTTGAACCATACCAATATGCAAATAACTGAATTTTTTAGCAGCAAGGAAGTCATTAATATTTCTTTTAGTGAACAAACAACCTTTTTCATGAACTTTTGAAATAGAGAAAATTTGTTCAACGGTTCTAGCTTTGTAAGCCGAATGAAAAGTACTTTCAACAAAACTAGTTTTATAAACAGTTTTAGTATCAACTTTAGGAATATTCCAATTACAAAAATCAGGGATCAACTCATTATCATCAATAGTGTGATCTTCTTCATTTACATATATATATATATATATATATATATATATCTAAAATTTGAAACATCATATATATTGTTACTACGCTTTTGTTGAGTCATATCAGCGGTCATGTCATTATTTTTAAAAAGTATATACATAAATATTAATGTATACAATAAATTTCGCTACTTTGTCATTGTGCCACATTATCCACTTATTTTCAACATCTTTTTTTCTCTTTTTAAACTTTTTTTCTCCCTATTCTTAAAAATAAATAAATAAAAAATAAAAAACTCTTCTTCTCTCTATTAGTCCACATCTACTATTACACTTTCTCCAACTTTTTATTCTCTCTTTGCCTCTCTACTACTCTTTACTTGACCATTAAAATTCCTTTATTATTTTCTCTTTCTTATATTTTGACTCTTCTTTTATACATCTTATTTTGTATAAATTTGATATCATTTTTTCCATACAAAAATTGTGAGTACTCTCTCTCTAAATTTTTGTTCTAGGTTAGTTCGATGGTTTTTTTTTTAATTTAATTATAATATGTGTTTTGATGTTGTGGTTTTTTTTCCATCACAAATCCCTCTTATAGCTTTGGTTGAATTTTGGTCTAGGTTAATACTTAGTATTTTCTAGAAATAGGAATTTGAGTTTATATCAAAACAAAATGTACATGGGTATGAATTCGAATGTGCCTACCAATTGTTTGAGTAATAAATTATTATAAAGTCTATATTTTATTCCTATGGTTTCATTTTAATTTTGGTTGAGATAACATTACAGTTTTGTGATGAGTTTTGATTATCATGATAATCTTATTTTTCCTTATGAGTTAAGAGATGAGAAATTTGAATAATAAGTTTGAAACTTATAAAGTTTAGTTGTATATTAGGCAAATATAACAGACTATAAAAGTAGTTAAAAGAATATGCTTCACCTTAAAAAAATATTAATCAAACACATCAAAAATAATAGAATGATATATTTGTAAAGATTAAAAAAAAAATACTTGTAGAAATCTTTTGAAAAAAAAAGAAGAAAGACAATACTTGAAGTAATTATTGCTTTTTATATACTACACCTTATTACATAATATTTATATATTCCCACGTATCATGTGGGTCTTCGACTAGTAATATCTAAAAGTTGAAGCACGACATTAATTTTTGTTACACTCCTTGTAAGCCACATCATTAGCATAGTATTTTGGTCCATTCAGTCTAATTTGGTCACATTCGGTCTACTATTGTCTAGTTCAATCCATTCGGTCCATTTGGTCTCTTTTGCTCCACTTCAGTTTTATTCAGTCCATTTCGATCTCGGTCCATTTTGGTGTGGTGTCGCTGGATGATGATGGTGGTAGTGGGCTTTCAAATCAACTTCAAATCTACCTTAACTTGGTGGTCGTGACTAGAGTTGATGGTGACGACGAACTCATGTCAGTGCCGTTGGGCTGAGGTTGGTCATTAGGGATGGGGGATTGAATATGTAGTGGAATTTTTTTAAATTTATTTTAGGTAAGTTAAATAAAATAACAAAAATTAGGAATTAGTGGACATGTGGCATATTTTGATTTATGGAGCATGGAGTGAGATAGGGAGAGTGGGATAGATGATTTTGATTCACTTTACAACCCTTCATGCATAAAATGTGATCTTATTTCTTAAATCACCTATCAAAAAAGAAAAAAAAAATCTTAAATCAGAATGTGGCAAATTGCAAACTTGCAATAACAAAATCTTTAATGGGCAACATATCACTTGGAACATTACCACTATTGCAATTGGTTAAGTATGGATTGTGAGTGGAGTTGCATCTTCTAAGTGGTTCACATACTCTGATAAAATTGCATAGAATATGGTATAGCCAAGTCAACTCGAGACCAAATAAAGAGTATTACTGGGATTCATGCTTTATATATTGTAATGACTAACTAAGAATGGACAAAATGGATAAATACTTTTTGTAGGGGTTGCCCAGGAGCCCATATTTATGTACATATTGGGCCAGGGGCCCAATTCGAGGACGTTAAACAATCCGAGGACGGGTAAACACTTTCATCCATGTTAGTAGGTGAAGAGGTGAAATCCAGTTAAGGTCATCCAGAAGGGTGGTCCAAGGAGGAATCTCTCCTCGACTGAGCAAAGCCGAGGTCAGAGGGTGTGATCTACCATCAAGAGTAACATTCTGGATCATTCCATGAATGAGGATAAGTATCAGGAAGGAACAGGACAGAGAAATGTCATAAAATATCTCAAAGGAAAGCTTCTACCACCACATTAAATGCTCTGCAGCTAACTCTCTGGCCGCATTAATGAGGAAATGATACATGAACAGTAACTTTAACCTTACAACTATTACCTAAAGACTTTAGGAAGGTGCTGATGGGACAAGGATCAACACCTACAATCTGATCTGCATGTGAAAGGTAGAGATGAGAGGGGAAGATAATATAAAATGGAAGAGAGACTCTGAAAGTGGGGATCTAGAAATCAAGAGAAAAGCACTGTAGCAATCTAGAGTTGAATTTGTAACCAAACTTGAGAGAATATATAAGAACTGATCTCCTCGGACTGTGCCGAGGACAATTTTCTTTAGTTTAAATCAATCTATCTTCCTTTTCTAGTCATCTGAACCTGTTTTACTTGTTGTCCAACTCATTTAAGTCTAGTTTTCCAACCCACTCTCTACAAATTCGTTGTATTAAGCTTTTTGGGCCTACGTTCATTTGTCTTTTGGGCTAGGGACCCAAACATCGCCCTTACACTTTCAATTTTAAAACTATGTTGAAAAATGTCATTCTTTTGAAACTATTTAGCAAAATTCCTCTATTTTAAAACTCAGTTTTAGGGAAATCAAGTTTTGCATGGAACTCGATTTTCTTATACTCGAGTTCCAAGTGTTTTCAGCCATGGTGGAGGTCACTGACCTGGCATTTATCTAAAATCGAGTTTTAAAAGAGAGACATTTTCTTCTTCTTTTTTTCTTCTTTTTTTTCTTTTTTCTTCTTTTTTTTTTTTTTTTTTTTTTTGATAATAAAGACATTTTCTTAAATTGTTTCAAAAGAATGTCATTTTTTTTTTACGTAGTTTTAAAATTAATGACTTTTACTCAATTTGGCCCTACGAATGTACCAAACTTTTGGTTAACTTCTTGTGGCAGGAGATATATGAATTCGATCAGAATGTACATTTTGTTGAAATTGCTATTGAGGAAGACCCAGAAATAGTAGAAGTAGCTGGAATTATGGGTACACCACGTGTGCAATATTTAGAAAATAAGGAAATGCTCAAGTTGGTCATATATATTCTGTCCAACCAAAATGGGCATTTGTCACTTTTGCCAAAACTTTCCAGTAAAATGCTCTCTGTCTAAAACTATTTAGGAAAATGCTCCTGTTTTGAAACTCGATTTTCTAAAAATCGAGTTTCAATTTAAAACTCAATTTTTGGACAATCAAGTTATAGCGAACTGAAAATTTTATAAAAAAAAAATTCTAGAACTCGAGTTCTTTGAATAGAACTCAAGTTCCAAAAAAAAAAAAAAAAAAAATTGTTTCTAAGTACAATTTCACTATAACTCGATTTCCCAAAAATCGAGTTTTACATTTAAAACTCAATTTTCTAAAAATCGAGTTTCAAAACAGAGTCATATCTCTAAATAGTGTCAAATAGAGGGCATTTTGCTGGAAAGTTTGTGATAAATGGGTAAAACTAGGGGAGTTCGCGGTGCGGTGCGGTTTTGGGCCATTTTTAGCACCGCACTTTGCGGTGCGGTTTAGCTAAAACCATAACTGCACCGCACCTTATTTTTGCGGTCACATGTGCAATGCGGTGTGGTAAGGTGCAGTTTAAAGTTTAGCTAAAATCATAACTACACCGCACCTCATTTTTGCAATCACATATGCGGTGCGATATATAAGATGTGGTTTGAATGATTTGAAGTTGGTATATTTTTCAAATTTTGGGCTTTTTCTACCTAGCCCAAAACTTATTTTTCCCTTTGTTTTGGTCCAAGTTTTAAACTATTGAGTTAGTTTTTCTTTATTTTGGGATGGCTTTCCTAATCAACATTTGCTAGGGTTATCAAACTTTTTTTTTTTTTTGAAAACTAGGGTTATTAAACTATTAATAATATATTTAATATTAAAAATAATTAAATATATTAATATATAGAGAAGATGTGGTGCAGTGCGGTTTGTGCGGTTTTCTTATTATAAAACCACAATCTGCACTACACCATGCGGTGTGGTTCGGTATGGTGCACTATTACTTGCGTTGCAGTGCGGTTATGCCATTTTGCGGGCGGTTTTGGTGCGGTTTTTGCAGTTTGTGCAGTTTATGCGGTTTGGTGAACACCCCTAGGTAAAACCCCATTTTGGCCTATTTTGTCCATTCATTCTTCATTTGTCCAGACTCTCAAAAAAAAAAAAACTCTTCATTTGTCCCTCTGCATTATTTGTTTTCTTGTAATTTTTTTTTCCCTCTTATTAAACTCTTTATTCTTGCTACATGGTTATGTTTTCTTGTCTATGACTGACAAAATCAATGTGTGTTAATCAAATTTTCTCATTGAATGATTGATTCATTTCGCAACTGAGAAATCAATGTGTTAATCAATTGTTTCTCAAAAAAAAAATGTGTTAATCAATTTTTCTTATTAGACTCTTAATTTTTCCCATTGCTACTTAACGAAATTATTTTTGAAAATCAAATAAGTAGCAAAAAAAGGCCGTCATCTAATACTAGTCAGTGCTAAGGATTATGTAGATAAATAAATACATTTTCACCAAAAAAAAAAAAAAAGATAAAGAAATATTTCTTTTTTTTTTTTTGCTGAATGATAAATATATATATATATATATATATATGTGTGTGTGTGAATGGTTACGTAAAGACCGTTGGGTACCAAATAATATTATCACAAATATTAGTAATCCAAAGTAGCAATCACACACAAGAACACAAATATTTACATAAAAAATCTTTTGTCTTTGAAGGGAAAAACCACGGGACAAACTCCGAATAATTTTATTATTATCAAATCAATTTCAATAATTCTTATGTATGCTTCACGGTTAAAGAAAAAAAAATTCTCTTATTTTTCTTTACTCTCACACACAAAAATTATCTTTCTCAAAAATAACAATCTTTTTTCTCAATTCTTTTTCTTTTTCACTATGTGGCACCCCTTTTTTATTTATTGTGCGGCACCTACAAAAACCACTTATAGACAATATATTGCTTTCTATATAATGCACCTACCACCGCCTGACACTCCTAGTATAATTAGGAATAGGAGTTTTACTCATGCAAGCCTACTTCACCTATTTCCACTTGCAATAGTAGTCTAAGTGGGCTGGATTACCATTAGGTGCACGGCACCTAACAGAGGCATCATCCATATATACATGCATTAAATAGATATATGCTTTTAGTGTATGTACTTATATTCCTTACAGGCTCCTCAGTGCCATAAAGGTGGATACGTTGCTTTAAATTTTACAATAAGCTTATGACACGATATTTTTTACTGGTTAATTTAACTAAAGTCCTTAAGGTAACTTCCTTTTTTTCTTTTCTTTTTTTTTGAGAATGAAAAGATTCAATCATTCATTGATACGTAGAAAATCCCAGTACAAGGCATCCACCGCAGGTGGTGGTGTATCTTCTAACCAATACATTCCATCAACAATATTCTTAACATATTTAGCAAATGAATGAGACACCATATTTCCTCCTCTTTCCACCCTGATGGAAACAACCTGCAATCCGCTAATATAGCAACAAATATCCTTGTAAATATGGCCTAGCAGAAAATTGTTAGCTGTTAAAGCCGAAATTGCTCTCATCACGTTCAGACTATCCCCTTTGATGACTAGCTCAGAAAAACCAGCTTCAATGGAGAATTCTATAGCCTTTTGGCATGCCAGAGCTTCTGCTTCCTCACTGCTGTTCACATAGGGTCCCTAGCCTGACATTCCAGCCATCACCTCGCCTGTTGTATTCCTGATTATTGCTCCAAAACCAGAACATTTCAGGTCCGAGAAGATTGCAGCGTCAGAGTTTAATTTATACACGTCTGGCGGTGGAGGCTGCCATACATTTCTACTTGGTACCGTGCCTATAATTACAAGACTTTCTTGGGCCTTCTTATACTCCTCAAGGTACTGTCAGCTCTTTTATTCAGCCAACGTTACGTGGATCCTTCAATTGTCCTCCGTCCACCACAACATTTCTCTAGTTCATACCATCAGGTCCAGTGCCTTTATTGGTCTCGTTTGAAACAACGCTGCCTTGATCTCATCAGTTGTAAAATCGTTGAACAATATCTGTTGCATGTCTGGGGTCATCTTGTGTGACACTGTGTTGAGGCATTCATCAATCTGAGAACATGTAACTGCATTGAACAAGCTATCAAAATAATTAGTTGCCACCTCAGCTATATCTTCCCTCCCTTCCACTCAATTGCCATCAATATTTTTAATTCCCTGTATGTGATTTCTCCTCCTTCGCTGTGATGCTTTAGAGTAAAAAAGATGTGGATTTTTATCCCCATACTTCAGCCAAGAAATTCTAGATCTTTGAGCCTAATAAATCTCTTGTTTCATCAAATGGTCATCCAAGGTCTTGCTCACCCCTAAGAATTCTGCTCTCGACTCCTCAGTAGTCTCCTTGGTATTCAACACCTCCAATCTTCTTTGAAGCCGCTTAATCCCTTTAGTATTTGGATTGGCTTTAGAAAATCCCCAGGTCCTTATAGTATTTTCTGTTTTATGAGCTCAAACCCGTGCCCACCATTTTCTCTAGCATCTCATGTTTTTTTAACCACCTCCTCACAATCCTCCCATAACAGCCAAGCTTCTTCAAATTTGAATCCTCTCCAACCTTGTAATCTATCCTTCCCATATTGGTCTGTTTGAAGAACAATAGGAAGATGATCTGAAGCATGGGGGAGATAAGTAACTTTATCATATATTTTCAACCAAAAAAATAAAAAGTAACTTTATTATAAAGTTCTTAAAACCCTATTCACATTCATAAATGGATCAGATTTAATTAGGTTGTTAAGATCTAGAAAATATTAATTATTACCATTTTGACTTCTATTTAAATTATTAATGATGTGAAAATATTCAATCTATTCATTTCATATTTGATGAATAAAATTTTAAGAACTCTATAATTTAGAGGATCTTAATCCAATTTAACAACATTTTTCATAATTATTAAGGAGATAATTTGTTATTGGTGTTTAGTAAAAGTGATGCCATAATTTGTGATTAGTACGGTCTCATAAAAATTATATCAATAATCACTTGTAAAAATGAAGTTGCACTAATATATTTTTTCTACTTGTGCTTGATCATTAATCTAACTAGTGACATATTTTGTCTACTTGTGACCAAAGATAAATTTATACATATATATATATATAATAGAAATTTTACTTTAATCTAATTTAAGTGTATATGTGTGAAGCTCTCTCCTAGAAACTTGAACTCCAACCCTTATCCCCACACCTCACAAGTACTTATACTTGTGGAGTGACCATTATGCTAAAAATGCGTGGTGATCCAAAGATAAATTATTAAACTCCCACTAAAACAAATTTCTACTAATAATTTTTTTTTGAATTATTAAATAAGTTTCCCAAAAGTAAAATTGTTAAATCCTACATAATACCGATCATGTCATAAAAGGATATTATTAAATAAAAGGATATATTAACAAAACGTAAATAAAAATAAAACTTAATTAGTACTTATATATCTCACATAAACCACACTACCATTAAGTTCCATCACATAACTTATGAGAACGAAAAAGAGGGATGACAAGATATTTAACTAAGAGGTTAAAGCATCCATGAACTCTGCATCCTCCAACATAGCCTGCAAGGTCTCAGGTAAGAGGCAAGATTCAAAATCCATGCTTCCTTCTTCTGCCCGAGAAAACACTGTTAAACTCCAATCAAACTTGTTGCTAGGACCAGTCAGCACTACGATAGGTCTTCCCCAACCGATGTCATTACAATACACATTAAACCGTGGCGAGCTCACAGTAATAAATTTATTATTACTTGTTAACCTAGGGCGTTTATATATCTTTGGGGCTTTCACCCAAGGATTTTTTTTAAAAATAACTAAATCCTTCAAACTATTTTATTAGTAAGACAACGTTTCAAACTATTTTTGTTTTTAGCAATTCGAGTTTGTTAGACTCGATTTTGCCATTTGAAAATACACTTGGAAATCGAGTGTGAGACACTCGATTTTCAAGTGCATTTTTAAATGGCAAAATCGAGTCTATTAGACTCGAATTGTTAGAAATGAAAATAGTTTGGAAAGTTGCCCAACTAATAATATTGTTTCGGATTTATAGTTATTTTTTTAAAAAAAATCCTTCACCCAATGCTCTACATTCTTCCTCTTTTCTTCAGTTGTTTGAGAAGCGGGAGCAGCTCACCTCCAGTTTTTATTTCCCCTGTTTCCTCCCGTTTTTAGACAGATGAATGACACCTGGAAGCAAACTAATCCAACGATAAAAAAAAAAAAAAAAAAGAAGCCAACTTGGAAAAATACAACAATGACTTACCTGCCTCTTCCTTTTCTCTCTGGCTCTCCTCTCACTATGCAATTGTGCAGCATCACCACACCACTCTGCAACTATGCAGCATCACAACGCCAAACTGAAAATGTAGAGCATAAATGGAAAGCTCAAAACCGACCATATTAGTCAAACTAAAATCTCAAACCATCTGTGAAAAGTTAAATCTCACCATTGACGACCCTATCATGTGCTTGCAAGAAAATAAATTGTTTTCCATTTTCGATTTTCAAATCAAGTTCGAAATCAGTGAGCTTTTTCGTCATTGAGGTTTCAAATCTCAGATGCTTTTTATTAAAAGCTTACCCACAAAATTTTTCAGATTTCGCATCCCCCTCTCAGTTGAAATCTATCATCGTTGAAATTTTTCAGATCTGCATGTGTTTTTTCTTTTCTTTTTTTGCTTTTCAGATGGTGAAAATCGAATGATTTTCACTCTTCTTGTTGTGTTTATTTCTCTAGTTTTAAAATGATGTTCAACTTGAGGAATTGAGAGATTTGTGAATTTTGAAAACCCCTTCAATCTTTAAATCTTCAACGGAGCATAAATAAAAAAAATCTGAATAAAGATTTTTGAGAGAGAGAGGGAGGTGTGAAACAAGAGAAAGAGAAAGGGAAAATGAGAGAAGGGAGATTGAGGTGTGTGATTGTGATAGCCTAGAAAGCTCCATTAGAAGGATGGGTAGCTGCAGAAAGAGATAGAAAAAGAAAAGGGAAAGCAACGCACAAATTGAGAGAGAGACATGGGCTTTTTTTTACCTTTGGATGGTTGGTATGCCAGATGTCATTCATCTGTTTAAAAATGGGAGGAAACAGGAGAAATAAAAACTGGAGGTGAGCCGCTCCCTTGAGAAGCAATCACCTTAGAGCATCTCCAATAGGCTCTCTAAACACAAAATCCTCTCTATTATAGAAAGTAAACTCACAAAATAAGTCTCCAATAGACTCTTTATACCTGAAATTTTTTTTGGCTCATGAACAATAGCTCATCAAGTCTGATGGACTACTGTTCATTCTTCAAATATTTTTTTTCTATTGTAATAATAAGATATTGAATAAAAAAAAGTTGAAAGATGTGTAGTTGTTAAAAAATGAATAAATAATGAATGAAGAAATAATATTTAAATGAGATAGAGAATCTGTTAGAAAGTATATTTGAAAAAGTATGTAGCTAAAAGATAAAAGTCGCTATTCATTCTCCAAACAGTACAAAAATTTGCCTAATCTGCTGGAGATGTTCTTATTTATCTGCAAAGCCGCCCAGCCTAGTCCGTGTTCAAGAAGATTACCTGCACTAGTTGTTACATTCCCATTCAAATGTGCGTTCCCAAAGTACTTTTATGGTATTGGTGGTTGAATTCTTTGCCTTGTTCCCATAACCAGCTGACAACGAACCTCTTGATTAGCATCGGAACGTCGGCTACGAACCACAGCTTGCCAAAGATGAGCCAAAACAGCTTGAAGGGACGAGATGTTGTTGTTGGTGCTCATTTCAGCATTGGCTTTTGCTTTGAGTTGAGCGATTTTCTCCTTTGAAAAATGAAAAACTTTTTGTTTGAGCGGTGGAGGAATGAACCTCTCATCAGGGACTTCATTGTGATGAAAAGGAATACGAATGGGACAATCGATAATACCATCAAAAAAATAACGTTGGAAAATTGGACCAGATTGTGGTAGGAGATCAATATTATTACCCCTAGAGAATTCAGACCAAGTGATGAAGAAATGCCAGAATGAAGTGCCACCTACTACGCAGTGATTCATAGTGCAAGCGATGAAGATACCATCAACGAGCTCAGTTACTTGCACAGCCAACAATGGCTTGAAAATACCTTTGTAGTTCAATACGCCATTCATCAAAAAGAAGGAATAGACAATGTCAGGAACATAGGTGGGCTCAATGATATCTGCCACGCTGATATCATCAGCCACTGCATGGACAAACTGGGCTCCATTGCTATTACAATCAAGAAAGAAAGAGCTGATCTTGTCTTCGTCATTTTCAACCTTAACAAGAGTACCAGCAAGAGGGTAGAATATCTCTAATGTGCTAGACAATGAGGTTTTTAGGTGATCAATCACACTACCCTCTTTTAGTTCATTTTCTTTTGAAGGTGTAGGTTTGTGGAAGAGGAGGCCCTTTTGGCTAAAATCAACCAAGAGCATCTGGATATCCCATGGAGTTCACTCAATCCTTTGAGTTTTCTTGTTAGGATTCGCTGTTGGCTGGATGGTACTCGTGGATATGAAGCGAATTTGTGTCGTCTTTGCTTCAAAGTAGTAATACTACTAGACGAGAGCAAAGACACTGGCTATAAAAGTGAGAACACAGTAGGTACCCTGTTTGGTTCTCATTTCTCTCAAGGCAAGGCAATGCAAATAAACGTTCCAAAATCATCATTGTCAAAAGTTTTTTTTTAAACCACCATTATTGAATATCTACTGTACACGTGAACGTAATTATTGAGAAACTTTACTTTCAACGTTAATTACGTGATATTATGATGATGTACCTACACCGACCTCTCAATAATTCCTACCCTATTCACAGATTATATAAGAATATGATATGACACCATACAATTGATTTGAAGTTGTATCATATAAAAATCTGGGGTGGGGGGTGGATTTTTTTTTTTTTAATATATATATATATATTAATTTTAGCAATTTTATTCTATAAAATTAAATTTTACGTCCTAACTATATCTTTGATTTTTTTTTTTAGAGTAATGTTACAATCACAAACTTATTTACAACATTTTTACAAATCATTGAGATACAGATAATTACTGCTAGTTTGCATTTGGGCCTATTACTTACATCATTTTTTTATTTATTAATAACTGCTCATCATATCAACAATTTATAATAATAAAAAGTTTGTAACTCTAACATTTTCCTCATTTTAAAGGTCATTAAAAATTTATAGTTCTAAAATCTAAAACAATATATACAAGCCTAAAAAAATTAGTGCAACAACAAAAATCACTAATAGCAAAGCTAAAAAAAATAAAATCCAATTAACCAATTTTACTCAAAACAAACAATCGGCCCTTTAAAAAGTTTTAAACAAAATAATTTTGTCTTTTTCCAACAGCAGATGCACGCATCAAAAAAATAAAAAAATAAAAAAATAAAAAACCGCAACAACTAAGAAGTAACAGAGCTAATGGTCAGAGTTGCCTTCCATAACTCCAAGTCCTATCTCCATCCTTGACACAATCAATCCCTCATTAAAACTATATAACCTAATATTATATTCTATAAAATAATAGTTGGGTCCTAGAAATCCGTGGTCTCTTTCAAATTTTGATTTATAGGACTCATTGTAGACTATTGTATTTTGGGAAAAATGTTGTCTATTATATTTACTAAAAAAAATCATGAGTATTTTTTGGGGGATGGCTCCCCGGCAGTGGCTCTGCTATTGGGTTAGCGAAATTAGATTCATTTATACCAAATTTTCAACAAATCACACTCTGCCGGCCTCTTCAAATGATCAAAATACTTGACACAATGGTGCCAATTATTTTGATCATTTAAGGATCCATTTGGTTAAGGAGATAGAAAAATAAGAGGATAGAAAATTATGAAAAAATGAAAAATATTTAATTTTCCCTCATAAGTATTTGGTTGGTAGGATAGAAAAGTGAAGGGACTGAAAAAAAAACTTTGTTTGGTTGAGAAGAAAAATGAGAGGATGGAAAATGTAGTTTGTATAAATTTACCATCATATCCCTATTAGAAAAAAAAATTAACACATTATATTTTTGTCAAAAAATTTTGTTTGAATGTACACTTTCTTTTTTTTAATTCAAGAACCCAAAACATTTTTGGCAAAAATATCATTTTAATCCTTACATTTGGGGTTGTAATCAATTAGTAGCAATCAATTTGGTCCATATTATTTACAACTTGCAGTGAATTTGATTTCTACCATTAACTCACTAATAGAAAATGTTTATGTGGCTAATGGTTGCACAATTGGCATACTATACTCTTATGTGGTACTAAAATAAATATTATTTGATATTTACAAATTCCATGTCAACATCTAAGAAAAAAAGGTAAAATTTGAGGGAAAAAAAATCCCAAATTTGGATTTTGGCTTCATTTTGAAATCCCAGATCAAACACTTCTTCTTGGTTTAGATATTGTTGAAGAAAGTAAACATGGTGGATTGTGAATCGTCAGATGGGCTTGTGATTTTTTGCGAACGTGAGAAACACTTGTTGCATGGTGGGATCCTTAGTGCTTTGCCATTGCCATTGTTGTCAAATCCACTCGCTCCCTGATCACCGCCCACCACTTCTGTTTGCTTGTCGTCTTCTTGCCACTAACATCTTCGAGGAGCGTAGTATACGATGACAAAACTGATGAGTCCAATCAGAATGTGGCTGTGAGGTTGGTAATAATAGTCTCTTGCCTTTAGAGCCTGTTTGGATTGAAAAGGAAGGGAGGAGAAGTGTAGGAAAGTAGAGTAGAGTTAGCTGAAAATGGACTAATTAATTTTGAGCCAACTCTACTGAGTCTACTCTACTCTCATTTATTTCCCCTCCCTTCCCCTCACTCCAAACAGACTATTAACGTTGCCAGAAGTTTATGGTGGTGATGGACCAGCAATGGCCATTACCCTCAAAATGAGTTCAAAAACCAGATTTTGAGGAAAACATATAGATTCTTCTTCTTCTTCAATTTGCTAAAATTATCTAACTTTTCCAACTATAAAGACCTAATTGAAAATATCAAAAACCAAATTGACTACTATCAAAATGTAAGAACCAAATTGACTATAACCTCAAAATGTAAGGATTAAAATAATGTTTTTGCCAACTTTTTTCTTGAGAAAAAGCAACACAGCAAATGAAATATCATAAAATGACCAAGAAGAAAATAAGACAATGTAAAAAAAAATGAACAAAATGGGAAACAAAGAGGAAAGTAGCTGACTTGCTTGGGGCATTAAAAAAATTAAACAAAAAAAAAAATAAAAGAGGTAAGAAGCAAACTTGCTGGGGCATAATAATGACCATTGCTAGGGGCAATTTCATTCAAAATACCCAAGAACTTTTTCTCATTGTTTTCCTTATGTTTTTCTTATGTTTTCTCTCCAATTTGGGAAGATTGAATTTTGGTTAGCCAGGAGAGAAAATAGCCAAGCCCCACCAATTTTCTCTACCCCTCCCCCTTCCAATCAAACACTCCTACACATACATTTTCTCTCCTATTTTACTCTCCTTTTTCCATCCTCCTCAAAATCACTCCAACCTGACATTCTTAAATTTTACAAATGTATTTATATTGATAGCCACTTAAAAGGGGAAAAATGAAATAATATTCACATACATTGTTATCTTCTTATTTGCGATCAAAAGGCAAACTTTTATAAGTTTTGCAGATGCATTTATATTGATAGCCACTTAAAAGGGAAAAAATGAAATAATATTCATATACATTGTCATACACACTATTACACATGTTGTTATACACACTTTTACACACACATAAAAAAGTAACTGAAACTATGACTTCAAATCATCATGACTTCAAATCACAATTTCAATTGTTTTTTTATGTGTTTAAATGTGTGTGTAATAAACACTACTCATGTAAGAATGTCTACATATATATTTTTTTGTGGAAAGAGCTTCAACCAAAAATACCAAATTGCCAAATTGTCCAAATAGACACATCCAAATTCTAACAAAATGCATCAACATAAACAAAATTGGCTTAAATAGTTGTTAAAGAAGTTCTACAGCTATTATCTATGGAGCTTGTCATTTTTCAACATGAATGACCCAGCTTGCTTTTCATTCCCATTCAAATGGTCAAATGTAGACACAAGCATAGTTTCCTCAACCCCGTCCATCTTCATAACTCATCCTTCTTCAAACCTATCCATCTTCATAACCCATCCATCCTCAACCTTACCAAGTTTTGTAGGCAAATCTTGGTAAACAGCAACTTCAATCATAGTAGCATAACTTCATTTCCTCTGAGACCTTGTTTCATTTATGGCAACATGTAAGGGATCAACTTGCTTCTTTTTGGATAAACCATCAACATCACTGTCAACATCAGTTATCCAATGCTTCTACACCTATATCACCAACTCCCTTGGAAAAAGCTATTGTAGCCATATCCTTACCCCACAACCAAACTCATCTCATCTAACATCTCAATTTTCTTCTTCAGAAATTGTGCATGACTAGAATGTGCCTATGTTAAGGAGGGGGAAATAAACAATAAAAAAAAGAGTCAAAAACTAATATGAGACCAATAAGAATAGTGAAAAGATTTAAATTTAATTTACAATGATACAAACTCAAAGTTTCTACCAATAAAAAAAAAAACAATGAAGTTTATTATGGCAACTTCTTCGTCATACACTATCCTATCACAAGTGATCATTTTCAAATCAGCATTCCATCTAAACCATAAGCAAAGCGAGGGGGCTCGAGAGGGGGCAATTCCACCCCACCCCCCCCCCCACCCCCACGCGGGACTCATCCTTATTTTTTGTTATACCTAACACACTTTTTAACCCCATTCATGCCACTTTTTTTTACTTATCCAATTTTTTTTTTCACTCACATTGGGACTCAAATTCTATACAATATATGAACAAAAATACATCTCTTGTACAGCTAAACTTGTCAGTGTGACTCAAATTCTAAGCAAAATAATAATAAAATTTACAAGCTTGTGAGGCACCAAAACCTTACCACAACCATTATATTTTTTTTCTCCTCTATCTCTTACTTTTTCACAGTTTCAAAGTATGAATTTTTGCTATATCCAAAATTTTAATACCTAGAAGAATAGAGAAAAGAAATGTTGAAAAGGAAGCAAAGATGTAATTTTCTAAGTATATTTATACCCTTAACACTTCTAGATTGAATTATTTTCATAAGTTATTTTGAACAATCAAATTAGATGTCTAAACTTTTGGTCTTTTGATTAATCTCTTACTTTGATTGTGAGAAACTATGGATGGGCTAATTTTGCTTCTTTGTTTTAAAAATTAATATATAAAATAAATATTTGTAGTTAATTAAAATTGTGGAGAATCCTAAATGTAATAAGGAGTCCGGGGAATTCTAAACAAGCTCATATCAAGATAGATTTTGCAATCTTCCTTCGGATCCTTCTTTAAGAAGGAATTTTTTTTTTACGATCCTAATAATAGAGATCAAGTTTGAAGAACGTATCTACAATGTGAACCATGTCAACTAGTTGACCATACATTTCCACAAAGAGAATTTGAAAAAATAAAGTGTTGATTTAATTCAACATTTTTTTTTTGGCTAAATTGATTTAATTCAACATGGTTCAATGAATATGAGGTTCAATATTTTTATTATTTTCTTTTAATGTTGCCTCCCCTAAGCTTAAATTTTGGCTCTGCCACTGATCAAAACCCGCTTTTCCTATTACAAAGTTCTACAATAATAGTCCAATTTTTTTTAAAGCAATGTTCTACATGCTTTGGTGTACATTCAATGACAAATTTCTCTCTAATTGCTTTAGCTACTTTAGCAAATGATGCATTTTTAAATGTGTTGAATTTCTTATTTCCATGAAGAGTCTCATCTGCAAGTATCTCAAGTAACAAATTCTACATGGGTGTGACCACCTAAAGTTGTTCTTGGCATCCTTGTCCTTCTCTGAGTATTTTTTTTTTTTTTTTTTTTGTTTCCCATTGCTATTATATTTTAGTACAATGATATTCGCAAGAAAAATGAGACAAAATCACCTCATTGAATTATTTATGACATTCAAGCAATTAACTCTTACATAGACAACACTACCATTAAGTTTTGCATCACATATTTTTCAAGAACATTGAAGATCACCAACAACATCTAGAGGCTTGTAATTTCAAATTGCATTTCCAACATTTCCGTGTTAAAGAAGGTTCACAACAAAAATTTTATGAGGCTAAAGCCTCCATGAACTCTGCATCATTTGCCATAGGCCCATAGCCTACAATGTCTCTGGTGAAAAACAAGCTTCAAAATCCATGCTTCCTTCTTCTATCCCAGGAAACACTGTTAACTTTCCATCATACTTATTGCTAACACCACTTCGCACAGCAATAGGTCTTCCCCAGCCAAAGTCATTACCATACACATTGAATCGCGGCGAGCTTCCAGTGATCATTGCATTACTTGTTACGGCACTAAATTTAAATGTCTTTGGGGAGTTTACCCAATCCTCTATATACTTCTTCACTTCTTCTGCCGTTTGAGAAGCAACTGCCGTATTTATTTGCCAAGCCACCCAGCCTAGTCCATGATCAAGAAGATTGTCTACGGTAGTTGTTATGTTCCCATATAAAACTGCATTTCCTACGTACTCAGCTGGCAATGGTGGTTGTATTCTTTGCCTCACTCCCACAAGTAAACTGTAATGAACCTCTTGATTATCCTTGTAATGCCGGCTGCGAACCACAGCTCGCCAAAGATGACCCATTACTGCTTGAAGGGACGAGATGGTGGTGGTGCCCATTTCAGCATTGGCTTTTGCTTTGAGTTGTGCGATTTTCTCCTTGGAAAAATGAAAAACTTTTTGTTTGAGAGGTGTAGGAAAGGACCTCTCATCAGAGATTTCATTCTGATGGAAAGGAATATGAAGTGGGAAATCGATAATACCATCAAAATAACAACGTTGGAAAATTGGAGGAGATTGTGACGTGGGATCAATATTATTTCCTCTAGATATTTCAGACCAAGTGTTAAAGAAATGCCAAAATGGACTACCATCGACTACACAATGGTTTAAGTGCAGCCGATGAAAATACCATCAACAAGCTCAGTTACCTGCACAGCTAACAATGGCTTGGAAATGCCTTGGTAGTTCAATACGCCATTCATCAGAAAGAAGGAGTTGACAATGTCTGGAACATATATGGGATCAAGGATATCTGCCACAGTAACATCATCAGCCACCGCATGAACAAATTGGGCTCCAAGGTTATTGCAATCAACAAAGAAAGAGGTGGTCTTGTCATCATCGTTTTCAACCATGACAAGGCGACCAGCAAGAGGGTAGAATATATCTAATGTGCGGGACACAGTCTTTTAGGTGATCAATCACACTGCTAGCTTGTAGTTCTTTTTCTTGTGAAGGTGTAGGTTTGAAGAAAAGGAGACCCTTTTGGATATGATCAACTAAGAGCAGCTGGAGATCCCATGGAGTTAAGTCAATCCTTCGAGTTAACTCTTTGGGACTCGATGCTGCCTGAATGGTACTGGTGGATATGAAGCGAATGTGTGTCATCTCTGCTTCAAACTACTGCTACTAGATGAGTGCAAGGAGCTTTATGATACCGTATGAAAAATATCTGTGAAATAGACATGATTCAAAATATGTGTGAAATAAACATTACTCTTGACAGAATATGTGTGAAATAAACATTACTCTTTAACGGTATGTTATGCTTAATTCTCTCAGCAAAGAAAGAAAAAGGACAATTATGCACGGCTTATTACACACAATCTACACAAATTTCAATTTTTATACAGAAATCATAATTTAAAATAAAAATTTTAATTCAAAAAATAAATCATGTGATCGGGTAAAAAAATGCCAAACTGTCCTTGACAACGTTAACATCATTGCCAAATTTGTGGAGCCCAACATCTACGTAGCTAATGTCTTGTCTTGTATCCACCATGTGAACACTGAAATCATGTTTAGTCTTTTTGCTCTCATATTTTTTGCATGTACGTTTGTTACCAGTTTGCCTGAATTGCTGTCTTCCATCTTTTCTTTTTGATAAATTTCATTAACTTACCTTGATATTTGAGATAATGCCAATTAGGTTTAGATCATTTCAAAATTGATCAATTTGGTCTTTATAACCAACTTAGTCTCTAAGACAAAGAACAAAAAAAATTCACATATTAAACATTTAATTTTTTTTTCAATTACCTCACAATCATTAGGCTAACACTCGTATGTCATAATTATTGCCAAATAATTTTGGAATTCCACGTTAGGTAGAATCGCAGTCACAACAGTATGGCTAAGGGTGTGTTTAGTTGAAGGTAGAATAGGATAGATGGAAAATAAAAATGAGAAAATATAAAAGAAAATAGGAGTGGTGTTGTTTAGTAAAAAGGAAAAGAGAAAAATTTTGAGTAAGACTAAACATTTTCCACCCAAACCCACAAAAGTCTGCCTCTCCAAAATGAAGAGAAAACAGGCATTTTCACGCCTATTGCTGGTGAATGACAAAAGTGTCATCACCAACTTTTTGTCTTCTTTCTACTTTTCCCTTTTTTTTTCTTCCATTTTTTATAAACGAAACGTTGGTTTTGGGCTTTTTCTTTTTCTTTTTCTTTATCTTTTTTGGGTGCTCATCTCACATTTTTTATCTTTTTCTTTTTTTTCCTTTTATCTTTTTTTTTTTGGGATTTGCTTATTTTATAAATAAAAAAATATTAAAGTGTCCATATAAAAATTTTTAATTAAAAAATGTGTTACTTTTTGTTTATATATTTAGTAAAGATATAATGGTAAATTTATACCAACTTCATTTTTTATTCTCTTATATTTCATCTCAATCAAACAAAAAAGTTTTCCATCCTTCCACTTTTTCACCTCTCCAATCAAACACAAATAAAGGAAATTTAAATATTTTCTATCTCCTCACTTTTCTATCTTCCCAACCAAACAGACCCTTAAAGCATTAGTATCAACTCTTCTTAAAAATTTAGCATTTGACACATTAAAAAGCTACTTTATCTATTAACACACCATTTTACAACTAACTCTATGTCACACCTCTTAATTTTCACTTCTATTCCCTTTTTTTTAACTCTCTCTCTCTCTCTCTCTCTCTCTCTCTCTCTCTCTCTCTCTCTCTCTCTCTCTCTCTCTCTCTCTCTCTCTCCAACAGCAACAACCGCATCCCCATGGTCCTCTACCACCATATACCCACAAACCACCATGATCACCGTAAAACCCAAATCCAACAACAATAGAAATCTACCACCACCACCAAAATTGCAACTCATCGTCACAGCTTACACAAAACCCAAATCAAATCAAAAACCCATTACAAAACCTAAACAATAAAATAAAAAATAAAAAACCTCCATCACCAATCTAAGAAATTCACTGCAAAGCAAAGTGGCTATGGCCATGGAGAAAACCACACATCAAAAGCAACCACACCCAAAACTCACATCCAATTTCTCTTTGAGATTAACCCAAACCCAAATCATACATCCAAACCCTCAAACCAAATCAAGGAACCCAAACTCACGGACCTAAAATAAACCCCCAAAAATTCGTTCTTTTCAAACCCTAAACAACCACACCCATTCCAACAAATCCCCAAACCCACAAACAATGGGAAAAGGAGATTTTTAGCCAAAAACAAATCTAAAAAAAAAGGGAAACAATGGAAAAGGAGATTTTTAGCCAAAAACAAATCTAAAAAATAAGGGAAAAGGGATATATAAGGGAAATAGATAAAGGGGGATAACAACCACCTCAATGATGGTGTTGGCCATATGGCTTAGGCCATGGTTGGGCTTGTGCAAGAAGAGAGAGAAGCCAATGAGGGATAGAGTCTTAAAGGCTCACTCACGGTGGTCATTGTGGTGGAGCCGTGGAGGTTTGATATAGAGAGAGATGGAGAATCACTACCGTGATGATGGTGGTGTTTAGTGGTCCATGGTGACCATTGGTGATGGCCGATATGAGGCCGAGCTTTTGGAACTCATCCATGGAAGCTTCGGCTATGCATTTTCAAGAGAAGAAAGAGAGAGTCAGTACTCAGTAGAGAGGAGAGAAATGAAGGCTTATGCTACACAAAATCCTCTAGAATTGTATAAACAATTTTGTAAGCAAGAATGACTATTGCGGTACCTTATTCTATTTCAAAAAACTACATTCTGGTCTAATTTAGACTGTAATATTAGGTCATCCCATTAATCAAGTTTTAGAATTAAGGACACATTTGATAGATTGAAATAGACACTATAACGTAATTAGTATCCTATGGCATAACTATTTGGTTATTTGGTTATGTTTTTATTATAATGAATAGTTATTCCTTATGAATAATTATTCTTCAAAATAAGGAATAATTATTCCTTATCAAAAATTCATTATCAAAAGTATTGAATATTTATTTCTTCACCTTATGTAATAACTTTTTTAAAAATTTTCCTAAAAAGCCATTAGTTGCCACATCTTCAAAAGAAAAGAAAATAAATTTTCCTTATTATTAATTATTAACTCTATTTTAAACACCCTAAAATAAGTGTATTTTAAGAAATTTGACTTAAAAATGATTTAATTACACCTTTTTACTCTATTAAATTGTGAATATGCATTCAAGATTCTATTCCTAAACAGTCACCAAACTAATGAATAGTAATACTTATTACATTCCAACTTAATGTATTCATTGTAATACTTATTTCTATTCCCATGTAATAATCATTACAATGTACCAAACGTGCCCTAAATGTAAAGTAATGTATAGATTCACAAAATATCTAGCCATTTATTTGTTTTTCATTTATAAATAACCATGGTAACCTCATAAAACCAATGGAAGTCGCTCCAGCCTACGAACGCAAGATAGATATACTATTTTCAGCATTCTCATTTTCTCATTATCATACAAGTATAACCAATTGAAGAAAATGGAAATGACAGATTGTACACAGGTTCTAGTTTTTTTTTTTTTTTTTTTTTTTTTGGGCTAAAGACACAGGTTCTAGTTAGCAAAAAGAAAGTGCTCATAAATTTATCATTAACGCATCTAAAAATTTTCTACTAATATCTTACCACATTGGTTAGTATGGTAAGACTGCCTATCTTGATGGCTTTTTTTTTACAGAAAAGCTACATACTTGATACCTCAACACAACATAACCCTGTTACATTTGCGCAGCCAGATGAGGCATCTAAATCTGACATCTGTTGTATGCTTCACAAGCTTCGGGCAACCTTTTCGTACAAATCGCGAGGCCAATTCCTTTTCAAGTTATTAGCAATAAAGCTTGCAATCTGCAAAGACAAAAAGATAACATCAAGTATACCTCAATAATTTTCTTACAACTTTTATAATACCAGGTTGATATGGCAATCCTATCAACTTTGTATCATAAAAGTTGAAAGCAAATGGGATGCTGAAGTAATTATTTAGGTATACTTGACGATGTGATCACATCAAGAATACCTAAATAATTACTTCAGCATCCCATTTGCTTTCAACTTTATAATGCTTGAGTGTCAAATTTCAAGCTATGCAGAGACTATAAGAAAAAAATAGTTGCAGATCACGACTGAGAGAATAATGGAAGGAAAACAGAAGAATTTTAGTAACTTATTTTAAGATACCTTAGCCCTCAAGGCACGAAGTGATCCATCAGAATCCGTTACATTGTCCAGGCAAGTAAGAGCAACCTTCAGAAGGTCTGGAACACAATCTTGAACATGAGGTGATAAATTCTGGAACACATCAATGGTAGCATCCGGTGCTCGTGGATCTAATGGAAGAAATGGAAGTTTAGCAACCTCCCTCAAAGCATCTAGATGATGGCCCAATCTTGCCAACTTGTGGATTGACAATATTGCCTCAAGTTGTCTTAACACGGTTTGTTGCGCTAAAACATGCTCTCTCTCTTGAGGACTGCACAGTTAGCTCAAGTATCTTTAGGGAAAAAGTTACATAGAATGGAGAGCATATAAATGCAAAACATATTATAAATACATTATGGAAATCATTAACAACGGTAGTTAACAGCCCAAGAGGACCAAGACCATAGTTAAAGATTCACAATCATTGGTTGTCAATTTTGACTTTTGAAAACAATAACAAATGTCCCAGTAATTAAGCACTGCCCAATTGAAGCATAAAAACAACAAAAAGCCTTGTAACTAGTTGCTACAGCGCATGCGCACAGGGGGAGGGGGTGGGTTGTGTGTTGTGCAAAGAAGCCAGCAGCAGCAACATAAGTCACCAATAGTTTCCGACATACATTCTAAACAAAATTGTGTGGAACAACTTAAGTGGAGGTATTAAAAATTAAAACAAAACAACTTTGTCAGAAAATTGTAAACTTCAAGGTATTTCAAAGAAGATTAAGAATGTAATTTCAAAATTCACTGTGATGAAGAATAATTTGCTAACTATAAATTTATACCAGATAAACTGAGTTACGCCAAATTAAACTCAACTAAGCATGAATCCCAATTACTTTGGGCCAGCTTGAGTTTTGACATTCATTTGCTTATAAATTAAACCAGGATGTAGTTAATGACTATACTATAATGACTTGAAAAAAAATTTCATAATTTTAGGAATACTAAAATTCCCACATACTCCAGAATATGAGCTTTTCAATTAAAGCCTCAATGTGTCAGAAGGTTTGTCTTACTTGAAATTTTCTTCTACTAACGTTTATGATTGAACTTAGGTTACAATAATAGAAGAACTACAGCCAAAACTAGCTAAAAACATACATGAAAAGTACATTTTGAAAATGCTGAGTATTGGAATAACCTGACTTCAGGATAATATCTGTATGTCTCCAGTATTTCATTGCCTGAATGAATGAGGCCAGCAGTCTGGCTCTCACCATCTAATCTACCACGTGAGAGGGCGCATATTGCTTCAGAGAGGCACTTATTGATAGTATCCAGTGCCATTGAAAATGCCCCAACTCTCTTCTGAATTTCTATTGACTGAAGTTCAATGACAAAATAAAGGGACAAAACATAAGGTTAAACACTGAAAGAAGAAAGAAATTAGTTGAAGCAACACCATTTGAAAGAAAGAAATATTAATAGTTGAAGCTGGCAGAAAATGAATAAGACTAGAAATAAGAAGAGAGGTAAGCACAAGAAAAGAAAGTAAAGATGTTTGAAACATAAGACATGGGAAAGAAGTAGGTGCCAACTCTGAATACTTCATATTGAAAAAATCTTATACGATTTATAATCTCAAAAATATCAACATATAATCAGCACTTCAGTTTAACCCAAAAACAAAAAAAAAAAAAAAAAAATGCTCAACTAAGGGTAGACTATGCAGCCATGGAAGATTACTTTTTTTTTTTTTTTGATAAGAATGATATATATACAGAGGGCTAATCTATGCAGGAAAAGCACATAGCAAATCCAAAAATTACAAGAAAAGGAAAAAAGAAAAGAAACAAAAGAAACCCAAGCAACAGATTAATTACAAAAGAGAAGAGAGCTAAGAAAAGAAGGGAGAGAATCACTAGTCGTGAGTCCCCAAGTCCGAGACCAATCAAATAGAGTTCCACTAAAAGAAGCAATCTCCAGAACTATCCAATTCCTCAAAAGTCCGCCGATTCCGCTCCTTCCAAAGACACCATAGTAAGCACAATGGAACTAAATTCCAAATATGAGACGAATACTTCCCCAACCAATTCCAACAGCCAAAGAGCAAATCTGGAATTGATCTAGGTATGACCCACAAAAATCCAAAAGTTGTAAAAACAAACCTCCACAACCAAT
The DNA here is from genome assembly GCF_932294415.1 of Quercus robur. Classification (NCBI taxonomy): domain Eukaryota; kingdom Viridiplantae; phylum Streptophyta; class Magnoliopsida; order Fagales; family Fagaceae; genus Quercus; species Quercus robur. The sequence goes on along the minus strand of NC_065540.1, from coordinate 46,831,086 downwards.
AAGCCATCTCACAATGAAATAGTAAGTGATCCAACCATGGAAGATTACTATTTCGCAAATTCATCTAGTCAAGATTTATTTTATGGGTCCCACATGTACTATCAATCATATTTCTTTAAAAGTATAGTTATACTAGTTCTGGGTTAACAATGATTTTAATTTTGGTTTTTGCTTTACAAGTTATGGTAAGCTCTGTATTCATGGGCAAAACTGTAATTTCCTCAACTCATATGGAATTAGGATTATTTTGGAAATTTCGCTGAGTCTAGAACTTTCTGGGAGATCCTAGGTATCATAGGTGTATTTTTTGAGTTCAAGTTATTTCTTTTATTGCCTTATTAGGATTTTAGTTCACTTGTCTAACTAGGAGTTCATTTGCTAGTCAAAATAGGAATCCTAATTCTATTAAAAAAAAAATTTTAATTAAAAAAATTTATAATAATAATAAATAAATAAATAAATTTATAGTATATATAACCATGTCAATGTACTCAAATAGGAGAGAGTTGACTGATAAAAATAGTGAGTATTTTCAGTACTAAGGCATGCAAGCCTAATTGTTCTTTTTGTTCTTTTCTCTTCTATCTTTGTTCTTTTCTTTATTAGGTACAGTTCATGCAGCGCCCTTGAAGACCATTAGTTTCTCTCTTTTCCTTCTTCCTTACAACCCGTAACAAAGTCTTTCTCTGACTTATCAAAACCCTAAAACCCCACCTACTTTACCTACCAATAACCATCAAATAAACTCATTAACCACCCTTTGTTCCTAAACACAATCAGATTTTCTAACAACTTGTTTGCTTCGAGAAATAGTAATGTTTTTCTTTTTCCCCATCTTATCAAACTCTAGTCAATTTTGAACCTTATCCCTTCTTTCCAAAAGTCGTAAATCCAGATCCCAAATTCTCCAAACCCTAGACCTACCACAAAAACACAGACAGATTTCCCCAAATTTTACTACGTTAGTCCCACTCCCAAAACGTATTACACAGTTAAAAAGATATGGCTGATAAGGCCCACCAACACCAAGGAGTAGAATACGAAATGATGGTTTTTTTGCTTGACATTTTATTTACTTATAATAATAAAAAATGAATTTTTCTTTTGCAGCTAGTGAAAAGCATGTAATATGGAACAATAAAGTGAATTTAATATGAACATGCAAAAGGACACAAGTCACAATTTCTCCATGTTAAACTCCAAAGGTATCAAAATAAGGCAAGAAAATTACTTTGTCATAAAGCCCAGCTTCCTGACACTGACAAGCAGCTTCAAGCAGAAATTGATGTCTTGCTTTCGCATCAGTCAAAAACCTTCCTAAGTCACCTTCTTCTCCGGTACCTCTTGAACCAAGTAAGAGATAGATCCCACCATCCCGTAACAACAGCTCAGTAAGGAGTTGCTTTAACATCAAGCTTCTCTGCCTTTGCTGATCCACATTACCTCTTCCAGTCCATGACAACTGTCCACCACCCACAGTAGCAGCAGCTTGTGCATAATATTCTAATGCTGTTGATAGATCACCACTTCGTAAGTACATAGATCCATACTGCCTAATCATGCTAGATGCCTCTGCATAAGCATCCATCACTCCCAGTTTTTGCCCAGCACTAATACCTTCAGAAAGGACCCCATGGTCTGCTAACACAATTGACATGTGGGCAGCATCAATGTTATATCCTCCACCTCCTGTTTCCTTAGACAAGTATAAGACAGCTGGTAGCAACTGGATGCTTAAAAGCAAAACATAAGGGTATACCAGAGGGTCCTTTCCATTTTTTGTATAATATGATGGATCAAATTTGTTCAGGTAGACCTGCAAATCATCCAAACTGTATGGTACCAACCCCTCATTCAGAACAACAGATGAGCCCCCACTCGGGCAGTCCCGTACAGCAGACAGTTTGAACCATAAGAAATCCTCTATAGTATTGAACAAATTTGGTAGATCTCTAAGCAGGCGGTCAATTTGCCTGCGAGAACCAGATATCATAGCATAGAGCAACAACTTTTTCTTGTCATATGCAGCTCGGCCCACCCTATCACCCATTCTTAACATTTTTTCGCATTCTTCTGAGGCGGCAGCTGCAGTCTCAGCGGGCACCATACCTCTAGTATTTATCCACTCTGTAAGCTGTCAAAAAGGAACAATGACTACGACCGAATAAAATATATAGTCTTATTAATAACCAGTGAACAGTCTGTACCAGGGGAGCAAATTGGTGTGAAGCACGGGATGACATAGCAACCTTTCTTGCTTCATCATAATACCCAGTTCTCAAGCAAAAATATATCTGTTACACAAAAGTATGATTTAGTATGTAAAATAATTATTTGAAGAGGGGAAAAGGAATTGTTACTTCTTATCCGTATAAATTTAACATCTTGTATATCAATCAAATGTATCAAAAGAAGTTTTGAGAAAAAGGAATTGTTACTTCTTTTCTACATCCATTTGTGCTTTCAGAAAGTTCTACACTTGATTATGACTTCAAAAGTGAGAAATCAAGACAAATCAAAAGCAAGTCCATATCTTCCCTAAATTACATCTAAGAATGAGGACCAGAAGAATGTGCCGCACAAGGCCCAAACCGACTATGTTGACAAAGAGGAAAAACTAAAGCACACAAAATACTTCAACAATTGAGATGCATCTGAATCTGACTCAGTTAGTACTACCCTTCAAAGCAAGATTAGAGGTCAAAAGTTTCAAAAAATAGATATAAAATACAGAACAGAAAAATGCCGTTTGATATTACTTGAAAGGAAGGAGCTAAAGGAGGACCCAAGGACAAAATATGTATGAGACATGTTATGTGAAGCTTGTGGGATCATACATATTCATGCACAAACTACCAGTACAGACACTTTACTTGATTTGTTTGTGTATATTGCTTATATCTTGAATTGTTGCTATTCACCCATTACACAGTACTAGGACGTGTTACTTTCAAACAGTTTTTGAATTATAAAGGAAAATGCTTAACAGCAAAAACATGACCAGCTTTAGCAGTCATACAATGGAATTGCTTAAAAATTTGGCATCAGTCATGGATTGGAACTTGTGAGTTGCCTTATGTATTAGAAACTAATCAGCTGTAGACGTAACTTGAAGTTCAACATAATTTGAGAAAACATGATAAAATCATAAGGGAAAAAGGAAGCAAACTTGCTTGCATATCATAAATGAAAACAAGTAGATTGATTAATGAAATGCAAGCTAAAACTACAAAATACAGATGGAAGTATCCAAGACCTGCTGCCAGGTGGTATCAACAGGAGGTTGTCTACGAGCATCGCCTGCATCAAAATCCAGAACTCCATAATCCCTTAAACGAATCTGCAAAAATGAATAAATAAATAAAACTAAGGAAACATAATAAATCTTTGAGAGGGTAATGAAATCCATCACAACATGAAACTCCTGAAAAGTTGAACAGAAACATGTTATCAAACCCGAAGAAAGGCGCGAACTCTTTCCAAATTTCCAACCACCCCACCAAGAGCAGCCTACATGAGATCAAAAGATGTAAATTAAGACATAAGCATTGAAACAACCAGTGCCAAATATGTGTTTTGAAGCAAGCAGCTCCAACTGATATTGTACTTTATGTTTTCACACATAGCTAAACAGCAAGATCCTCACACACACACACACACACACACACACACACACACACACACATACAGGAAAAGTGAAACTCTTTAGTCATTACCAGCAACAGAAGTTTACATGAACATGATATAATTGATTGAGGAATTCAAACAACAAAGGTAGAACACTAGAAGCGACAACCAAATAAAGCAATATGTTCATACTGTTAATGAAAATAAGAGAAAATATGAAAGGAGGAACTATTTTCTAAATCATCCCTCAGCCAATCCATTCCATATATATAGAGGAGAAGCATTTAAAAATATGACATAGAACATTCTGACAGTGACAGCTGATAGGGACACCTCACTGATGGTATCTTCTAGATACAGCATAACATTTTCTCTCTAATGCATACAAAGCAAAGGAGGAACTATTTTCTAAATCAGCCCTCAGCCAATCCATTCCATGTATATATATATAGGAGAAGCATTTAAAAATATGACATAGAACATTCTGACGGTGACAGCTCATAGGGACACATCACTGATGGTATCTTCTAGATACCAGCATTGAGACATTTTCTCTCTAACACATACAAGGGAAATAAGCATCATCAACAAAATTCAGTTTGCAACTACCAGCATTGAGACAATATAATACTAGACAAAATTAATACCTGTGCAGGATGACTTTGTATTGTATCCATGATATACTTCTCATGCCCCCATTCTAGGTGGCGCCTTGCACCAATGACTGGTGACATCTTTTTTGATACATTGTGTTGCACAGTTGCATCTTCACCCATTAGCATCTATCCAAATATTGAAAATATGAATTACTGTATTATAAAGAAGTTTTAAGCAAGAACGAGCTCACAAACTGGATTATATTTGACAAGCCAAGCACAACCAAGAAAGTACACCTGAATGAGGTGCCATATCTTCTGCAAGTTAACGGATTTTCCACTGGATCCCTCAAGACCCAAACTTTCATAAGCACCCTTGAAAGCTGTAGCAGGCTAATCAAAAAATCAAACAGTAAATAAACTAATAAACCATACATAATGGAAAACCCAACTTTTTTACAAGTAATATATAGGAAAATTTAACATACATTAAACAAAAGTTAACTTGAGTTTAGACAGAATCTAAGACCAAAAGCACAATGAAAGAAAAAAGGTGGATATCACTGAATAAGACCACATATCACAAATTGAGCATCAATATGCTTTGAACTGAATCCCTAATAACTGTTAAGATAACTTATCATGTTGAATTTGCAACTTTACCATTAATATCAATAATTTAGCAGATTATTAAACAAACAAAAAAGTTGCAATCAGACAACTCAAGCTTATATTCCTTTAAAACGTGATGTGGGAATAATTTAAATGGAAATAACTATATTTACCTTAAATGGTAAGCCACGCTCCCTTGCATTATTTAAATTCTTCACAACTACAGCATAGACTGATGCCTTTTTCTCAATAATAGGCTTGTTAGCTAGAGGTACAAGGTCCATGCTAGATGGACCAGATGAACGTTGAGGGCTAGATGCAATGGACACCATTTGACCTGGATGAGTAGCCCCAGTGCTGTTATCGATCATGTTAGTCCTGGGTAACGTTGAAATTCGGCTTAAACTCTGTAGAAAATCACGTTTTTCTTTTTGCCAATCCTCCTGTTATAAAGAAAATTATATGCCAGAGTCAAGGTTCAAAGCACAATAAGTAAAGAGATCAACTCACAATCAGGGTTAAAAAGCTCAATGTGGAGGATTTTATTATTGATGGTCCTGAATGGACGCTATAAGGTAGCACAGCCTAGATGGTTCTCCATAAAATCATCCTTGCCAACCATGTAATGAAAATTGGAATAAACCGATTGCCCTATCCCACTGTGCTAGCCCTTAATGACGGGGTTTCCTTTTCCACATTCCAAGACATGCATGGCAGTCAACATAAGGTGCAGGAGTGTGGTCTAGCAGCAAAGTTCTAACACGTAGCCATTATCGATCTTCTTAACCAATAGAAATCTCTGTATGTTAAATGGAAGGAATTCTATAACATGTGTGATCATTCTATTTGCAGAGCTTCCACAAAGGGTATTATAAGGACCAACATCCTTATCAATCTTATATTAGGGCATTTTCACTATTAAACTTAATTTTTAGCTTCAAAAATCTACAACACAATTTACAATACCCTTTAATCTCATTTGTAAAGGAAGAACAAAAGAAAATCAAGTACAGTAAAACAAACTTTAAAAAATTAAACAATAGGGATATTAATCAAAGAACTGCTTTATCAGTTAACAAGGTTTTGCTCAAAAAACAGGAAAACTAAACCCAAAGTAGCTTACATTGAGTCCAAAATTTTATTCAAATTCAACTGATAAAAAAAATGGAAGACATAAAGTTAAAATGCAGCACCAAGAAATATCTGTAAATATATTTAAAAGGTTAACATGCCAAATATAAAGAAACACAACCAAAATTTTGAATAAGGTAGAAAGCAAGTCATAGCAACATCCAATGAACCCAATAAGTCACACTGACCTCCAAAACTTTCAACATGTAATCATTATAGCTTCTGAGGTTATCCTTCTGAGATTCCTGAATGGCAGAGACCATTGCCATCTCATGAACCTGAGATGAATTGCATGTAATATCAATAAAAGTTGCCGAATACTTTGTGAGGAACTTAAAAGAAAGCCAATCATGAAACCAAATTATAAAAATCTTGCTCAAAATAAAGAAGCTGTAATTCAGCTGCACAATCAAACTGCATGTTTGAGTAGGGAGGGGAAAGACACTACGAAGTTGGAATAGGCAGAAAGAGATGGGCAGTAGCTTGGTTATCACAGTTCCACTCATTTGCAAGTAGACAGAAAGGTGAAACCACACATTACAACAAAACGAAGTGAGAGGACGGGGGGCAGGGAAAACTGAAAAGAGTCAAGTTGATCAGGCTTGACGACCAGGAGAAGCAAAACAAATTTAGGATTTGGCCGAAAAAGAAGCAACGTTATGGATACCATGACCAATCACCATTGATAAAGATAAAAAAGAATCTTTCTAAATCTCTTTGGGTCAGCAGGGCCTTCAAGCATCCGAAATACGCCAGTGCTATAGCAATTTCAACCAGATATGAGTAGATAGATCAATAGAATGATATTTAATACATGTTTATGTAAAGCCGTATGCTGAAAGATTGGGGAGAACTAAAAAAGCGTATTTGATAGAGATTCAACTATATATCTCAGTAGATCCTTCCATATTGGTTTACCATGTCCAAAGTGTTAATACTATAGCAAATAAAGAGATGCATGGGGCATTACAAAGTGTTAATATACACTATACAGAAAGTAGATCATTTCTGATCTTGGAAGGATGATTTGGATATGTAAATGAAGAGTTAAAGAAGTCTTTTCAAACCAAAGATAACCCAGAACCTTTTTAACATATAAGTAAGATAACCCAGAACTTTATTCCACGACTCCGAATAGTTTCGATTCAGACCAAGTTTATGTGACCCAGAGGGACCCTAAGTGTACATGCACATTGGCAGTGCAGATTGAATAAAAATAATCGTCCTAAAGAAGAGGCATCCTTTTTTCTCATTACCAGCAATTAGCTTATGACTTCTACCGCAATCTTCCTAATTTACAATGAATCTAAATTTTCCCCCATTTTCAAGAAAGCAGTCCACTCTGACTCACCTAGAGATCTCACTTGCTGTTGGACTTGTAGAAGTTCATGCAGTCTCCTCGGTCCCTCATCTAGTAGCTGCTAAACATAATTTGAGTAATCTAAAAGCCTGATTATTCAGGGAATTTTGCTACCAGAGTATTAAGTCGTCTACAAATTTTGCACTTAAAGCACTCAGCTGAAATACATTTACAACTTAATATAGTTATAGTAAGCTCATCACTAACCCCAGACTTCAAAATCTTCACAGGAAACCAATTTCATTATGTATCCTAAACAAATCGGAGCACAAAGTGCCAGTTAGGGGAACAATCCTTCTTCATAAGAGATTAAAATTTATTGCTTAAAGTTAAAAGAGAAAATTTAGATAAACTGGTAAAGGGTAGACAAGATAATTAGATGTAGTAATAAAGGAAACTTAACTGTGTGGAATAAGAAGGTTATGCCCATCTCCTTTAACTAAACATTAAGTGGGAACCTACTATTTATAACAAGATTTACTTGTCCTCATACCTAACCAACTTCACAAATGTGATGCAGAGAAAATAAAAAGTACATATATAGGAACAGAACACTAACAATAAAATTTTTTAAAATATATATATATATATATGCAGATCATTAATGGAGCAGGTCAAAACACCCCAACCAAACCAGCAACTATAACATTTATCAGCCAAATGGTAGATTTTCAAGAATCTCTACTAAGCCCATAATAACAAAAATTAATCTAAACTTGAACTTTGGGTTTATCTTCAGTCACTTCCAAGATTTAACACTTAGTAGAAATGATCTGAATGCTAAACCAAAGTATAGAATATAAATATCATGTTTCACTTAACGGAGAAAGTCAAGCAAGAATGCAGACGAGCATTGACTCTTTTAAATTGGCAGCACTTGAGAGTACAAAGAACTAACAGAAATCTAAGTGTACCTATGGAGGAAACAGCTACCCCAATAAGTCATTGATCTATGGACAACCAGTTAAATTTTGGTTTTTAGACCATGTTACAGAAAAATTTAAATAGATGCAAAAGAATGTGCCACAAGCACCATAACTTAGGATAGTTTTATACGTTGCATTCTTTCTGTAAAATTTGTACCAAATCTTTACACAACACCCAATTCATAATTTCAAATCAGTAACAAATAATCAAATATATATTTCAGATAATTTTTTTTTTAATAAATAAATATATATTTCAGATAATGCCACATAATTTAAAGAAAATCAACACATTGAACTATTTCAAGTAATCTAAGTTAAAGCAATTAAAACATGATAGTAGCCCTAATGGTGATAGTGAAAATCTGTCAGATCCTTAGTAGGCCCTTTTAAAGATAGAAAACTACCTGCTGCAAATACTCTTCGACACTTGTTGCCTCAGCAGGAAAAACATCCTCAAACGTTGTCTTCACATAAAAATATAACAAAAAACAATAAAGAGTGAACAGTGAGCAAAGACACATTATTCATAGAAAATAAATCATGTAAAATATTGCAACAAAAGCATTGTGAAAAGGTAAAGTAGACCATGAAATCAAAAATGACAGCAACTTTAGAGCAACAGTAAATTTTATAGACACTAAATCAAGAGAATGAGGGAATGATGTGCCATTAGGATATGGATTTTATAGAGTTTCTTTGTCTGTTTGATACAGCTTATTTTTCACCTTTTTGAGAATGGTGTTGTTTCAAAAAGTTGTACCTAGAAAAAAGTGAAGTTAAAAAAGGTTGTACTTTAAAAAAGTGTGGTTTGATAACGCACTACCAAACGAGCACTTGAAATTGAGAGTCAAAGCAAGTGAAGCATGACTTACAAAGAACATAGCACGAGGTGACAAATTTTTGGAGGAAAGCATGAGGAAGAGCAGTAACTTCAAATATATATACATATAGGAAGAGCAACAATTAAAATTTATTATTTGCATCTTAAATTACATCAGTGGTATGCACTTGAGGGGAGCATTTCACTAACCATAATGTTTCAATCCTCTCACTTAGCACTAATATATTGGACGCAAAAGCACAAAAATTGTCAAATTCACTTGCAGAATAGTGACATTCATGCATTGACTTGGTGAAATGCATGTATGGAAGCAGGTTTTCACTATATAGTGTGGAATCTGAATATATGTTGCCGTCTGCAACAAATTATGTGTCCAAGATATTAAATATAGATTAAAAAACTATTAGAATTTAATCAAATTCAACATTAAAAAAAAAAAGGATATTTATTTATAAATCATTCAAATTTTACATATTTTTACCTATTAGTTTTCTTTCTATTCATATTTATACAATGTGTTCAACAGCCTACATAAATTAAGTTAAGTGAGGAAGAATATATTGAAAACTTCATATCTAAAGCCATTCAAGGCACATTTAAATATAACTTAAAGCCTGAAGACAATAAGGCTAGGTTAGTATACTTTATTAAGTAGAATGCAAATAATATTCCACCTTCAATTCAAAAGACTTCAGATCCCGTGCAAGTTGCTCCGCATTTATTCCCTCACGCGCAAGTAGCCTGTAAATCCAACAGAAGAGAATAAAACAAATAAAAGTAGATATCACCATATCTTTTTCTTGAAAAGAAACTATGGATATAACTAATAATACATATGAAATTCATAAGAAATCCAACAATAGGATTCATAGAGGTACCTTGTGGCAGCAATAGATTGAGAAGGAGCCTCAGTTCGCAGGGTTTTAGCTTTGAGCTTCTTTGATAATGCCTCTAACTGATCTAAGTTTCTCTGAAATAAACACATGATTTAACTCAGAGACAAGAAAAAGCACACCGTATAGATCCATGTGCAGACTTGAGTTTTTTTTTTTTCCTAGGAATATCAACTAATATGTTCTCTAATGATAAGAATTCCTAATTTGTAATTTCTTTTAGAAATATCATCTAATATTTTTTCTAAAACTAATTAATTCCAAGAGCAAGAAGGAACGCTTCACTTCTGTTTAGATTAATTTAATTAAAAAAAATTAAAAAAAAAAATCATAAGTAAATATAATGGTGGTAAAGAGAAATGTAGGGACAACCTCTCGCTCAAATTGCAAAGACTAGTGCAGTAGAGCAGCCATGGTGTCCCAAAATAATGTGCGCCTATCGCACCATTATAAAAATAGTGCGCCACGATTTTACAAAAACCTCTCTCGTGGAAATACCACGCCACCCCTTCCTCAAGAGGGAAGCGCTCGGCCTTAGGCGTTACTAACTAATTAAATAAAAATTATTTCCTGAACTAGTTGACTGTTATACTACTATTTCACCTAGTTCATACAAAAATATGTTCATCGAACAAAACATAAGACTCAAACTTAGATTATTAATTGGTGAGTAAGTAGTCAGCTTTATCAGCAACAAACAGAGGATCATTTGTCCAATACTGACTGGTTGCCAAGAAATTTCACAAAAATAGAAACAAAGGAAGACAAATGAATCTTGATCACAATACTGACTCCTTTCTGAAAACTAATATACACAACTAGTCAAAGACAAAGAGTCACAATTTTTTTTATTCGTAAATTACATGCACAACCAATGTGTCTAGAACCCACGAACTCATCCTTCACCTTCCCCTTTTTGTTTTTCTTTTTTCTTTTTATGATGCGTAAGTTTTAGCACCCAAAGGAAGAGGAATATGAGATAAAAACTAGTGACCTCCATTTCAAGTGGCGTGATCCCCAACCAACTGTACATTTGTACTACCTCTTGGGCTTCACCATTGACCTTGCTTTTACAAGGGGATGAGATGAGCTGTGATTTGAACTAAAACTTATTTTCAGCTAAGACAAAAAGTCATATTCAGCTCGATTGATTTTTTTTTTTTTTTTTAATCAGGTTCATAGACAACAATAGTCAAAATTAATTCAAAATGTAATTCAGTTTCCTCTCATTACACTCTATTAGCAAAGCGCCAGAGCAAAAGTGGAAATGAGAGACTAACCTAATTACCTTGTGCTATGCTCATGTAAGCACAATTATTTTTTAAATATACATTCTTTAATTTTCTTTTCTTCCCCTAAATTTTCTCGGAAAACAAACTGAAACTGAACACCAAAATAAACTAGGTCCTAAACCTGTATTTTCAAATCTCAAAGCCATTATAAACTTTTTCTAGGTTTCAATTACTTGAACTTTCCCTTACCATTTCTCTCACAGCAACCAAATCCATAAAGCCTCAGCCAATCATATTTCCTCAGAAAACAAAATGGAGCACTAAATAACACAAAAGAACAATTTCCCTCTTTCCTTCTTTTTTTTTTCCTCTCTCTCTCTCTCTCTCTTCAAAAATCCAAACATTTCAAGAAATTACTTTACGTTATTAAAAATTTTCCTCATTATATTTTATTAGCAAAGCATCTCACCAAACTTGGAAGTGAGAGATGAACCTAAGTAGTTTGCACTATATACCCACGCGAGCACAAATTTAACATATATATTCTTTAATTTTCTTTTCTTCCCCTACATTTTCTCAGAAAACAAACTGAAACTGAACACAAAAAAATAGAAATAAAAATAAAAGCTAGTCCTAAACCTATATTCTTGAATCTCGAAGTTATTACAAAACTTTTTCTAGGTTTTGATTCCTTAAACTTTCCCTTACCAATTTCTCTCACAGAAACCAAATCTATAAAGCCACTAAATAACAGAAACAATCAAATTTCCTATTTACTTCTTTGCTTTTATCCTCGCGAAAAAAATCCACACATCTTAGAAATTTTCCAAACTTTTTTTGTTTTCTCGGAAACCAAATGGAAATGTAGAGAGAGAGAGAGAGAGAGAGAGAGAGAGTAGGGTTTGGTTAAAGACCTGAAGAGGAGGGAACTGAGCGGAAGGCGCCGCTTGTTCGAGTAGCTTGGTGGAAGAGTGAAGCAGATCGGTCCAACCGCTCATGTCTTGATCGGTCGCCATTGCTTCTTCTACTTCTACTATGGCTACTGAGAGAGAGAGAGAGAGAGAGGGAAAGGGTTTTAGAAGCTTTTTAAAAGCCCTAATAACAATTTGAAAAAGGTGCTCCTATCCTATACTTGTATTGCTTGCTGGAGCTACTACGATGCCCGGGTCTGTTGGGTCGGGTCGGATCCGATCTCTTGGTTAGCCCAAGGTAATTATAAAGTTAGATTAATTTGGTTCTACAACAATGATTTGGTCATTTAAGACCGAAGAAATTTCTAGTAATGTTGTTTAAATAATGTGAAAATATGCATGAATGAAAAAATGTTTTGAAAATACATGTTGTGTTATTTAAACAACATTACCAAACAGACTATTAACTATTCAAACTCAATTTTATCCTTTTAAAACCTTAACAATATTATTAATTACATTCAATTTTTATTTTGAGTAAAGTTGTGATGTACATTTGTGTTAGAACATTTTTCCCTCTTCTTGTGTGTGCGATTGTTTCTCAAAAAAAAAATTGATCTTGAAATTTTTACATTTTTCATAACAATTATTTAACAAATGTATCATCTTACATGTTAGTTAATTTCCATAAATTTATAATAAAAAAATCAAGATGATTGTTACTCAAATGACATTTTTTTAATATTTCCAGTGTAGAAATAAATTGTTTAAATCTCACTCCTAATTGTAACTACATAATTATCTTAAAAAATTACAATAGAAAAAATATCTAGTGATAAAATTGACTTGATTTTAAAAAGTAATAGATTAAATTGACACAATTAATACTCTGTATTTGAGAGACCAAATAAACTTTACCAATAATTAAACAACTATATTAATCATTGAACTTAATTCTAATCAATACTAGCTCCTCTTGCAACGAGGGATGCATTGTAATTCTTTTTCTCGAAATAAAACTTGGCCGCTTGGTCTAGATTCTCAAAAATAAAAAAATTATAATCAATACTTGTTTAAATAATCACAATAAAAGGTGTTCCTATAATCATGTTGGTGGAGCTACTATGCTTGAATTTGTTGGGTTGGGTTCAGGTTTGAATTCAAGCTCTCGACTCAAAATAATTAGTATATAAGGTTACATTAGTTTGGTTCTCCAATAATAGTTTTTCAAAAAGCTATTAATTATTTATCCTTCAACCTTCAACTTAATTTGATCCTTCAGTCTCCTTTTAGTTTAAATTTTAACAAAATTAATAATTAGACTTTTACTTTATTTTGAAATTTTGTATATTTTTTGTAGGGATAATAGGCCCAGTAGTATATATTGGGCTGGGAGCCCAGTTTGAGGATGCCTAGTAATCCAAGGAAGGTTAAACGATATCATAGAAGTCCGCATTAATGAATGAAGAAAGGGGGTTTGGTCATAAGAGTTTAAGAAGGTGGTTTGAGGAGTAAAGCAGAGATCCGAAGGCATGGTCTGCCATCTAGGGCAACATTCTAGAAAGTCCTATTGATAAAGATATGTATCATGAAGGTAAAGGACAAAGGGGAATTATAATATATCTAAGAGAAAACTGCTACCACCGCATTAAATACTCTGCAACTAACTCTCTGGTTGCATTTATGTGGGCTTGTGAGGATGTCCAATGGGACAAACATTCAAGTAGTGACTTGGACGATCAACAAATGGAGGACCAAGATCATTTACAGGGAGCTATATAATGTAAAAGACCATCCATGGAAAGAGGATCGGAGAATTGAGAGAAGAATACTGTAGCACTAAGAACTGTACTTGTAATCAAATTTAAGAAATCTATACAAGAACTAATCTCCTCGGATTACGTCGAGGACGATTTTCTTTAGATAAAACCAGTCTATCTTTACTTTATTGTGCCCATTTGGATTCAACTGAATCCTGCATCCACATTTTATGTTTTCCAGCTTTTTTTTTCCTGCGCGTGAACAGTAACCTCACATGGGTTCACTGTGCAGGAGACAAAAATTACTGTTCAAGCACTGTTCATCACTTTTCACGTACTAAAAAATATTAAAAATGGATCCCACGACACTATTCACACATTTAAAAATTATTTTGCTACAGTGTTTTTAGTTTTCAGTTTCCAGTTTACAGTTTCAGCAACAATAAGTTCAATCCAAACGGACCCATTGTTATTTGAATCCCCTATAATTGTTACCCAACTCGTTAGAGCCTAATTTTTCAACCTATCCTCTACAAATTCATTGTATTGGGCTCTTTGGGCCTATATCATTTTACCTTTTGGGCTTATTACCCAATTTGTGCCCATACACTTTTCATACTAATCTTTTAACAAATCGATCATTTTACATATTTAACTTTGTTAAAATTATAACTGAAAAAAGATTTAATGATAAAATTAATTTGATTTTAAAAAATAAGAGTCTAAAATTGACACAATTAACATTTGAGAGACAACATTAAACTTTACCAATAATCAAATGACTAAATTATTCACTTAAGTTCATTCTAAATTTCTAATCCACAAAATTTTAAATAATGATGTCATGGTAAAAATATAAATCACTTATTTCATGATTTTATATAGAGTTATCATAAAAAAATTATCGTAGAAGCTAATTTGGTTTTACAATCTATAATTTTACTTTTGAAGGCTATGTAAAAATTAGCAATGGGGATAATGGATTTTGGTTTGGTGTGGTTGATTTAAGGAGGTTGGGTTTTTGTTGGAGAAGCGATTATCAAGGTAAGATAGATTTTGGTTGTGGTTTGATTTGGGGCACTACATATGGTGGCATATGGGGGCTGGGTAATAGGTTTTATGTGTGTTCATGGGCTCATTAGTCACAAGTATTGGCAAGCTCATGGGGTGAAATTTGGGTGGTTGGGTTGTGAGGCCTAAGTGAATGATACTCTTTTAACCATCATGTGTAGTGGCTGTGTTTTAGTATTTGAAATCTTGAATTTTGGTTAGGCTTTTAACCAATTGAAAGTGTTAGTGGGAGTTGGGATTTTGGGATGTCTACCAAGGAGATTGGAGGGCTAGGCCATCGTGCGCGGTAGAATAGAATAAATTGGTTTTTGGGGTTTGGTTATAAAGGGATTTTGAATGGAGTAAAATTGCATGTGTCTAATGGGGATTTCATGGAGAGAGAGAGAGAGAGAGAGAGAGAGAGAGAGAGAGAGAGAGAGAGAGAGAGAGAGAGAGAGAGAGAGAGAGAGAGAGAGAGAGGAATGGAAAAAAATAGCATAGAAAAAAGGGGAAATAATTGTTTTTGAGAAAAGGGGAATAATTTTTGTTGAGAAGGAAAGGGGAAATGATTAATACCAAAGTAAATTACATTTTATTTTCTACCGGATAAAATGATGCAATTATAGTTTATTAAAAATTATATTCGTTGTAGGTTTCAATTAAGTTAACTGATAAAGTTTTAAGTAAAAGATTTGAAATTCAAATCATATCCACAAAAATTTAATCAGTATCTTGAGCTCAAGTGATAAATTTTTATTTATTATTTTTTGAAAAAAGAGATTTGAAATTCAAATATATTCCCACAAAAAATTAATCAATAAAATATACATTATATCATATCATAATATATATAAATATTTTTTAGAGATGATGTAACTTGACAAATACATGGCATAGTTGGAATGGCTCATATCAAAATAGTATTTTTATTTATTTTTTTTTTGAAAGACATATCAAAATAGTATTCAACGTTAGAGGGAAAAAATTGAAATGGTCCCAAATTTCTATAGTGTAAATTGCAAATTATTCATGAAATTATTATAGAGACACCTAATCGAAAAAAAAAAATACAAGGGAGCAACAAAAAGTGAGAGAAAATTGGATTGTTCTATTTGAGCACTTGTTGTGTTTCCACAGTTCCGCTAGAGGAAAAAGAGCCTATAGAAGTGGAAGAATGCCGAGGGTGACACCGATTTTGCGCAAAGCTCGTAAAGCTCTTCAAGATTCGGATTTGGTCAAGGCCTTGCAGTCTGAGATCACACACGAGCTCTCCTCCACTCCCTTTCAGGTCCTCTCTCTCTCTCTCTCGCCTCCATGCCTCTCCTGTTGACATAGTCGAATATTTCTTTGCTTTGAAAATTGGGATGTAATGTAATCGAAATGCATGACTTTCACCACAAATAGCTAAACCATCACTAACCCATTTGCTCAAATCCACTAGAGACCCAAAAAAAAAAAAATGTAGAAAACAAAAACATTAAAGTTTAGTGGTGGGAATGTTTTATGGGACTAGACTAGTGTGTGTGAATGTGAAAGATTGATCAGCGGCTTCGTGGCTCATCTGTACTAAGTGTAAAATTACTGGGTGTAAATATTTATCCCTTCAAAAACAAAAGTGGAATGTGGAAATTTGTTAAGTTTTCAGCTCAGAGTTTTGGGGTTTTTGTATAAGCTATAGATTGACAAGGTTAAGAGCTTTTTTTAATGAAATTATGACTCTTTGTCATGCCCAACTTGACAAAAATTTATTCCTTTTATTTTGGGAATTGTTATACCATCCTGTTTTGGTGTTACACCCTCTAGGAATTATGATTCATACATGCAGACCAAAGCTGGTATTAACATATAGCTACATTTGACTGTAAAATTTAAACATCTTTTTCAAAAATCTATGTCACTTGTGTACCTAGTATTGTAAAAGTAAAAGGATTAGCTCCCTATTGAATTATATGTGTATTGACATGGATATAGGATGACCAAAGTCGTTCTCCGGGGGATTTTGTGGTGGAATGGGACTCACCACAGTCCCAAGATGTGGTTTTACGAAGAAATTGTGAGTCGGGGGAGGAGGTTGCAGTCTCAGCGGTGCTTGGTCCAGTGACTTACGGAAAAGAGGGTGTGTTTCCAAGGGATGTTTTGATGAAAGTATGTTTGAAAAAGCCTGGCCTGAGCTCAATGTTGCAGTTTGATTGTGGTGTTTTTGAGGGAGGTAATGAAGGGTCTCAGTTTGACATCCATAATGCCTATTATATCCAATCACCTACTTGTGTGAGCCCTTCAGACTACAGAGGCCCCTTATTCAGGTAAGATTTTATACTCATACGTTTTTATTGAAGAAAGTTGCTCACTTTTCAATATTACTACTTTTATCTTAATCCATCAAATAGCAAATATTCCTGTCAGATATAATCTTTGATCTAAAGTAAATAGCAGCAACAATAACCAGATATATGTAGTTTGATGTGTCCTATTTCTTATTTAAAGTGAGCCTTTTAAAAGAGTTACATTTCATGTTTTGCTTTGAGTTGGATTCTCTTAAGCAGGCTGCTCTACTTATACATGGACAATTGATAAGTTACACAGGGATGGTGTGTCTTTACTTAGCCATTTGAAAAGTATTCTCCCTGTGGGAGAGAAATTAAAATGGCAGCTGTAAGGTTGGTCCATGTATGTCCTTCGTTTGATTTTTAGTGTCAATTGAGCTCCTTTGGATAGAATTCCATGTATTTCCAAGAGGAAGCCTCGAGGCGAAACTTAATTTATGATCCCTCTGCTCAGGAGAAACTTGTATTTTATTTTCTTTATATGGAAATTATGGATGCCCCCATTCTACTGAGGTTGCTCTCTAGTGTTGCTCCAAAGAACGGAGGGGTAGATGTACACGGTATCTAAACAATTACTGAATTGTTAATTTTCTTCCTTTTCCTTATTACAGACGTAATTTCCTTATCTAGGATAATTTGACTCACTGAGGTTCTGTCCACCCCCCCCCCCCCCCCCCCTCTCTCCCCCTTCCCTTTTCTCCCTTCTGATTAGTAATTACACATGCACCTGATGGGTTTCAAACCCATGATCTCCCCTTCCATCTTGCTCTTATATGGAAAGGAGGTGTCATTTGAGCTAGAACTCGTTGGCCTCCCTTGGCTCATATTGGATAGGATATTCCACTGTGCATTGTCAACATGGTAGTTTAGTTTTCTTTTAATCCTAAGGGGTCAGTAAATCACCTTTCCTTTATTGGTTTTCATATTTAATTTTCTCTTCTTCTGCCTTTTATCTAACTGCTTCTAGGATGTTGATATCTTCTGTTATTACTGTTTGGGTATCTGAAAGGAGAGGAAGTCTGGAGTTTTGGGAGGAGAAACATTTTATACTTTTGTGCTTGATGTTGACCCTCTTAACTCTTAAAGGACAACTATAGGTATGCTAAATGGTGATTTCCTTGTGGGTGTTATCTGGAATGAGGTTGTTTCATAGTTATACTAGTCTAACTAATCTTGTTACATGTTAATAAAGTTATTAATCAGGACAGGACACAGTTTTACTTTCTTTGTGGTTTTAATTATACTTCTCCCAAACCCTGCAAAAGTGGAAGCTTTGTACGTTGAGCACATCCTTTTTTATCTGTAAATCATTGGCTGTGTGATTGTGAGAGTGCTATTTTCACTGTCTACATTGTCTGGGTACTTATCTGATGAATTTATGATCCATACTTTTTACACTATAGTGTTGCATCCTTGAAAAATAAATCAGAATCCAAAAACCTCATATTTACTCCAGCATTTAGCTTATGATATCAAAGTTTGGACTATGATGAAATACTACTATTTACATCTTAGTTTTACTGGATATGTGAGGTTTCTCAATCCCAAAGTCATTCTGTATGCTTTAATTTTGATAAATCTTTTCATAATTATTTTTGTTCTTCAAACACATTAGTGCAAATGCTTGTTCCATTCACATCATGTTCATTATGTTAATTGTTTAGATTTTTTCCCCCTGATTTGGATTCTCTAAAATCTAAACCATAATCATCTTTGTTATTGTTCTCTCTTTTACATCTGTGTACAGCTCTTTGGACCCTCAATTGCAAGATGCACTCAAGGAGTACCTAGTTGCAAGGGGAGTAGGAGAAAGCCTGACCAATTTCCTCCTCCACCACCTACATAAAAAGGAGCAAGGTCAATATGTGAACTGGTTAAAAATACTTGAATCATCAGTGGCAAAAAGTGAGTGACAGCTGATGGTGGGTCAATCATACATGCTTCATTTTTTCGCATTAATTCCCACCTTGTCTCAATTTATCAACTGTCGTCTTTTTACTTTTACATAGTTTGAGCTCAAATTTTTATCATTTGCAAATGTTTTTTTTGCTCATTTTACAGTCTGAGCACAATTAAATTGAGTAATGGATCCTATAAAAAAAAATTTCTTTTTGGAGTAATGGTTATGAATGATTTTTTGGATGGATTGCCAAAATCAGCTGCATTAAATTGGTGACCTGGTGTTGTATGCTGCAACTTTGATGGATAATCCTTTCAATTTTCATTAATGAAATGTGCAGTTTACTAGCCTGGCCTTAAGTGCTGGGTCCAAACTTCTGCCCCTATATGGATTTCTTTAATAGGAAAGTTTGTAGTAAAAGGCAGGTGTATCAACAACAAAATACCATAAATCCCTGCAGCCCTTCGATTATAGTGTGAAGATACGTCGGCCTCCAGAAGAACTTCATTGAATCAAAATTTGATTAAAGTAAAAAGGAATGCCTCTATTCAATGTTGCTGGATTTTTAAGGCAATACAGAATCTAATTACTAATGGAATATCAGACAAAACCTTGGTTGCTGCATTCCATGCTAGATAGCCATGCACCCTTAATGCGTTGAAGAGAGTCATGCACATTGAACCTTCTAAGGGAAAGAAGGCATTTCAATAGCACTACTCTTCCTGCCATCCTTTCAGTTTTCATTATCTATGTCTGCCTTTGCAGTCCTCTGTACGCAAATCTGTCAAATTTATCATTGCCTCAAGAAATGCCATATTTATTTACTTTTAAA
This sequence comes from Quercus robur, assembly GCF_932294415.1. Classification (NCBI taxonomy): domain Eukaryota; kingdom Viridiplantae; phylum Streptophyta; class Magnoliopsida; order Fagales; family Fagaceae; genus Quercus; species Quercus robur. The sequence goes on along the minus strand of NC_065540.1, from coordinate 46,811,088 downwards.
CAAAATACATATAGTGGGAATGCATGGTTTCAGGGTTTATATAATTCTATATGTGTTTTGATTTTAGTCAGAATTTCAAGATTCTTGCAGGTTCCAAACACAAAGCGGGTAAAGGAAAAGCAAAACAAGAAAAATAGCATAGGGTTTGAGGAATACATATAATCTGATTAACTATTATGTTACATAATTTGAAAAATAGCATAGGGTTTAAGGAATACGTATAATCTGATTAACTATTATGTTACATAATATGATGGTCAATATGGGCTAAAATGGCCATATACCACTGTTTATCGAAATATAGTGTGTGTTTGCATTGAGCTTTTGCGTCTACGTTTTGCGTTTCCTGCGTTTCAGTTTTTTTTTTTTTTTTTAGCCGCACTTGTTGAATTTTTGTCCATGAACAGTGCATTTGTGCACTGTTCATGGACCCACAAATTACACTTTTCAGCCACTTTTTCATTAAAAGTGGGTCCCACGATACTATTCACACATTTAAAAATTATTTTGCTACAGTGTTTTCAGTTTTCAGTTTCAGCAAAATAAGTTCTATCCAAACACACCCATATATTAATCTACCATTGTTTTCGAAATATATAGGGATCAACCACTTTTTTGAAACTTGAGTTTGTGAAACTCGAGTTTGCCGTGTAACTTTAGTTTTATAAAGTCAAGTTCTTTAAAAAAATTGTTGGAAAATTTTTCCATGGAATTTGTGTACCATGGAAAACTTGAGTTCCCTAAACTCAAGTATCCAAAAAATGGTAGATTTCTACATATTTTCAAAACAATAGTAGATTGATATATATTTCATTAAACAGTGCTATTGTGACATTTTGGCTGGTCAATATGTGCAATCATCATCTCATGCATTGGATATCCATCTTTCTTTTCATAGAAAGGCTCTTGCTTGGACAAGAAGTGCTGCAAGCTCCGATCATGGCTCACTAAGTGCGAGCAGATATAGCTTGAATGGTACCATCTTTTTCCCAGCAAGGATTAGCATAAATATGTTTGCAAGCATTTGTCTCCAACCAGATATTAGGACACACATTATATACTTCAACTATAATTTGCTGTTACAATTTTAAAATGTTATATTTTTTATAAGAAAAAGAAAAGCCTTTTCACAAGGATAGTACGTGTAAAAAGAAGCTAGTTTAAATAAAAATAAGAATACCCCCTTCACACCTTCAACAAGGGATGTCAACTTCTTGCAGAAGCCACCCAACAGAATATGCAAATAAGAAATAAATAGTGAAGGGATCTGGAAGAATTTATCGGGACTGAAAATTCCATTCAAATTCATTATCTTTCTGTGGATAATGTGGAAGATTTGAAAAATGCTCATTCAACTAAAGTTTGTTTAGAGAGAAGGAACATTGCCACAGACAAAGGATGTGTCTTGTGCCATTCAGCATTAGAGAATATAGATCATCTTTCCTTTCCTGCTGCTTTGCCAAAGCTCTATGGCTGGGGTCAGCCATAAATTTAAGATCTGTTCTATTTCTGGTTAAAGTATTGGTAGCAATATATTGAAAATAGCAGGCATTTTAACCCTCCTTTGTAAGCACCATTGCTCTTATTTATGGGCCATCTGGAAAAGCAGGAATCAAGCCAAGATTCATTACTAATGCGTAATAAATTGATGGACAGGTAGTTCAAAGCTTTCAACAATGCAGAAACCAAGCAGCAAAGCAAGAAAAATATAAAGGAAAGCCTCAGTTGGTAAATGCTTATCCTAAAGATAGGGATGGAGAAGTAGTTAAATACCCAAAATTGTTTACTGGGCACAATACAGATGGCTAACCATCATTCATATTTTGACAAATGTATGGCAGATCTTGGATGCTAGCTAGGGCCTGTTTGGTGGCAATAGTATTGGTTTTTTTTTTTTTTTTTTTTTTTTTTTTTTGTTGATGCGAATAGTATTGGATTTTTGTTTTCAAAACAATGTGAAATTTTTTATTTATTTTATTTTATTTTTAAAGTGTATTAAAAATTTGTGTTTAGAGTACTCATAAGTCATAATGCAATGAAAAAAAGTGTTTGAAACCATGTTTTAAAAACTTTTTTTTTAACTGAATATACACAATTGGGTATTTAATATGTGTAGCAATTAAGAATTTTCAAAAAAAAAATTAAGAAGTTTTAATGGAGAAAGAGAAATTCCCGCAATATATGGCACCAATCCCTCTCTTCTTCCCATTTCTCCTCCTCCATGTCAAAGATTAGCTTAATCGCATATGGCTTATATATATGGAACATTCTCTATGCCAAGGTGGTTGTCTCTTGAATTTCTCCCTAACATTACCTTAATTATGTTCTATACATTGCAAACACACTACAGGTAGCTTCTTCATTCATAGAAACTGCATAGTTCTTTGGTCTCGTAATGCTAAAACTAACAGCAAAAAGTTTTAGCTTTTAAGTGTCATTTTGGGTAAAGGCAAAAAGTTTTATTTTTTTTTAGTTTTTTGTCTGAATTTTTTTTTTTTCAAATAATTTAATTTTTATCTTTTTAAAAATAAATTAGCTTTGATTTATAAGTTGTGTTAACAAACATTGTGAGGTTCGGTTACACTCAACTTTATGTCAAAATTTTTGTCAATTGCTTAGTTTTATGTCAGTATTTTGTTAGCTTTATAGGTTTTAAAGTCAGTTTTATACCATTTCTCCTATTTATTTAATTTTTTTTATTAAGTGAGATCTACATTATTTTAACCTTAACAAACACCGTATGGTGCTTGTTAACATTTACTAATTTATAAATACTATGCACAGGCCGGCCCTAGGCCTAGGCCATTTAGACCATGGCCTAAGGCTCCCTAACATGGAAAGGCCCCCAAATATGGGGGCAGTAAGGTTTTTTTTTTTTTTTTTTAATTAAAGAAAAATGTGAGTTAGATGTTCATTTTTTCCCAATGCCTAAAATATTAGAGCTATGCTAGTATATCACAAGTTTTATTACATAAGTCCTATAAATTGACATGTCACCAATCACATGAAGTAATTCAATACTCATTTATTCTTTTGTTGAAGTGTGATCTCATTATCACATCAGTTTGTTAACTTTTTGTAATAAAATTTATAGTAAGTTTAGCATTTTCTCCAAAAAAAAAAAAAACCAATATGAATTAATAGAAATGCAACCTAATCTCCATTAAGTGAATGAAAAATGCTAAAGCTAATTCAAATTTTACAACAAAAAACTTACAAACTAATGTAACAGTAATATAATCGGTGTCACTTAAACAATATAATAAATGAATGTTTAGATAATTTTTTTTATTAGTGATATGCTAGTTTGTAAAACCTATATAGTAAGTATCATTAATTCACTTTGAGTGAATTAGTCATATTAATAAGTATGAATTAATAATAGATTTCAAATTTTAAAAAAATAATAAAAAAATAAACTAAATATTATTTAAGTGACGTTTAGAATCTTAGATATAAAAAAACCCCTTTAAAATTTTCGCCTAAACCCTCAAGTTATCTTGGCCGGCCCTGACTATGCAAATAAGCAATAGGAAATTAGCAAATTATCCAAAGGATCCTAATTCCTTGAACCAATCCAACGATGGAAACAATGATAATTGTCCCTCATATAAATGTTTCGTAGGTTTTACTTTCAGAATCCATACCTTTTTCGTGGAAGCGACGAGAGACAATGGAGGATCAAGTCAAAAGTGTGCTCATATATGATATCATATGTCGACACCACTACAACGCAAAGTGGCTCATGATAATACATTTATCATACATGGACCACTTTTAATTTTATCCTAGTAAAATAAGAAGAATATATGTGAACCCCTAATGTTGGAGAAAGTAGAGGCTTATTAGTTATTACAGTTGTCATGATGCTTCCCACCAATAATCAATTTTTTAAGAGAAATGCTCATAACATGAATTTTACCACAATTTTTATCACAACTTGCTTATATGGTAAGTTATAAGCAGTACTGATGGATCCATAATTCTATCACTCACAACTTATCATGTGAGTAAATTGAAACAAAAATTATGGTAAAAATTGTATCCTTAATATTTATCCATTTTTTTTAAGAGGACATTTAAACCTCTTTTGAGTATTTATTTCTTCAATAATAGGAAGTTTCCGTTCCACATGCAAAGATAAGAATTCTTTTAAAGTGACCTCAGGATGTTGATAAAATGTTATAAATTCAAAACTTTATGAATATCCCAAGATTTTAAAAATAGCTGAGAACCACTGAGTCAAACTCAATCCCTCCAATAATCATCTTTAATTACTCAATGAATGTTGGCATTCCGTCTCGGTCACCACGTGTGAATTTCACAGTTGTTTAGATTATTTAGAATCAACGCCAAGTGGCTCATGATAATACATTTATCATATAAGGACCACTTTTAATTTTATCATAAAAAATAAGAAGAATATATGTGGACCCCTAATGTTGGAGAAAGTACGGGCTTATTACAGCTGTCATGTTGCTCCCCACTTATAATCTTTTTTTTTTTTTTTTTTTTAAGATTAATGACATAACTTTCCTTACAACTTTTATCATAATTTATTCATATAATAAATTGTGTGCGAAAGAATTGTGTCCCTAATATTACTTTTTTTTTTTAAGAGAATTTTAACCTCTTTTTAAGTGTTTATTTATTGGATAACAGGAAGTTCCTGATTCACGTACAAAGATAAAATGTTATAAATTCAAAATTTTATGAATATCAGAACCACTAAGTCAAACCCAATCCCTCCAATAATCATCTTTAATTACTCAATGAATGTTGGCATTTCCCTCTCGGTCACCACGTGTGAATTTCACAGTTGTTTAGATTATTTAGAATCAACGCATCCATTCCCTACGAGATATTACATCCATTTCGTTCTCAAAAAGAAAAGAAATTACATCCATTTGACATGTCATCTATGGTCTATGTCACTGAAAAACATAGATGCTTGAGAGGGTTTAGAAGCAAAACAAATCTGGGTTTCTTTTTTCTTTTATTAATTTTCTTTGTTAATATCTGATGTGGTATTTTGGTTTTTAAAAAGCTGAGGTGGAGTATGCCACATATACTCCACCTCAGCAGTTTGTAAAATGTTTGTAGACCATAGTGATGGTTGAAAAACAATGTCATAGCGGGTTTGATAAAAATATATGGTAATAATAAGAAAATTGCTACGTTTATAATATTTTAACAACAAATCCTAAGTGGTAAACTGTTGTTAATTCTGATATGAACATATCATTGAAATTATATTTTTGCTCATCAATAATAGCTAGTAATTAATAAATGTATAATAACATAAGGGGTAAATTTTGCACATCCAACTTAAAAAATCGCTCACATCAATTCATGGAAACTTGTGTAAATTTAGATTGTTGTTATAGTAATCATGTAAATATACAAGGATTAATTGCTATAATAACCATGTAAAAATACAACAGTACTGTAGGGGCACGATTTTGGGGCTCAGGCCCAACAGGCGGGTGGTTCTGGCCCAAAAGTCCCTCAACAATGAATTTGTAGAGAGTAGGTTACAGAACTAGGTCTTTGACAGAGGAAACGTAGTTACGACCAAGCCATGCAACCAGTTGGACGTAAGGATATTCCTTCAAACCTTTGGAGTAACGGTCCCTGGGGCTGTTTCTTCTACTTCTATCTCTTTTCTCTTTCTCTATCTTTTTCTTCTTTCTGCTTGCGATCCCCTTTCCATGGGGATCTCCTTCTCTTATATAGCATCCTTCCTAAGATCATGACCCTACACTTGTCAACCATCTGACCCTCCACTTGAGTGCCTGTCCCATAGGTTATCCTTCCTCTTTTCTGTGAGTTGCACTGGCCAAGATGATTCTGCGTTCCTGTCCCTTCCACATTAATGCGGCTGGAAAAGTAGTTCCTTGGCATTTAATGCGGCAGTTGTGGTTGCCTCCCTTCCTGAACGTCACGCACTGTTCCTTCGTATTGGGTGACCTTTCGCCAGGTATGGAGTGCGAATTGGACACTTACTTGGCGAGTCCGAGGAGGTACTCCTCCTCGGACGCCCCTAAGCAGGCCCGACCCATCATGGTTGGGATGGGACATCCTACGCCCATGCCTTTTCTTCTTATCGTGGCTGGGCTTGGTACATGAACTACGGCCCAACATCAGCTGGCAGATTTTACCCCCCACAATAGCCCCTCAAAATGCTGGCCTTTTTCTGGGTCCGAGGAGAAAAGGCGGGATTTTGATGCTCACTAGACGGTTCGTGGTGAACCACTGCTTCACACGTGTAGGGGGGAAGGCACGCCTTTACATGCCTCATTAATGTTGTGGGCAGTTAATGACCCAGGGGAAAGTAACCGCAGCTTTCGAGGTTTTACACTCGCTCAATCCAACGGTTGGAGGCAGGATCTACGGTGGACAACGCTTCACATGCCTTAGACGCGAGTGCGTCTGTTCAACTTCTACCGAGTATAATAGGCTTTAAGGGCGTTCGTCCCTCACTTTTGACGAGCCTTCCAATATTCAGAACTTCTCAGAGCTTATTCCTTCAGTCCGTTCTTATTTCCGCTGCCATTCTCTTGAAGAATCCTTCGAGCCTCTTACCCGTAAGTGCGCGCTTCTTCTCCATTATTCTTCATTAATCATACTGCCTTCAAGTTGTTTTTAGGATTAGAGGGGATGGGTAGGCTTGAGAAAATGGTAGATTCTCCGACCGGTATGGCGGGCTTCAGGGCGAAGTATCGTATCCCACCGGAGGTAGGTTTAGAGTACTGTCATCTGGAGGACATTTTGCTCAAACGGAGAACAGGAGAAGTCGCAATTCCAATGATAGCCTTCGTGGAAGGAGGAATGACTATTCCAATGGGGAGAATAACTAGGGATTACCTACGTGGTCATAGGTTGGCCCCCCATCAATGCACCGCTAATCTGTTCCGGATCCTGGGGTGTGTCGAAACCCTGAACGATCAGATGAACCTCGACCTCTCATGGCACGACGTGGTTCATCTTTATGAATGCCATAAGCTCGACGACACATACTATCTAAAGTCTAGGATTGACGAAGTGAGGTTGATATCCTGCCTTTCGAAGTCTAGCAAAGGCTTGAAGGACGACCATTTGATCGTCTCCGGGCCATGGTATGACGGCCCTCACTGTCCGACTAGGGCGGGAAAGCCAGGTGGGGTGTCGTAGAACTAGATGCCGTGGGGAGGACTTTGGTTTCAAGCTCCTCCACCTCTTTTCCCTTTTTTTATTTATTTATTTTAAACTTGTTGGTTTTGGTTGCATGTCTCCTCGGACTAACATAAATCTTTTAACGGCCTTTGCAGACAAGGGACTAACAACTCCTCGGCTGAGCCTAGTCAATATCCCGGCCCTAAATTACCTCCTGAGGTCCGAGATTTTTGTTAGCGAGGACGGACAACTACGGTCGGCTCCTTTGATTTTGGATTACACTCCGCTCACTCGAGCCCAGGTAGAAGCCGGACAAGCTATAAGGGCCGGTAGTCCGAGATTAGCACGGATTGACGTGTCCATTCCAGGGTTCCTCACTGATACAGACTTGCCTCCTATTCAGTTACCTCCCCAACGCGTCTTTCCCCCAGTAGTTATCCCAGAGGAGGAGGCCGGCTCTTCACATTCATCCTTAGAGGATCAGATAGACCAGTTCCAATTTACTGAGGAAGGGGAGGCTTCGGTCAGAGTAGTAGAGATCTCCGACTCTGACGCTGATTTAGACTGTGCCTCCGCGGCTCCTGGTATTGGTTTGGTCATCGCACAACCTGATATCAGCGAGGACACAGAAGAAGAAGAAGGAATGGACCTCCAGCCGAGGACTGGTCTTAGGGGTCTTCTGTCCAACAGGTCCAAAGGGCAGACCTCTAAGGAAATCTCTAAAGGACAGGTCGTCTCCAAAGCCCCCGCTCCTCCTCCCCCTCCCTCGTCGGGTGCGGCGCTGAAGCCTATGCCTAACCTAAGGCGAAAAAGGCCTGTAGAAGAGGCAGAGGAGGGAGAGGTTGCCCGTGAGAAAGCCGGGCCTAAAAAAAAGGGCAAGGAAACGAAAGAGCCCCGAGAAAAAAGAACCAGGTCCACTGAGAGCCGAGATGAGGCGGTCACTCAGAGGGGACCACGAACATGGTCTCCTCGGATCGAGCTAGATGGCGCTCCAATCCTCTGGGATGCGACCCTATGGGAGTCCCAGCGTGAGCAAGCTTCGTTCATGGTTGAAGCGTTGCAACAGCCTCTTCTCTTACCCCGTGATATGGAAGGCCTCAGGAAGATTCGTCAGCCAGAGCTTTTCATGTCACTGAAGAGGGACATGGCTGTGGTAAGTGGAATCTTCTATCTTATCTTTGTGTTGAGAAACTTCTTATTGTCTTATCTTGGTATCGTCTCCATTTCCGTCTGAGTGCAGGTCACCCAACAAATTTATGTTGCTGAGGAGTGGGCTAAGAAAGCTCGTGAGGATGCGCATAGGGAGGCTCAGTCCCGTGCTACAGCTGAGAGGGCCGCGGGCGATCTCAAACGAGATCTTGATCGTCAGGATCATGAGCTAAAAGAGGTGAAGAAGGCCAATGCGAGTGCAGAGGCTGGCCTGAAGAATGCTGAAAAGCAAGCCGAAGAGCTGCGCAAGCAGCTCCGACACTCTGAGGAAAGACTGTCAGCGGAGCAACAGGCGGTTTCGGAACTTAAGGCTGACCTTGCAAGGGCCAAGGAGGAAGCTCGCTTGTCCAGGGAGGTTGCCGAGAAGGCTGTGGCGGCTTCGTATGAACGTGGGGTTCACGATACTGAGGAGAGATTGGCCGAGGAAGTTGCCACCGTCTGCAGGGAATACGTCACCTCGACCTGGGGATTGGCCATGGATCGGGCAGCCATCCCCGCAGATTCTGATCTCAGGAAAGCTGAGAACATCTTTTACCCTGCGGAGATACGTGAGATTCCTGGTGAGGTCGCCTCCACTGAACCTCTTCCAGCAGATTCCACCATTCCCGAGACTGGGGGCATGGAGCAAGCTGTGCAGGGTCAGTTACCCGAGGACAGTCTTCGCATCAGCGAGATCCTTGCCCAGGCCCAGGAGATCGCCCCGGAGAACCCAGCAGCGGAAGATCAGCCTGCCCCAACTCAGGGCCCTTAGGGACGTAGAATAGGAATTCGTCTGTCCCGCTTTTGTACTTCGTTTTGTTTGATCCATGCTAATATTTCCGAACTGAATTACTTTGAACATTATATGACAAAAGTTATTTCGTTACATATATCGCTGCTTTATTCTATTTTGTTTTCATCATGAATGGATATCGGTTTTTCCCTTTTACTGCTGAAAGTCAAACAGTAATGAATGAATACGTTAGAATTGCGACACTTTGTAATTGGGCAACAACGATTACAATGCTGATTACTCCCAAGTCCGTGGCTAAGAATCCGCGCAGGACTTGGGCTCCCTTTAACGCTTTTCGATAATAAAAAACGGTTAACCCTTGATGAAAAAATTGTGTGGTTAATTTCCCCCAAGTCTGTGGTCCAAGGAGCCATGCAGGACTTGGGTTCTATTTAACACTTACTGAGAATTGTTGCGTGGTTAATTTCCCCCAAGTCTGTGGTCCGAGGAGCCATGCAGGACTTGGGTTCTGTTTAACACTTACTGAGAATTGTTGCGTGGTTAATTTCCCCCAAGTCTGTGGTCCGAGGAGCCATGCAGGACTTGGGTTCTGTTTAACACTTACTGAGAATTGTTGCGTGGTTAATTTCCCCCAAGACTGTGGTCCGAGGAGCCATGCAGGACTTGGGTTCTGTTTAACACTTACTGAGAATTGTTGCGTGGTTAATTTCCCCCAAGTCTGTGGTCCGAGGAGCCATGCAGGACTTGGGTTCTGTTTAACACTTACTGAGAATTGTTGCGTGGTTAATTTCCCCCAAGACTGTGGTCCGAGGAGCCATGCAGGACTTGGGTTCTGTTTAACACTTACTGAGAATTGTTGCGTGGTTAATTTCCCCCAAGACTGTGGTCCGAGGAGCCATGCAGGACTTGGGTTCTGTTTAACACTTACTGAGAATTGTTGCGTGGTTAATTTCCCCCAAGTCTGTGGTCCGAGGAGCCATGCAGGACTTGGGTTCTGTTTAACACTTACTGAGAATTGTTGCGTGGTTAATTTCCCCCAAGTCTGTGGTCCGAGGAGCCATGCAGGACTTGGGTTCTGTTTAACACTTACTGAGAATTGTTGCGTGGTTAATTTCCCCCAAGACTGTGGTCTGAGGAGCCATGCAGGACTTGGGTTCTGTTTAACACTTACTGAGAATTGTTGCGTGGTTAATTTCCCCCAAGACTGTGGTCCGAGGAGCCATGCAGGACTTGGGTTCTGTTTAACACTTACTGAGAATTGTTGCGTGGTTAATTTCCCCCAAGTCTGTGGTCCGAGGAGCCATGCAGAACTTGGGTTCTGTTTAACACTTACTGAGAATTGTTGCGTGGTTAATTTCCCCCAAGTCTGTGGTCCGAGGAGCCATGCAGAACTTGGGTTCTGTTTAACACTTACTGAGAATTGTTGCGTGGTTAATTTCCCCCAAGTCTGTGGTCCGAGGAGCCATGCAGGACTTGGGTTCTGTTTAACACTTGCGGAGAATTGTATAGTAAAACGACATCAAGTAAAGTGTTTTTCATTAATAAAAGTACCTTTTCAGGTTATTTACATTCCACGGACGTGGCACTACACGTTCGTCCAAGTCTTCCAAATAGTACGCTCCAATGCTAGCCACAGAGGTGATACGGTATGGACCCTCCCAGTTTGGTCCGAGCTTTCCCCATGCAGGATTCCTCGCGTTGCCCAGGACTTTCCTCAGCACCAGGTCCCCAGGCGTCAAGGGTCTCGACTTCACCTTGGCATCATAGCCCTGCTTGAGCTTTTGTTGATACTGAGCTAGATGCACCATCGCGCAATCCCTTCTTTCTTCAAGGAGGTCTAGGCTTTTTTCTAGAAGCCCGTTGTTAACAATGGGGTCGAATGTAGCAGTCCTCTGGGAGGGAAAGTTTATCTCTAATGGGATAACGGCCTCGGCCCCGTAGGTCAACGAAAAGGGGGTTTCTCCCGTGGATCGGCGGGGCGTGGTGCGATACGTCCACAAAACATGGGCGAGCTCTTCAACCCACCTCCCTTTCGCGTCGTCCAACCTCCTCTTCAGCCCATTCACTATGGTTTTGTTGATTGCCTCTGCTTGTCCGTTACTCTGCGGATAGGCTGGTGTAGAGTACCTGTTGACAATCCCCAATTCACTGCAATATTCCCTAAAGGCCTTGCTATCAAATTGCAGGCCATTGTCCGAGATTAGGGTGTGTGGGGTACCGAACCGGGTGACAATGTTTTTCCAGATAAACTTCTTGACATCAACATCCCTAATGTTTGCCAGCGCCTCAGCCTCGACCCACTTCGTAAAGTAATCAGTGCCGATGAGAAGAAACTTCTTGTTCCCGGCAGCTTTGGGAAACGGACCTAATATGTCAAGGCCCCATTGTGCAAATGGCCAAGGGCTGGACAATGGGTTAAGTACCCCACCCGGCTGATGTATATTCGGAGCGAACCTTTGGCATTGGTCACACTTCTTCACATATTCCAGAGCCTCCTTATGCATGCTCGGCCACCAGTAACCCAACGTCATAGCCCTGTGGGAGAGAGACCGGCCCCCCGTATGGCTTCCACAAATCCCCTCGTGCAACTCCTCCAGAATGAGTTCAGTAGCACCTGGGTGCACACACAGCAAGTATGGCCCCGAGAATGAACGTCTGTAGAGCTTGGAGTCCTCGGACAACCAGAATCGAGGAGCTCTTCTCCGGATTTTGTCGGCCTCGACTTTGTCGTCCGGTAAGGAATCGTTCTTCAAGAATCGGACAAGAGGGTCCATCCAGCTTGGTCCCTCACCGACGTTGTGTACCCGAATACCGTTAGCCTCCTCTTCCGTGGGGCGGCAGAGGTCTTCGACCAAAATAACCCGCGGAAGGGGCTGAGCCGAGGATGTGGCCAGTGTTGCCAGAGAATCGGCGTGAGTATTCCCGCTTCTGGGTATATGCGTTAAACGGAAGTCGTCGAAGTGGGCACGTAGGCGTTTAGCTCGGGCAAGATACCGTTGCATTCTTTCGTCTTTCGCCTCTAATTCCCCGCTTACTTGCCCCACTATGAGTCTCGAATCTGAGAATATGCTCGCGCATTTCCCACCCAACCTCCGGATCATGGACATCCCCTCCAGCAGTGCCTCATACTCAGCTTCGTTATTCGTTGCTGGGAATCCCAGTCTCAACGACTTCTCCAAGGTTATACCTTCGGGAGAGATTAGAACGAGCCCCACTCCGGAGCCCTTTTGGTTTGCTGCACCATCAATGTATGCTCTCCACTTATCGTGTTCTTGCACAGAAATCGCGCTGACCAATCTCCTATCGTCATTCGGTGATTCCGACACTTCCACCCCTTCCAAGGTTGGCTCCGCAAATTCAGCTACCAGATCGGCGAGGACTTGACCTTTTATGGCAGTGCGTGGCATATATCTGATGTCAAAGGCGCTCAAGATGGTTCCCCATTTAGCTATTCTCCCAGTGTAGTCAGCGCTACGGAGGACTGATTTCAATGGAAGTTGGGTTAGAACAACCACTGTATGTGCCTGAAAATAGTGGGGAAGCTTCTTTGTAGCTTGCACGACAGCCAATATTGCCTTTTCGAGGGGGAGGTACCGGGTCTCTGCCTCCTGTAGCGACTTGCTTACGTAATACACGGGCCGTTGCGTGCCGTTGTCCTCTCGGATCAGTACTAGGCTAACCGCATGATCGGCGACTGCGATGTATGCATAAAGCACCTCGTCGGCCTCGGGACTGGACATGATCGGAGGTCGGGCGAGGTATTCCTTGAGCTGTTGGAATGCTACATCACACTCCTCAGTCCACTCGAAACCCTTCCACTTGTGCAATAGGAGGAAAAAAGGTCTGCACCTGTCCGCCGAGCGGGAGATGAAACGGTTCAAAGTTGCTATCATGCCGGTAAGCTTCTGGACTTCTTTGGGATTCCGAGGAGGTTGCATACTATGAATGGCCCTTATTTGGTCAGGGTAAACCTCGATCCCCCGATGGGTTACCATGTAGCCAAGGAATTTCCCCGATCCCACTCCAAATGAGCACTTGGATGCGTTCAGTCGCAGCTTGTACCTTCTCAGAATGTGAAACACCTCGTCAAGGTCCCTGATGTGGTCGGTCACCAATTTACTTTTTACTACCATATCGTCTATATACACCTCGACAGTTTTTCCCATCTGTTGTTCAAACATCCTAGTCATCATCCTTTGATAGGTCGAACCGGCATTCTTCAGGCCAAAAGGCATCACCTTGTAATGATAGTTGCCAATTGGGGTGACAAAGGCAGTTTTTTCCTGGTCTTCCGTGGCCAAGGATATCTGATGGTAGCCCTGGAAAGCGTCCAAGAAACTCATTCGGGGATGCCCGACAGTTGCGTCGACCAGTCGGTCTATCCGCGGCATTGGGAAAGGATCCTTCGGGCAGGCCTTGTTTAAGTCCGTGAAATCCACACAGACTCGCCATTTCCCACTCTTCTTCTTCACCACGACTGTGTTCGCCAACCATTCGGGGTAGAACACTTCCTTGATAGCCCCAGCTCTTTTCAATTTTGCCACTTCTTCCCTCACAGCGTCTGCATGCTCCCTTGACGGGCGCCGAGGGGGCTGCTTCTTTGGGGTAATAGCCGGATTAACGTTAAGGTGGTGGCGTATTAGGTCTGAGTCAACCCCAGGGGCTTCATAAGGATCCCAAGCGAATACGTCCTCATTTCGGCGCAGAAAATTAATTAGCGCCGACTTCTCCTGTGTTGGTAGCTCCGAGCCAATCTGGAAAAATCTCTCGGGGTCTGATCCGACGAGCACTTTCTCCAGCTCTTCACAGCTCACCTCCATGGCCGGTCCCTCATCACCTGTGGCTAGGACCGGGGTTCTTGATTGCTATAAGGTATTCCCGGTTGAAGTGGAGGGCCCGTTGCTTAATTGTCGAGCAATTGCCGATACCATGCATCGCCTGGCCATTCCTTGATCCCCCACTATCTCTTTGATTCGGCCCTCTGACGGATATTTCACTTTCTGGTGCAGGGTAGACGACACAGCCCCTAGCGTATGAAGCCATGGCCGTGCCACAATAGTTGTGTAGGGTGAGTATGCGTCCACCACGATGAAGTCCACTTCCACTACTTCTATGTCTGTTTGCACAGGCAATCTAATCATGCCCTTCGGGATGACGATTTTTCCCTCAAAGCTAAGCAGGGGAGCATCGTATGGCGACAGGTCCTCCTGCTTTAAATTCAGCCCCTTATACAAGTCTGGGTACATCACCTCCACGGCGCTACCCTGATCAACTAACACCCTCTTCACGTCATAACCTCCTATTCTGAACGTCACGACTAGGGCATCGTCATGGGGCTGAATAGTTCCTTCCTTGTCCTCCTCCGTGAACCCAATTAATGGCAGTGCCCTCCCTCTAGTACTCTTGGATCCCCTTTCGCCTGGCTCTGTCGGGAACCTACCCACTGACATTACTCTGAACGGGCCGGAACCGGTTCTCCCAGGTGCGGCAAGAATGACATTTATCGTGCCGATGGGTGGCCTCAAGGCGCTTTGCCTGGTATCGACATTTGATTGCTCAGGGCGTTGCAACAGATGCCTTAGCTTTCCTTCTCGGACAAGCCGATCCAAATAGTTTTTCAGGTTCCTGCATTCGTCAGTAACGTGACCAGGCTCTTGGTGATACGCACAATATAGATTCTGATTGCGTCTTGAGGGGTCGCCTGCCATCCTATTCGGCCATTGGAAAAAGGGTTCGTGCTTTATTTTCTCCATGATCTCGTGTAACGGCTCTCGGAACACAGCGTGGACTACCTGAGCCCCTGTAGATCCCGATTGTTCCGTATAATCTCTTCTCTGCTTATTACTGCTACTGAAACGGTCCGACCTGAAGTCCTTTCTCTCCTGGGGGACAAACTTCGCCTTTCCCTTCCCGGTTTGCTGGTCCTCTTCGACCCTTTTATACTTGTCTATCCTGTCCATGAGTTGCCGCACGCTGGTAGCTGGCTTCCCTGTAAGAGACTTTCTTAAGCCATGCTCCGTCGGCAAGCCCCTTTTAAAGGCACTGATGGCGACGTCATCGTGATTTCCTTCTACCTCGTTGTGCATCTCCCAATATCTGTCCGAGTAGGCCTTCAGCGTTTCTCCTTCTCGCATGGACAGGGATAAAAGGGAATCGAGGGGCCGAGGGACTCTAGTGCTGGTGATGAAGCGGGAGCCAAAAGCCTGCGTCAACTGTTTAAAGGAGTCTATGGAGTTTGGTGGGAGGGCATCAAACCATCTCATGGCCAGGGGCCCCAGGCTGGATGGAAACACTTTGCACATTAACGCCTCGTCCTTGGAGTGGACGGCCATCCTTTGGTTGAACTGGCTCACGTGCTCCACTGGGTCAGTTCGACCATTGTACAGGGTAAACGTTGGCTGATTAAATCGCCGAGGGAGCACCGCCCGCTCTATTCTACGGGTAAATGGCGACTGGGAGATTCGATCCAGGGCCTTGCTCATGGCGTCATTGACCAAGCCTTGGTAAGGTGGGCTTTTGCGGCCGCGTTTGTGAGGCCGCTCTTCCTCATAGGAGAACGTCTCGCTCGGAGGGGTCCTCGTCCTTCGTCTGTATTCATCATCCTCACCACTGCTAGTATCCGAAATGGGCGAAGGACGTTTTTGCTGGGCTCGACGCAGCCTTTTCTTCAAATCCTCAATCTCTTGCTGTAGAGCCTTCCGCTCGTTGTGCTGGTGGGACGCATGATCTTTCCCTTTCGAGCGACTTCTACTCGTGTGAGAGGTGTTCACACTGCCCTCTCGTTGATTATCTTGGTCCTTTGCTCGTTCAAGGTTTACAAAGTTGTCCTGTCGTTGAGATTCTGCACGTCCGGTTTGGCGCGGACCTGATCCTTCCATCCCTTGCTGTTTCACTTGTCGAGACACAAGTTCTCCCCACAGACGGCGCCAATTGTAGGGGCACGATTTTGGGGCTCAGGCCCAACAGGCGGGTGGTTTTGGCCCAAAAGTCCCTCAACAATGAATTTGTAGAGAGTAGGTTACAGAACTAGGTCTTTGACAGAGGAAACGTAGTTACGACCAAGCCATGCAACCAGTTGGACGTAAGGATATTCCTTCAAACCTTTGGAGTAACGGTCCCTAGGGCTGTTTCTTCTACTTCTATCTCTTTTCTCTTTCTCTATCTTTTTCTTCTTTCTGCTTGCGATCCCCTTTCCATGGGGATCTCCTTCTCTTATATAGCATCCTTCCTAAGATCATGACCCTACACTTGTCAACCATCTGACCCTCCACTTGAGTGCCTGTCCCATAGGTTATCCTTCCTCTTTTCTGTGAGTTGCACTGGCCAAGATGATTCTGCGTTCCTGTCCCTTCCACATTAATGCGGCTGGAAAAGTAGTTTCTTGGCATTTAATGCGGCAGTTGTGGTTGCCCCCCTTCCTGAACGTCACGCACTGTTCCTTCGTATTGGGTGACCTTTCGCCAGGTATGGAGTGCGAATTGGACACTTACTTGGCGAGTCCGAGGAGGTACTCCTCCTCGGACGCCCCTAAGCAGGCCCGGCCCATCATGGTTGGGATGGGACATCCTACGCCCATGCCTTTTCTTCTTATCGTGGCTGGGCTTGGTACATGAACTACGGCCCAACATCAGCTGGCAGATTTTACCCCCCACAGGTACTATTCACAATGCAAATATATTTTTTAATACTACTTATTTACTCATATATACAAAGAGAGAGAGATGATTTGAGAGAGTTGATGATGTCACAAATAATCCCAAGTCCATAACTCGTCCATATGTCTCGTCCAACGACAGAAGCAACAATAGGCGGAGAAAATGGCGAGCGTACCAGCGACCCTCGTCCGTATATGGACGAGCTTAATACCTCAAGATCTACTCGTCATTTATGAACGACAAGCCTTCCAAGATGATCTCGTCCGTCTTTCGCTAAAAGTGGACGAGATCATCCTGGAGGTCTCGTCCATCTTTACTATGGATGGACTAAAAGTGGACGAGCTCCTCATGAAGGTCTCGTCCATCCTCACTATGGATGGACGAGTTCATCGACCCGTCCGACCTAGGTAACTTCCACAGCGGTTACTCCCAATTCTCCGGACTCCTCGACATTGGGAACGGTTACCAAACAGATAACCGTTCCACACACACTATATAAGACTTCTTCGATGAAGGAAAAAGGTATTCAGACATTTTTCTTACTTCTAAGAGAACACTTCTTCGTTACAGAGAGTTCAAAGTAACTAACTTGATCATCGGAGGATTTTTGGCCGGTCCTCACCGGTCCCCTCTGATTCTGTGTCTTTGGTATTACAGGAGATAGCCCGAAGATCAACGTTCAAGTCTTATCAACCCACTGATAATCAAGGAATCATCAGTTGGCGCCGTCTGTGGGAAAACGATTGTTTTACAGTTTGCTTCTCCGTGACAAAGGGTTGATGGTTCGGACTAGATCAAGGGCTACTAGCCCAGGCCATCAGGGAAGCAGCAACCCGCTTCGCGATCGCCAGTCTGCGCCGGTCATGCAGTCATCTGCCCAACATGCACAATCTATGGCAGACGCTATGGCGGAGTTGACTCGCCAAAACCAAGAATTACGAATGGAGATTAATATGAGGAGGCAAACACAAGAAGAACGTGAAGGAAGACAAACAGATGGTCATGGTGGAAGAGAGAATACCGAAGTCGGAAGTCAGTTTAGAGGCACCACTTCGCGAACGGTACCATACTTGAAGGAAGAAATGGACCAAATGAAGAGAGTTATGGAGGAGATGAAGGAGAATATGAAAAGAGCGAATCCGATAGAAGACTTGGTTCACAGGACTGATTCTCCCTTTACTGCTTCCATCAACGGTCACCCACTACCATCAAAGTTCAAGTTGCCTTCTCTGGATTCATATGATGGAACACGTGACCCGTTTGATCACATAGCCACTTTCAAGACCACCATGCATCTTCAAGGAGTGCCTGATGAGATAATGTGTAGGGCCTTCCCAACCACCCTTAAGGGTTCGGCGCGAGTTTGGTTTAGCAAAATACCTCCAAATTCGGTGAGTTCTTTTGAAGAGTTGAGCAAGTTATTTGTTAACAATTTCATTGGAGGACAAAGGCACAAGCGTTCCTCGTCCAGTTTGTTGACGATAGAGCAGGGAGAGAACGAGAGCCTTCGGTCATTTATCACCCGTTTTAACAGAGAAACTCTCAGTGTGGACGAAGCAGATGATAAGCTTCTACTGGCAGCCTTCCACAACGGGGTGAATTCAGATCTGTTTATACACAAGCTCTACGAAAAAGAGCCCCAGTCCATGGCCGAACTCGTCCATTCAGCTCAAAATTTTATGAATGCAGAAGATGCAATCATTGCTAAGAAGAGGAAGAGGTCCGAGAGAATGGACGCAAATCCCAGTCGTCAGCACGAGCAGGGTACTCGTCCAAAGAAGGGACGGATGGAGGAAATGAGAGATCGAGAAAGTAAGAAACCAGGCCCTCCAGTACGGAACCAGCAGTATACCCCTTTAAACGCCCCACTTGAGCAAGTCCTTATGCAAATCAAGGATGATCCTTCCCTGAAGTGGCCGGAGAAAATGAAGGGTGATCCCAACAAGCGCAACAGGAACAAGTACTGTCGTTTCCATAGGGATCATGGTCATGACACGGACGAGTGCTTTGACTTGAAGTAACAAATTGAAAATCTCATAAGGCAAGGGAAGCTGAGGGGTTTCCTTGGACGAGACCAGAGGGACGAGAAACAGAAGGGAAAGATGGAAGATTCATCGCGACCACCACTCGGGGAGATAAGAGTCATCATTGGGGGAAGTACAACTGGCCAGTCGTCCAAGTCCAAGAAAACTTACTTGAAGGTAGTACAAAGCGTCTAGCTTTCTGGACGATCACCAATAGCAAGATCTACGGGCGAGCGGGCAATTACTTTCACGGACGAGGACGCTGACAGAATTCATCACCCTCATGATGATGCCCTCGTCATCTCCTTATTAATTGCAAACTACACAACCAGAAGAGTGCTTGTGGACAATGGAAGCTCAGCAGACATTTTATATTATCCAGCTTTTCAGCAGATGAGATTAGGACGAGACCAGCTCCGTCCAGTGAACTCCCCCCTAGTAGGCTTTGGTGGGATGAAGGTGCAACCAGTGGGTACCATTTCCTTATCCGTGGTAGTGGGGGCATATCCACGACAGATTACCAAGGATGTGAACTTCCTTGTGGTAGACTGTCCATCCTCTTACAATGCCATCATTGGGAGGCCAACTTTGAATAGTTGGAAAGCTGTTACCTCTACTTACCACTTATCAGTCAAGTTTCCAACAAAACACGGGGTAGGACAGGTACAAGGTGACCAACTGGCAGCAAGAGAGTGTTACTTGGCCATGCTGGCCATGGATGAACAAGTTCAAGCAATGAACATTGAAGAAAAGAGGGTTGTAGCAGAACCTACTGAAGCATTGGAAGATATTCCCTTGGATGAAGATAACCCTGAGAGGTGTACCAGGGTTGGAGCAGATTTAGAAGAGAAGATTAAGACGGACCTCGTCCAATTTTTGAAGAACAACATCGACGTGTTTGCGTGGAGTCACGATGATATGCCGGGTATAGACCCTAGTGTCATTACCCACCGTTTGAATGTATGTCCTTCCTCCAAGCCTGTGCGGCAAAAGAAGAGGGTGTTTGCCCCTGAAAGAGATAGTGCAATCAAGGACGAGGTCCAAAAGCTGATGGTAGCAAAGTTCATTCGGGAAGTGTACTACCCGGATTGGTTGGCCAATGTAGTAATGGTCAAAAAAGCGAATGGAAAGTGGAGAATGTGCGTTGACTTCACTGATCTGAACAAGGCTTGCCCCAAGGACAGCTATCCGTTACCGCGCATTGACCAGTTAGTAGACTCAACTGCAGGCCACAAATTGCTTAGCTTCATGGATGCCTTTTCAGGATACAATCAGATAAGAATGGACGAGGCTGATCAAGAGAAGACATCTTTTGTCACCAGTCAAGGCTTATTCTGCTATAAGGTGATGCCGTTTGGTTTAAAGAATGCAGGGGCGACATATCAGAGGTTGGTCAACCACATGTTCCGTCCGCAGATTGGGCGGAATGTGGAAGTCTATGTAGATGACATGCTGGTGAAAAGTCAGGACGAAGGAAGACATCTAGACGACCTGCAGGAGACATTTGAGACATTGAGGCGGTATCACATGAAGCTGAATCCTAGCAAATGTGCTTTTGGAGTATCATCAGGGAAATTCCTTGGCTTTATGGTATCCCACAGGGGAATTGAAGCAAATCCAGATAAAATTCAAGCAATACTGGACATGAAGCCACCGCAAAATACCAAGGAAATCCAATCCCTCACTGGACGAGTCGCTGCGCTTAACAGGTTTGTCTCTAAAGCTACTGATAAATGTTTGCCATTTTTTAAGGTTCTCAAAAAAGCATTCGAATGGACCGACGAGTGTCAGAGAGCTTTCGAAGATTTGAAGGTATACCTTACCAGGGCACCGCTGCTAAGTCCATCAGTGGAAGGAGAGGAACTATATTTGTACCTAGCGGTAACCCCATATGCTGTGAGCTCAGCATTGATAAGAGAGGAAGATAAAGTCCAAAGACCTGTGTATTATACAAGCAAGGCATTGAAAGGAGCGGAAGGACGATATCCACAAATGGAGAAGTTGGCCTTCGCACTAATCACAGCTTCAAGGAAGCTGAGGCATTATTTCCAAGCACATGTCATTAATGTTATGACAGATCATCCTCTCAAAAAAGCAATGAATAGACTGGAAGCTGCAGGGCGATTAATCCAGTGGGCTGTGGAGCTAAGTGAGTTCGATATCAGATATCAACCAAGGCATGCCATAAAAGCTCAAGCCCTAGTAGATTTTATTGCAGAGTTTACCCCAAGTCATAATGAGGCAGAGGACAGCAAGAGATGGATCGTCCACGTGGATGGTTCGTCTACACGGCATGCAGGAGGAATTGGTGTGGTCCTGCAGTCCCCAGAGGGAGACAAACTGAAACATAAAGTCCGTCTACAGTACCAAGCGACAAACAATGAAGTCGAATATGAAGCCCTCCTCAAACGGCTAGAATTGGCGAAGTCCGTGGAAGCCAAGTCCATATGTGTCATGGGAGATTCCCAACTGATCATGGGGCAAGTGAATGGGATGTATGAAGCGAAGGAAGGACGAATGAAGAAATACCTTGGTAGGGTGATGCGCCTTGTGAAAAGGTTTGAAAAAGCTGACTTCGTTCAAATCCCCAGGGAGGAGAACGTGGAAGCTGATACTATAGCAAAAGAGGCCTCAGCAGATGAATCATTAGAGAAGTCAGATAAAGTTCAGTATATGCCGAGTATAGATGCCCAGGAAGTACAGCAGGTGGATAACAGAGAAAATTGGATGACTCCCATTATATCATATTTGAAAGACGGACGACTACTAGAAGAAAAGGACGAGGCCAGAAAGATGGGGGTGAGATCAGCTAGATACGTCCTTATGAATGAAGTGCTATACAAGAGAGGTTTTTCTCAACCTTACCTTAGGTGCCTAGCTCCGGACGAAGCGAACTACGTGCTGAGAGAAGTTCACGAAGGGGCATGTGGCAATCACTCAGGAGCCAGATCACTTGTCCACAAGGTCGTCCGTGCAGGATATTACTGGCCGAACATGCAAGCTGATGCAAAAGCATACGTTAAAGTCTGCGACCAGTGCCAGCGATTTAGCAATGTCCCCAGGCAACCATCGGAATACCTCACCCCAATGGTAGCACCGTGGCCCTTCGCACAATGGGGATTGGACATTTTGGGTCCCTTCCCTTTGGGAGTAAGGCAGATGAAGTTTTTAGTTGTGGGCATCGATTATTTCACCAAATGGGTGGAGGCAGAACCGTTGGCAAATATCACACAACAGAATGTTAAGAACTTCATGTGGAAGAACATTGTCTGCAGATTTGGAGTGCCGAAGATATTGGTGTCTGACAACGGACGGCAATTTGACAATGCACTCTTCAAGGACTTTTGCTTACACTTTGGAATTCAGAACCATTACTCCTCGCCTGCACACCCCCAAGCCAACGGCCAGGCTAAAGTAGCAAACCGATCCTTGTTGAAAATCATCAAGACTCGGCTTGAGGGGGCAAAGGGAATATGGCCAGATGAATTACCAGGAGTTTTATGGGCATACAGGACCACTGTGAGGACCCCTACAGGGGAGACCCCTTTCAAGTTAGCCTATGGAAGCGATGCAGTCATACCTGCAGAAGTGCATATGGCTAATCACAGGGTGATGACGTATCAAGACAAGGATAATGAGGACCAGCTTCGTCTGAACCTCGATCTAATAGACGAGGTAAGGGCAAACGCAGAATACAGGGCAGCAAAGTATAAGAACCTCATGGCTAGGCAGTATGATGCGATGGTGAAGCCTAGGCGTTTCAATATAGGAGATCTCGTCCTGAGAAAGGTCTCTTTGTCAACCAAGAACCCAGCACATGGGAAGTTGGGCCCAAACTGGGAAGGACCCTATAGAGTAATCCACTGTAAAAGGCAAGGATCCTACTACCTGGAGGCTCTGGACGGGAGAAAGTTGGAACATCCTTGGAATGTGGAGCACCTGAGGAGGTACTACCAGTAAGAGTGAACCTATGGACGAGACTTAGGTCTTATCTGTCTACTAGCGTACTACTATGAGTGATGCTGTTTGATACTACTATGTTTGGTATTGTTTGTGTGTGAAGTTTGAAACTATGATTTACTTTTTATAGTTGTGTTGTGGTTATGGACGAAGTCATGAAGTATGTATTTATTAAATAAAAAGGCATCAGTGTGCATGTGCCTTGTCTGTAAACAATATTTATGTTATGTACAAAATGTTGTGTGAATTCTCCATGATATTGTCGTCCAAATCAGTCCTCAAGAGGGTTGAAAGATCCAAGACGAACAAAATCTCTGGACGCAGAGATGTAACGTCTAAATTTTCTTGAATAAAAGAAACCACATCCATACTCGTCCAACTCATGGACGAAGTAAAGCCAACTGAAACAATCCAAATTCTGGACGAGACAAAAAGTTGGCAAAATAAGTAGATGGTATGTAAAATTAGTTTGCAAGTCTTAAGACGAATCAAGCTAATTAAAAATACTACCTGCTAAGACGAGTTAGACTACATGAAAAATATGTATTCTCGACATGGACGAGCTAGGAGTAAAATAGCTTAGCAGCATCCGTCCATGCAAAGAAAATGAAATCACTCGTCCATGCAAAGAAAATGAAATCATTTATCCATGCAAAAAAAAATAAAACTTCATTCAAAGGGTGGACATCCTACGTCCAAAAACCCTTGATTAGTTTGAAAAGCAGAAATAGTATACTTAAAAAACCCGTCCTAAAACCATGGACGAGTATAATGTATTCTTGTTACATAAAGAAGGTCCAAAAACAAAGGACCAAACACAAAAGTTACAAAAAGAAAGAAAAAGCAAAGTTTCAAAGGTTAAAGTCTCGTCCTAAGAAGGGGGAGCATTCACAGCAGGCTCGTCCTGAGGAGGCTGAGTACTGGCGTCGTCTTCCACGTTGACGTCATCAGAGCCAGTCTGGAGGAGAGAGCTTGTGGCAGCAGCAAGGTTAAGCTTGATTGTGCTGAAGTCAACTTCAGGAAAGTTTTCAACAGCGTCCATTCTGAAATCTTCAAAACCAGCTGCATAATTGCGATCCAAAGTGTCTGTATACTCTTTGGACGACTTGAACTCAGCCACATCGTCCTCTCTTGTCTTGGAAAGACGAGCATTCAACTCATTGTTCATCTGTTGTAAGTGATCAATGAGCGTCTCCTTCTCCAATGCATCCGTCCTTAGCTCCTCAATCAACTTGTTACGCTCTTTGACCTCGTCCTTAGCTTTTTCAGCAAACCCAGCCCATTTCTTACAGTCAGCGTTCACCTCCTGAATCCTTGTCTCCAACAAGACTCTCGTTTTGTCCAGCTCCGTTGCCTGTCTAGACGCTGCTATAAACTTCGACATGGCCTGTGAATAGACAGAACAACATAGAATGATTAGATGAGGAAAATTTAATAACTGAACCAGGACGAGGGATACTGGCATACCTTGAAGAGGTCATGGACGCCTGAATGTTCAAATTCCTTCAAGCCCATGTTGTAGCACATGTTTATATCCTCGTCCTTGACGGCTATCTGGAAATGTTCCCAAGCCAGATCTTCGCTCTCAATAATGTTCGTAGAAGGCTGGGACGAGCCAGGCGTAGTAAACTTGGCTAAAGGAGTTCTGGGCGGAGTCTTGGACGGAGTGGATTCAACTGGAGTGGACGAGTCCACGTCGACTATCTGGACGGCAGGCTGAGTCTGAGGAGGTTTTGACTTAACCACCTTGGACGAGCCCTGCTTAACCCTTTTGTCTCTACGACTGGGGAGCCCTTCCAGGTCAATACTCTTTGGCAAGAATTTTCTTTTGTCCCCAGCCGTTGGACGTGTCTGACCCTCAGGACGATCCTGGGCTACACCCTCAGGACGCTTCCCTTTTCCAGCAATTTCCTTCCCTTTGTTCTCTTTCATGGTTGACATTCCTAAGACGGGATGAACAAGTTAAGAAATGTATACAAAAAAGAAAAGGGAAAGGAAGTTTAGCTAAAAACTTACTTTTTCGCACAGTAACCTCGTGAGCTATAGCTTCGTCTGAAGGCTCGGGACCTAAACCCCACTTGGCTAGACGTCTAAGCGTGACAAGAGAATGGAAGCTCCTATCTGCGTGTAGACGAGCCCTGTGGACGCGGTCACGGTGAAATTTGCTCAAGGACGGACGTTTGGCAGCTACAACGCAATGAACAAATAAAGGTTAGAAATTGTAAATGTACCAAATAGGAGTAAGAATAAAAATAGACAAGGGGAAGGGACGTACCTTCTGGACGAAGGTTCCCTAAGTCCCCAGTGTAAGGGGGAAAGGGATCCCTGCCAACGTCCACAGGGTTCCCTGCCCAGAAGCCTGAAAGAAAAATGAACTCCGTCTTCCACTTCCTATCAGACGAAGCTAGGGACTTGATCAACCTACAATCATTCCCTCTAGCAGTAAACTGATAAAAACCTTCAGATTGACTTATGGCAGAAGGTTTATAATAATAAAGGAACTCGTCCACTGTAAGAGGACGGTCCCCACCAAAAACTTCCCTCCACAAAATTTGCATGGAGATAATTAACCTCCATGCATTGGGATTGAATTGATAAACACCTAAACCTAACTTGACTAGTAACTCCCTAGCGAAGGCATTTAAAGGAAACCTAAGGCCACCTAAGAAATAAGATTCATAGACGCCTATTCCAAAACGGGGCTCACAACACCACTCTCCACGGACGGGTAGCCTAGGGTTAAACTCGTCTGGGATTTGATACCAGGACCTAAGGCTACCTAACCTTTGTTCGTCCGTCTTAGAATGGACGCCTACAACGCAACTAAAGACGGTCTCTACCTCGTCCGTAGGATTGGACGGAGAACCAGCTTGAGAGCCAGAAGCTCTCCTAAGCTGTTCTTGGACGACTTCAATAGGGAGCCCAGGGGCCCCAGAAGAGTAGTTCTCGTCCGTGCTTCCTCCACTCTCATCACTAGCACTGCTAGAGCTGGACCTATCACTAGTATCATCACAATACTCGTCTATAACCTTATTAAGGCTATCTGTAGACGAGGAAGCGACAGACATCCCTAACAAGAAATTTAAACCTAAAGACGAGAAAAAGAAGAGTACCTGGCTCTAGACGGAAGAAGACTCTAGACGCAGAGAACTCCTAGACGAGGCTCTAGACGATGGATGTCAAGGAAGAAAATTTCTGGAATGAGGAGGGTCAAGGGAGGCATTCCACTATTTATAGGATGCTGACCTGGGTAATCGAAACGACCCAACCAATACAGAAGCAACACGTGGCATCTTCCTCGGAAAAATAAATCGACGGAATCAGTCTCTAATAAAAAAAGGACACGTGGTACAGTAATTATTAACCAATTGTGTCCAAGAACGTTCCCTTTTGGACGACTCACATGGACGAGGGGGCAACTGATGATGTCACAAATAATCCCAAGTCCATAACTCGTCCATATGTCTCGTCCAACGACAGAAGCAACAATAGGCGGAGAAAATGGCGAGCGTACCAGCGACCCTCGTCCGTATATGGACGAGCTTAATACCTCAAGATCTACTCGTCATTTATGAACGACAAGCCTTCCAAGATGATCTCGTCCGTCTTTCGCTAAAAGTGGATGAGATCATCCTGGAGGTCTCGTCCATCTTTACTATGGATGGACTAAAAGTGGACGAGCTCCTCATGAAGGTCTCGTCCATCCTCACTATGGATGGACGAGTTCATCGGCCCGTCCGACCTAGGTAACTTTCACAGCGGTTACTCCCAATTCTCCGGACTCCTCGACATTGGGAACGGTTACCAAACAGATAACCGTTCCACACACACTATATAAGACTTCTTCGATGAAGGAAAAAGGTATTCAGACATTTTTCTTACTTCTAAGAGAACACTTCTTCGTTACAGAGAGTTCAAAGTAACTAACTTGATCATCGGAGGATTTTTGGCCGGTCCTCACCGGTCCCCTCTGATTCTGTGTCTTTGGTATTACAGGAGATAGCCCGAAGATCAACGTTCAAGTCTTATCAACCCACTGATAATCAAGGAATCATCAAGAGTAATAAAAAATTGGTAAATAAATAATATTTTAATAAATGTACTGTTTAATATGAGTGTTTTTGAAAAATAATTGGGTAAAATAGAAAAAATAGGTTAAAAGTTTTGTCCAAGCTGATGCAAATCTTCTACGAATAATTTCTCTAATAATAATAAAAGCATGATGGGTTTATGTGAATAACTCCAAGGTCCAAGCCACTACACGCCATAGGTTTTTGGACGGTACTGCAAGACTAACAGCAGTAGAGAAACTTCTATGAACTTTCGTTTTATAATAATGTCAATAATAAAATATGAATTTTTTTTTTTAAAATTCTCAGCAAAAAAATATTCAATGTGAATATTGTATAGTAGACAATATTGCTAGAACTCGAGAAAAGTTGCAGGGTCAATAAGCACTTTCCCTAAGAGCATCAATATCAAGTGTTTTAAAAAAAAAATTATTTTCCCACGCCAAAACTTACTTTTGCTACTTTAATATAGTATTTGACAATACATTTTGTTTTATAATGTGTTTAAATATATGCATATTCATGGGTGTATGGAGATATAAAGTATGTTAGCTGTAAATTTTGCCTCCTCTAAAGTTAAATCCTGATTTCAAATCCTGATTTCATTGATGATTCCATGGATATAGAAGTTAAAACTTAGAACACATTTTCTTGACCACCATTTTCTTGTATATGATCATATGCCTCTTTTTGCATGCAAGCCTTATGAGCTTTCTCTAATTATTCTCCCTTCAATGTTCCACTCCATTGTCTTGTTGACTTAGCATTTACATGTCGTACTTTTATTAATTTTAATTTTTAAGGAAATAAAATTATATATTGTTGAATACAAATAAAAAAAATTATATAAGTCATTAAAATCTATGTTTAGCTGGAAGGTTGAATTAGGGGGAAGATTAAATGGATAAATTCATTTTAAGTTTTAATTAAGTAGTAGGTGAAAGAGTGACACATGGTGGTAATTAGAAGATGATGAGGTGGAAGGCTGAATGACAAAATTCTCTTAACATGCATCACATAGCAACACCTCACGCTCTCACACGTGAGTTTTATGCTTTTATATATATAAAGAAGAGATCTCATTAGAAAAGAAGAAAGAGATTTATGCTTTCAAATTGATTCATAACTCTTGCAGAAACCCAATGATCACTTATGGCCTATAAGGCTATAACTCTTTACAATTTTGAGTCTTTGACAACAAAAAGGACATTCAAAAGTTGGAGAAGATACAATAACTTTTCAATAAATATAAAAGTAAATCAAACAATTTAAACATTCACAAATAATGGCAATGAGTGATTCTCTTTGAATTGCATTTCAATTTCAATAAGAATAGAGATTATTGCATATCAGTATATACGTTCACATATGTGTAAACAATTGAAATTGTGAGTTGAAGATACAATTTTAAATCGTGTCTTCATCTCACAATTTTAATATTGAGCCGAATGTTGGTTTAGATTTGTAGAAATTATTACTTGGCAGCTAGCTTTTTTTTTTTTTTTTTTGGTGGAATCGGTAAGGAACTTGGCAGTTTTATAAGATATTGGATATACCAGCTGTCATTACGTGAGAGACTTTAGTATTTAAAAATCTTAACTTTCTCTTGGTCTCTATTTATTATTATTATTATTATTATTATTATTGTAAGGACTAGAAAAACTAGCCGCCCAAGCCCACTTAGAATAGTGGCTGGATCAGTCCAACCGTGGCCCAAAACAATGAATTTGTAAGAGAGGGAAACAAACAACTAAAGGGGGGTTTCACTCGAGGGGAAAAATAAGGAAGAAAATGCAGACTTGTTTAAATTGATGAACCACCTTCTTAATACCAGTTGGCCCGAGGAGGCCACATTTACATAAGAACCGTTACTGTTCACTCTCTTTTCTCTTAGTGGTCTCCTCGTTTCTTTTCTATCTCTTGATACTTGTGTCTGGCCCCCTCTCTCTGTAAACCCTCTTTTTCTTATATACTTTTCCTTCTCTTATCTCTCAACCACCCATCTTTGTCTAACATACGTCCTATCATGACACTTGTCTCTTTCTGTATCTGAAGAAGGTGGCAAAATGAATCTGTTTAGCTGTAATTTGCACTGTTCAGATCACTTCCTCATCAATACAACTGATAAAGCTATTGCCCACCATTTAATGCGGAGGCAACAAGCTACTCCAAATTATAAACTTTCTCTATGATCACAGATTCTCTCTCTTTATATCTTTCTTTCAACCTAGAACACCTCAAAGTCTTATGACTCATCCCTTCCTCTCTTCAGATGACCCTCCTCAAGCCTGTCGCTCGTGGCATCCCCACACTAAAACTGTAACTTTTCAACTTCATCCTCAGTCTTCGGGCACTCACAACTATTATTATTATTATTGATGATTCAGCTCTGTGAGCCTTGTTTTAGCAAGCCCATATATATAAACTAGTCGTTAACCCGTGCGATGCACAGGAAAACTATTAGAAAATAATAAAGCATGCATATATTAAAAGACAATTTAAGTTCATGTGTGCTTGCAAGGGATACATACCTAAATAGTTCTTGCGGTAGAAATAAAAACCTTATCTTTGAGATAAAGAACTGATGTAAACAAACTAATCTTACATAAAACAAATTAAAAAAAATAAAAAATAAAAAAACATAAAACTGATGTCACGGGAAATTCAGCCACATAGTAGTAATATATGAATCTTTTAAAACCTAAACCTAAACCTAAACATAAGGACTAAATATATAAACAAACTAACCTTACAAAAACTGAGTTTTATAAGCTAAAATCTATACCGTGAGTTGTAGATCTTGAATGCTATACCGTGCGTTTAGGGCTTCCTATATCTGGAGAGAGAGAGAGTTTGCAGAAACCAAAGAAAATGTCTCTATAGCTTAAGAAACACAATATACTAAAATCAAAGAGATAAAATTTTTAGAGGACAAAATATTATAGATAATTTAAAAGAATTTTGGTTTAATTCTTGAACACCGCAACTCTATAAAATTCATACTAATAATAATATTTTATGATAGCGCAGTTAGAATTTTGGTTTAATTCTTGAACACTGAATTAGAAATTGATTATATGAGTATTCAATGGTGAACAAAGTATTATGTATTAATTAATATATAAACAAAACTAACCTTACAAAAGCTGAACTTTATAAGCTAAAATCTATACCGTGCATTGTAGATCTTGAATGCTTTAAGGCTTCCTACGTTTGGAGAGAGAGAGTTTGCAGAAACTGTGGCTTTATATTTCTTAACTTGAGAGAGGGGTAAGGTTGCTAGGGTTTTGTAGATCTTGAATGTTTTTGGGCTTCCTACGTCTGGAGAAAGAGAGAGTTTGCAGAAGTCGTGGCTTTATATTTCTTAACTTGAGAGAGGGGTAAGGTTGCTAGGGTTTTGAGGAGTTATAATTTTTATTTATTTTTTATTTTTTATATATTGTGTTGGCGTGAAAAATTGTGGTGCCAGCAAAGACTTCGGTTTTATATATATATATATATATATAGATTAGTACTATTAAAATGTTTTACAAGCAGTTAGCTGTCGTTTTGTGAAGTAACCTTATCGAGTATAATGACTACACTGCTTTTAAACAATGATTATGTTTCTATCTATTACCCATAAAAAAACAATGATTGTGAATGGCACACGGTTCGTACACGGCTTGTCTTTTTTTTTTTTTTTTTTTTGATGAGAGTACACGGCTTGTCTTTTAACCATACGAACCTATACTTCGTCATGTTGGCATGTGATATTGATTTATTTGCTCTATTTATTTCTTTAAAATAAAAACAATTTTTTTTAAAACCTTTTTACAAAAAATAAATAATTAAAAAAATTGCCAGATGCAAACAAAATTTCGTAACTTCTTCCAAACTAACGTGGGATTAGATGTGATTGGTAGTTTCCCATCCAAAAAAAGAAGAAGATGTGATTGGTAGTTGGTACTACGTTGATTTTATATAAGTAGATGAAAAATGCAATCAGACCCCACCACGGATTAACTACCAATTTTAATTTAACCAATCAATTAAAATGTTAACAGGGTAATTACTTATAGGAAGGTCAACAAATACCCTAAGGGTATTTGTTAGTGCACAAGTTTAGACATTTTTTTTATATAAAAAAATTAATGTTTTTATAGTTTTTTTTTCTATCTTTCATAAAAATTGCATCAAGGCCCATTAATTATAATCAATTTCAAACACAATATTTAATATGGATAAACAATAAAGCAATTAACCATAAATGAATGCTCACTAGATTCTAGCAAGATTAATTGGTTAATTCAGGATTAGGATCCCATAAAGTGAAGCAAATTTAGGATCGTCACATAATTTTAAAAAATTGATAAATGTTAGAGGGAACAATATATTTTACTTGGAAACTGAGAGAATCTATAGTATTTATTTGACATTAGCTTATAAGTTTAGTTTTTAACTTTTTAAAGACTTTTTTTTTTTTTTTTTCACTTTTTCGTATTTTTTTCCAATTTTTTCAAGATAAAAAATTTACAATAAAAAACTAGATAAACTGTTGCTAAAGGAAATAAGTGTCTTTTTCACTTGGAAAGGAAGAAAATCGTTTACTTAAGTGTCTTTTTACTTAATTGGTAAAATTTTGTTTGTGTTTGACTCTAAATTAAAAAGTCAATTAATTTTATTATTTAACTTATTTATACAACTATTTATACACCTATTTGAATTTTTTTCTTATTCATGATTACTATTTTAGTTAAGTTTTTACTTTTATCCGACTGTCCTTTCAGCGGAAGTATACTGAAAATAAATAGACACAAATTCCAAAGCTAGTTGACGCGTTTTTTTTGTTCTGAAGCACTTGTAACGGCGTAGGATGATATACTTTAGACACTCACTATAGCTTAGACTTCAGATATAAATAGACACAAATTCCCAAGCTCCCGCTTCTGCTAGCAAATGCAGACTGTGTTTGCGTCAAATTCTGCAGATCAAACATTCTCTTTGCTCTTTTATAGTTTTTGAGAGAGAGAGAGAGAGAGAGAGAATTGTTGAATACAACATACCGATACAAAAATGGAGTTGTTACGGAAGGAATTAGAAGTGGAGCACAAGAACTCGTCGGAGGAGGCTTTGCGAAGATGGAGATACGCCGTCTCCATCGTCACAAATCCCCGCCGCCGTTTCCGCTTCGTCTCCGATCTCGCCAAACGCTCTGAGGCCGAGAAAAAAAGCCGCAACGTCCAGGTTCTCATTTTGTTCTTTCTTAGCTTTGCTTATATTTTAGTTTAGTGCTCTGTTTGTTGTTCATAAAAGCACAATGCAAAAAAAAAAAAAGAAAAAAGAAAAAAGAAAAAAAGTACCGTTAAAACTGTTTTGCAGAAATCGTAGATTTAAATTGCACTAAATTACTTTTTTGTAAGATATGATGAATTGTGCTTGTTCTGTTGTTAGGGGGTTTCATTTTTTTACCCACAAAAGAAGAGCTCATCTTAAAGTTCTTGAGATAAATTTAAGCTTTTGATCTTCTCAAAATATGCTGAACAAACAAACGTATGAGGATTTATGATAGCTTGTGATGTATGAGGACGATGTGCAGTTATTTGAAATAGTTATGAATTCCGGCCGTTCCATTCCAGGCCGGAATTTTCCATTCAAAATAGTTAACTGGTATGAATCGCCCTTCTATTCCATTTCATTCTAAATTCCGGCCCATTTTGCTCCATTTCACTAAAACCCGTCTGGTATGGTGATTTCGGCCAGTATGTAAACGAATCATTATATTTTTCCTGAGCCCTTTTTTTTTTTTTATTACTTCACTCATATTTGATATTTATTATGTTCTGTTCCAATGGACAAACCAAAATGGGTCCGAAAGGTATTCAAAAGTTTATAATTTGAATTGCATTACATATCACTATGAAGGTCACTGTCAAAAAGAAGCATTGCAGTTCCTAAGACCAAGTGACTCTTTCTGTCATGACTTTTGAAATTCAATCAACCCCATTTTCTGTTTTCCCCAGGAAACGATACAAGCTGCTCTTCACTGTCAAAAAGAAGCATTGCAGTTCATTGCTGGTATGAAATTCTAGTTTCTATTTTTAACAAAAGCCTCTTTTTCATTGTTAGAGCTCTTTCATTCATGCTTTGATCGATCATTTTATGTTGTTCTGCAGCTGGTGGTCAACCTGAATACAAGTTACCAGAAGAGGATACAGAAGCAAGTTTTGGCATTCGCCCAGATGAACTTGCATCAATTGTTGATGACCAAGATATTGAGAGCTTGAAAATCCATGGTGGAGTTGAGGGGATTGCGAGGAAAATCCATGTCTCATTGAATGGAGGTGTCAACACTAAGGATTTACCTACTAGGCAAAAGAATTATGGATTCAACTGTTTTACAGAGAAACCTTCCAAAAATTTTTTGATGCTTGTGTGGAAATCATTACAGGACTTTTCACCAATCATTCCTGTGCTCAGTGCCATGGTTTCTATAGGTTTAGGAATTCCCACTGAAGGGTGGCCTAAAGGCATATATGATGGTTTGGGTGGCTTTGTTGGTATGTTCCTAGTAATCATGGTTACAGCCATCTGCGAGTACAAGCAATCCTTGCAGTTCATGGATTTAGATAGGGAGAAGAAAAAGATTTTTATCCAGGTAACTAGGGATGGGAAGAGAGAAAAAGTTTCTATATATGATTTGGTTGTTGGAGATATTGTTCACTTGTCAATTGGTGATCAAGTTCCAGCAGATGGGATTTATATATCAGGATACAGTTTGTTGATTGATAAATCAAGCTTGTCAGGTGAGAACGAGCCAGCAAATGTAAATGAGGAGAACCCCTTTCTTTTTTCAGGAAGTAAAGTGCAAGATGGTTTAGGAAAGATGTTGGTAACAACAGTTGGTATGAGAACCAAATGGGGAAAATTGACGGAAACTCTAAATGAGAGAAGAAAAGACAAGACCCCACTGCAGGTAAAGCTATACAGTGTTGCTTCAATTATCGAAAAAATTGGCCTGGCTTTTTCTGTGCTGACATTTTTGGTACTTATAGTGAGATATCTGGTTGTAAAAGCTCTTAATTATGAGTTCACAGAGTGGTCGTCAGGTGACGCACTGACAATTGTGATTTGCTTTGCTACTGCAGTAAGCATTTTGGACGTTGCAATCCCTGAAGCATTTCCATTAGCAGTAACTTTTAGCCTTGATTTTGCAACGAGGAAATTAAAGGAAGAAGGGGCACTTGTGAGGCATCTCTCTGTGTGTGAGACAATGGGCTCTGCTAGTTGCATATGCACGGATAAGACGGGGACATTGACCACAAATGATATGGTAGTGGACAAAGTATGGATATCTGAAAAATCTATAGATGTAAAAGGTAATGCAAGTGAGGTGTTGAAATCAGAAATATCTGAAAGAGTTTTAGGTATCCTATTGCAGGCTATATTTCAAAATACTGGCTCCGAAGTTGTTAACACTGATAATGGAAAGAACTCCATTTTGGGAACACCAACAGAATCAGCATTGTTAAAATTTGGCTTGCTTTTGGGTGATGATTTTGATGCCCAGCATAGAGAGCTCAAGATTCGTAAGGTTAAGCCTTTTAATTCAGTTAGAAAGACGATGTCTGTGCTTGCAGTTCTTCCTGATGGAAGGGTACGTGCATATTGCAAAGGTGAATCTGAAATTATATTAAGAATGTGTGACAAAATTGTTGATTGCAATGGAGAGCCTGTTTTTCTTCCTGAAGAACAGGTAAAGAAGATCACAGATGTTATAAATGGCTTTGCATCTAGAGCTCTGAGAACTCTTTGCTTGGCTTTTAAAGATGTTTCTGACACTTCCATCGAGAACAGCATCCCTGATAGTGGCTATACATTGATTGCAGTTGTTGGAATCAAGGATCCTGTGCGCCCTGGTGTCAAGGATGCAGTTCTAACTTGTTTAGCTGCTGGAATAACTGTTTGTATGGTCACTGGGGACAATATACATACTGCTAAGGCCATTGCTAGAGAATGCGGTATCCTCACAGAGGATGGAGTGGCCATAGAAGGACCAGAATTCCGTAGCATGTCCCCAGAGCAGATGAAGGACATCATCCCAAGAATTAAGGTTCTTAAATTTTTGCTTTGGAATGTTTTGACCTTCATCTATCTATGTTGGAAGATGCTGCATTCATTTTTGTAATTGTGTATAATGGATTCAGGTAATGGCTCGGTCTTTGCCATCAGACAAGCATACCTTGGTGACCCATTTGAGGAAGACGTTTGGTGAGGTTGTTGCAGCAGCTACTGGTGATGGGACCAATGATGGTCCTGCTTTTCATGAGTCAGGCATTGGACTTGCTATGGACATTGCAGGAACACAGGTTTGTGACTTTGCTTTCAAAGTTTCAATTTTATGTACTTATATTTCTTTTTCCTTCCCTTGTGTGATATTGACGATTTGGACTGGCTTAGCCAGGTAGGATTCTTGTCTCAGTTTTTTGTTCCCCTATCACACTTTCTCATATGAAATGAAGCAACATGAAGCATGTGTGTGCGTCTATTCCACATTGTCATTCATGGATCATTTTCTTCTACCATTTGATAGAAGAAAATATGAACTAGTTTTGTGGTAATCAGTGTTTGATCCTATTTGGAATTTTATGTATAGGTTTCTAAACTTTCTTTTCAACTATGTGGTCTCAAACGTTTATTGCTTACTGTCTTGCTTATCTCACTGCAATATACTTTTTAATAAACATGCTTAAAATCATTTTACTCAACAGTCCCTATGATTGAGAATCTTGATCAGCCAAATTATTAACCAGCATCTAATTTCTGACCAAATATCCAATTCAGCAAGAATTATCTGTATATTGCTCCAGTATGAAACCTCTTCCTTGGGTTAGCTCACCTTTATTATGTTCTGCTTTATGTTTCACTTCACCTTTTATGTTGCAGCTTTTGAGAAATCAACTTATTATCTATGTTGGACAAATTTTTTTTTTGAGAAATAATTACAATATACTGCTAATCCTGCAGTTCGAACACTTTCTCCCCCTAAACCCCCAAGCACTTTGTGCATGGAGAGGTGCCAATTCAGCTACAAGGCCTTTGGCATCTATGTTGGACAAATTAGAAATAGATATATAGGCTAATGGTTCTTGGATCAAATGCAATCCACCCCCTCCCCCCTCGTTCTAAGTAGCTTCAAAAGGTTAAGCCACAGATTCAATCCTGTTGGGATATAGTGTTGTATTTAGGGTTAATTGCCGAAAACCACCCTAAAGTACTGGGTATTTGCACATTGCATCTCAAATTTTAAAAATTGCAATCAAGACCCCAATTTTAAGACACACATCCATAGTTCCCCTTCCCTTCATTCTTTTTTCTATTGGGTTTCACAAGCTTGGAATCATATCGTGTTTTTATTCTCTAATCCTCACTCATGTTAGGACACTTGAAGACCAACCCAAATCTGTAAGATGCGAATAACAAAGATAGAAACAGAAGAAGAGTTCAAGGCGCACACATGAATTCCAGATTTATACGGTTCACCAAAAATAAGGTTGCATTCACAGGGTTGCTACATTTTTTATATAAGGACTACAAAAGATGTTATAGTAGTCATAGGTATATATAGCAATATAGCATCGTATTCCACTATAACTAGAGCTACGTACATGTGTGACATTACTATAGTAGCCTATGCCTGGGCAAATACCAGAAATACCTCAAATTCCTGGCATAAGAAACAGAGTAGATCTGGCTCCACATAATTGATATCAATAGTCTGTGTCTGTGTTATCTTTTAGATACAAGATCATAATATCAAATCTCTATTCTGTCATAGTAAAGTTCTTATCATCTTGACTTGTTTTTCTTTTTCCCCAATACATCACATAATCTTTGTCATTCAGTATCGTTTTGATTTTGCATGGGCTTATATACTTTTGGACTTGTATCATTGCTATATGTTGAGCGACCTACTTCAGTTTCGTTTTTTTATTTTTTTGGGGTTAATTTATTCTTTAATGATCCTTTTTCATGGATATGTTGTTCAGGTTGCAAAAGATAGTGCTGATGTCATTATATTGGATGAAAACTTTATGACTATTGTGAATGTGGTCAGATGGGGACGTGCAGTTTATATAAACAATCAAAAATTCTTGCAATTCCAGCTAACTGTCATTGTTGTTGCTCTGGTGCTCCATTTTGCTTCTGCATGCATTTCTGGTATGCTGGATTATGAAGTTATGGTTTTATATTTTATTTTGAGCAATAACAGAATAATGAGAGTTTTCCACATAACTTTCAGGATCTACCCCCCTAACGGCTGTGCAGTTGCTTTGGGTCAACTTTATGGACGCTGTTGGTGCGCTTGCACTGGCTACAGAACCTCCAAATGATGAGCTTATGAAAAAGCCCCCAGTTCGTAGGGGTGTGAGCTTCATCACAAAGGCCATGTGGAGGAATATTATTGGTCATAGTGTATTTCAACTTGCTGTCCTTGCAATTCTCAATGTTGATGGGAAGCGGCTGCTAAACCTTAGTGGTTCAGATGCAAGTGATGTTCTCAACACACTGATATTCAACTCGTTTGTATTTTGCCAGGTATGTGGTACAAGTCCCGTTCTTGAAGAATGTTCTGATTTCTTACTGTCATTATTAACCTTCTCTATTAATGTTGAGTTAATTCCTTTTTTGGGTTTAATTATCATTTTGGTGTCTAACATTTACCCTACTTTACGTTTCAAATGTGTCATATTAGTCCCTAACCTTATGGTATTGTGTCAATATAGTATATTCAATATATGGTAGATGAAAAAACTGACAAGATTTAACAGTTATTTGAAGTAATATTTTTATGTCATAGGTTTCTACATGGCCTTAATAATTAAGTTATTTTTAAAAAAAAAGAAAAACTAAAGTAACAAACCCAATGCCGTTGGGATTGAAATCCCTAATGATCCGTTTGGATTAAGGGAGAGCAAGGGAGAGTAGAGTGAAATTGGCCCAAAATTAGTCTAGTTTTAGCAAACTTTACTTTACTCCCCTTCACTCCCCCTC
Organism: Quercus robur; assembly: GCF_932294415.1. Classification (NCBI taxonomy): domain Eukaryota; kingdom Viridiplantae; phylum Streptophyta; class Magnoliopsida; order Fagales; family Fagaceae; genus Quercus; species Quercus robur. The sequence goes on along the minus strand of NC_065540.1, from coordinate 46,773,248 downwards.
CATTTCCCTTCAATCCAAAGAGGCCTAAAGTCTCATGGCAGAGCTTTAGTGCAAATCTCATACATGAGATCCTCTGCATGATACACATCATCTTGAATCTTGTTGAGCCACCAAAAAAAAAAAAAAAAAAAAAACTATTGACATTTCCTATTAGGAGAAAAGAGAAAAGAATAACTCAAATAATAATATATCTGATTAACTATCTTAGTATGCAACTAAGGATCTGGAGCAGAGAAGAAAAACAGCAAGTTTTGAGTGAATCAACATATAACATTGGTGGTGCCAGTTCTGAGAATGGATAGACTCAGAGTCAGAGCAAGCTCAATTCTTTTTGCTTTTTGCCTAATAAGAAATGTGATTAATTTTTATTTCTGGGTGCATGGCTTGACAAGCTTCAAGATGCTGTGTATCAGGCAGAGGATAAAAATAACATTTCTATGTCACCATTAGTCACGTCGGTTTTTTCTATACTCCTTAATGATAGAGACTATTTTGACACAATACCAAAGGTTTAGGGACTAAACTAACATATTTGAAACATTATGAGCCATTTTGACACATAAGATAAATGCGAGGGACCAAAATGGTAATTAAATTTTTACTTTTTTTTACAGGTTGGGATGTATGTATAAACATACAGATTTCAGTGTCTTCTGTTGTATTCCAACTAATTAAAATGATGAATCGAAGATCTTAGGCCTGTATCTTTATAACACAGTTTGCCTTTTCATATGTGTCAAACATTGTGTAGTGTGATTCTCTTCTGTTAGATCCTAGAGCTGTTTGTGAAATTTTCAAACTAGTAATATGTGGGATAACTATCCATATGCAACCAAACTTGACATGGGTTATGGATTGAATCTGACTACCAATTAACTTACTCATATTTCAGGTTCAAGTTTAGCTGAACCAATTAATTGGGATTAAGATTTTATCAACTTGAGTTGAAAATATATGGTTATCAAAACTGAACCAAACTGGAGGTCAAACTAGCCTGTAAAACCATTAATGGAACCTTTCTTGCTGAAGTTCCTATATGTGACTGCACCGATAAGCTAATAACATATGGTATTGGTAACTGTACTCGTTGATTTTTATCATCTTGTGAAATGGTATTATTACCCAAAGCTTCTAATATAATTTTTTTCCTGATTTACTTTTATTTTTATTATTTATAAAAAGTGAATCTCTTTTTCTTTTTTTTTTTGGACTAATTATTAAAAAAAAAAAGTGAAATAAAATGAAACTCTGATTTCGATATTAGTGAATCTTAGTGCAATATGTTAGTGTAACTCTGATTTCGATATTGTCTATGCTCCTCAACTGCCTGTAGTGAACTAAAATGTCCAATATGTATTTATCACATAGTACAACTATGGAAAAGTAACCAAAATGCAATTTATTTTTTGGGGGATTAAAAATTATAATAGAAGGCATGGTTAAAGACTTTGGAAAGTCGTAATGAGCATTGTTTCTCCTTCGGGATTTTTTTTCTCAGGTGTTTAATAATATGAACAGCCGGGAAATAGAGAAGATAAACATATTCCGTGGCATGTTTGATAACTGGATATTCCTAGGTGTCATGGTTGGCACAGTGGCTTTCCAAGCAATCATGGTCGAGTTTCTAGGCAATTTTGCAAGCACGGTGCCACTGAGCTGGCAATTATGGTTAGTCAGCGTGTTACTTGGATCAGTTAGCTTGCTGGTTGCTGTCATCCTAAAATGCATCCCAGTTGAGAGATGCAGCTAAACACCATGATGTTTATGGTGATAACCTGGCTTGAGAAGGGAAAAGAGAAGGCTTTTAATTTTTTTTTTCCCTTTTTCTGAAGCAACTCTAGAGGTAAACTGACTTTCGTAAATAATTTTTGTGCTAACTTATAGAATGGCTCGTTGTGGTAGAAAAGAAAAGAACAGGGGTAGAATTAGAAAGAAGTTTGGTGACCTGTTTTTCTGTAGGTCATGTATTTTTTTGAGTAATTATAGAATACTCTTAAAGTACCATAAATATATATTCTCTTCTTTAGAATAATAACAGGTCTTACTAATTAAATTTATATGGTATGACTCACAATTCATGTGGAGGGGGATGGAATACGCATTTATGATACTTCCTGAATATTCAATAATTTTCCTTTTTTTTTTTTTTTTTTTTTTTGTTACAAAGAAAACTTCTTACAAAAGATTAGTGGAGTGAAACTATAATTACTGCAAAGTACCTTTCAGACTCAATGTAGTGATCCTCTTTTTAGCAAGAGGAAGATGTATATAAATTTTTTTTTATAAACTCTATGAGCAGTTTGCTTTCACTTCTTTCATTTCTTAGACATATGAAGAAGTAAAGTATTAATTATTAATAGCCGCAATACAAACAGGTGACTATAACGTTTAGAAAGTAAAAAAGAAGGATTGTGAAAGTACCCAACATTATTGTTAGTGGGCACTATACATATGGCCAACCATCATTCATATTTCGACAAACGCATGGGAGATCCTTGGATCCCAGATATCCGTAGTTTTAAACCAATCCCAAGTGGAAACTTTCCCCCAAATGTTTCTTAGGTTTCATAATTCAGACCTTTTAGTGGAAGGGTCACAATTCAATGGAAGGGCCATTAGGCAAAAGTGTTCTCATATTTCGATTCCAGTCACACCACAACAACGAAGAGTGGCTCATGATATGTGTATGTGGAGTGTGGACCCCTAACAAATGTGGGGAGTTTTCCATCAAATCAACTTTCACTTTTGATACTCTGTTGCATATTTGTCTTGAATGTATGCATTCTGTTTTATAGTTAGTGAATTTTACTGCTGTGTAGATTCAATACATTGTTAAAGGTGTCCGATAAGTGTAAAAACACAAAATATTTCATAATCTTTTTTCTTATGATAAGTTAGCATGTTAGATACTAAAATGCGGGCCCCTAACAAATGTGTAGAGTTTTCCATTAAATTAAGCAACTTACACTTTTGAGGCTTTATCATACACCAATAATTATCTTATGCATTGAATGTATACATTCTCTTTTAGAGTATGTGAACTTTTACTATTGTGTAGAATCAATATACTGTAAAAGGAAAGATGCATTAGATACATTCTCATCATCATGAGGATAGTTTTGTCTAGTAAGTGTAAAAACAAAAAAAATTTCCAATATTTTTCTTATGATAAATTAGCATGTTAAGTGCTAATATGCGGACCCCTAACAAATGTGGAGAGTTTTCCATCAAACAACTTACACTTTTGAGACTCTGTCATACACAATAATTATCTTATTTTTTGAATGTATGCATTCATTTATAGTGTATGAACTTTAATGTTGTGTAGAATCAATATATTGTGAAAGGAAAAATGCATTAGATACCTTCTCATCGCCATGAGGGAAGTTTTGTCCAATAAGTCTAAAAATGGCAAATTTCTCCTGATCTTTTTGTTAACCATTATACAAGTTGGCATGCAAGATGTTAATAAAAGTGATTTCAATAATACGCTGCCATGAGAAGTGATATTTTATCATGACTTTGCCATATCAACAATTGTAATATATATATATATATATATATATATAAATTCGGTTGCCCATAACAATGCTGCATGGGCTTCATCATAATTTTCTTCTCTCTCTCTCTTTCCTGTAATAGCTTCAGGCACATGACCCCTCTTCTTTCCTTTCTTCAATGACATTATCAAATCCAAAAAAAGAAAGGTTCATGAATCATGCATAAAATTGGGATGCGTTGGGGAGCGTTTCACGTTACACATTTTAACTTCTTTAATGCAGGACCACAATGTGTTGTCCTGCTTCTTTGAATAGGTAAATGCAGAGACATCATAGAATAAGTGTTATATAGGAATAATTACTTATCTTGCTTCCTTGAGATTCTGGCAAGTATATAATATTAATGATAATCAAACCAAAATTTCCAGAGAGGACCATTTATTTTTGTTGAGGTCCTTATTTTTTTTAGTTTATAAGATCTCATGGTTTGTTTAGTAGTTTTACCCAAAAAAGTCACCTCGAGTTCATTGTTTATTTACATATGGTCGTAGTTGTAGGGGGCGAAAAATGAAAAAACAAAAACCAAGAAAGAACAAAATATATAAATTTAATCGGTATTCACAAATCTAGCTTTTGAACATGGTCTTATTGGTTGCCTCAATAAACTTTTTAGAGCAAATGATCCAGATTTTCTTCACAGAGTCAGTCAAGGCGAAAATTTTTAAATGAAGCATGTATGCTATTGTTTATACTTTATAGAATGCCATTCATGCTGGGTTTGAATAAGGTTTATTTATTAGTAAAGCCTAAAATAACTATTTCTAAGTTATTAACAACAAATCGCAATTTCAAAACAATTCGTAATTTCCCAACCTCATTGCGGAGAAAATGACATCTACTGCAACCTTTGTAGTAGCACTAGCTAATAATCTCTACAATTCTACATGCCTCAATGGCTCAATTCTCATTGATCAATCAAGAGCTGACATGCACAAAGATTATGATAGTCTTTAGACTTGCAACTAATTAAGTTTATGTTTTTGGGTTGGGATTGTATCTAGTCCATTAGTAGCACTAAACATGTAAAGATGTGGATACATGTCTGTATCGTAACGTGTCCAATGCACTTAGACATTAGACACAAACCATGTCTTATGTTTTTTCTTAGTTGAACATATGGCTAGGATTTAATGGTTTTTTTTTAATAGTAGATTTTTTCTTGATGTAAACATCAAAGCTATTAATAGTGAATACCTAATTTGTCGTCCAGGTTACACATGTAGGTGAGTTTTACCTAATTTAGGTTACACATAAGAACTCCATTGATAGCAATATGGTCATTTTCTTCCTTCCTTAGGTCTGCAGGCCATGCTCTCAACCTTTGTAGGACCATGCTGCTTCCTACTGATATGGAGGAGTTGAAGAATATGAGGATGCAGGAGGTTTTCCTCAACGCGAAAAGATACCTGGGTATGGTAAGATTCTTAAAACTTATAACTCCATCGATTCTTACTCCTAGATTCTCGTTCATAATGTGTTCATTTCAATTGGCAGGCTATCCAGGCTACCTATAGGATGGAGGAAGAAGTTAAGGGGCAGAGTAAGACCGCCGAGGTTGAGCGCAGCAAACGTATAAATGCTGCGCGGACCCTCAAAGCTTCCGAGGCTGACCTCGCGAAAGCCCGAGAGGACTTAAAAGAGGCTGCCCGAGACAGGGATAGTGTCGTGGCAGGTTTGACTGGTGCCCAAAAACAGGCCGAGGAATAGACAAAGCGCCTACTCGCTGTCGAGAAGCAATTGCAGATAGCTAAGGAGCAGATCAATGATTTGAAGAAGAAACTGATCATGGCAGACAATGCTAAGGGCATGGCGGAATTTGCCAGGGATGAAGCCGTAAGGGCCAAGCAGGAGGCTGAGTTTGCCAGAACTGAGGCCGAAACCACTAAGGACAAGGCCGAGGAGGAGGGTTATGAGGCGGGGGTGGCTGAAACCCAGGCCTTCCTTAAAGCTCAAATCCCAGGAGTATGCAGGCTATACTGCTCCCAAGTTTGGGAAGAGGCCCTGAAACGAGCTGGAGTGGAAGCTTTGTTTGACTTGTGGAAGGTGGAGAGCGTATTTTATCCTCCAGCCATCCGTGAGACCGCCTCCACCAACTCCGAGGCTATGAGCGCTCCACAAGAGGCTGAGGCTGCTCAGTCAGAAGCTGCTCAAATCATCGTCACTCCTGGCGAGTCAACTGAAGGAGGAGAGCCTCATGCTGCGACAGAAACACCTGGAGGTCTGAATCCAGAGATGCCTCAGGAGGTCGCCCCGTCTACAGTCAGTGCCCAGATCTCCTGTGTCGAGAAGCCAGCCATCTTTGTTCAGCCCCTTCAGGCCATTCCCCTTACTGATGTCCCCCAAGGCACCGAGGCTGATCCTGCCAAGCCTTCCCAAGAAGGGGATGTTTCCCAGGGCTCCAAGGCTAATCTCGCTTAGCCTTCCTAGGATGTGGCCCAAACAAAATCGAAGAAGTAAAAGCCCAGGCCGACTTTTGCATTTGTTTTTAGTTTAACTATTAACTAGTTTCCTTTTTGTTTTGAAGACTTTAGAGTTTGCTTGTAGTTGAACTCCTTGACCACATATATGAAATTCTTTTCCTCATTTTTCCTTTAAATTACATGTTGGTTATCCTTGCCGATATTTACTGTTGTTGCGAACTTCATGGTTTTTGAACTAGTTATTTTAGCATGTATGAATGTCTGTGCATATGATTTATTTGGGATTACATCCCGGAATTCCAACTTACCCATGCCCATGGGACGTCGAACTTGTATCTAGACGTATTTCTGGGGAGCCAAAGGTATCATCCGAGGTGCCGAGTGTGCTGTTAGGCCGAGCTTGGTACTTAGATTTCCTTTAAGTAGTTGGTTTTCTCATAGGTTTGAGTCCGAGGACCATGCTATACCTTGGTTCTGTCCAAAACTTGGAATTTTCTTTAAGTAGTTGGTTTTCCCATAGATTTGAGTCCGAGGACCATGCAATACCTTGGTTCTGTCAAAAACTTAGACTTTAAGTAGTTGGTTTCCCCATAGGTTTGAGTCCGAGGACCATGCAATACTTTGGTTCTATCAAAAACTTAGATTTTTTTTTAAGTAGTTGGTTTTCCCGTATGTTTGAGTCTGAGGACCATGCAATACCTTAGTTCTGTTCAAAACTTAGATTTTCTTTAAGTAGTTGGTTTCCCCATAAGTTTGAGTCCGAGGACCATGCAATACCTTGGTTCTGTCCAAAACTTAGATTTTTTTTTAAGTAGTTGGTTTCCCCATAGGTTTGAGTCCGAGGACCATGCAATACCTTGGTTCTGTCCAAAACTTAGATTTTTCTTTAACTAGTTTCGAGGATTAGCCCTCGACCAAGGTGTGGGGCGTTGACTTGACGATGGAAGCCTCTAGAACTACCTGTGCCACTGGTGTTTCGAAGCATAGCCCCTAGTGGAACTTTATATTAGGACAACAACAATAGGTTGTTGGAAGTAATGGAGGGGCTTTCGCAGGCCCTTTGACGGGAGCTCGAACCACCGCCTGTGCTAACGCACAAACCTTTCCCACAGACGGCACCAATTGTAAGGACTTAATTTGTAACGACTCCAAAATGATATTGGGTTTGCACGTTAAGGGCCTAAACAATATAATTTGTAAGGCGTGGGCTTGAAAGGTTAAACCTTGGTCACTGTACGGTGGGTGGTCATGGTATTCATGGTGGATGCATAGAGGTGAGCTAAGATTGTCCGTGGATCTTGTCCATGAAGTTTAATGTTCTTATTCTTCCTTTTCCTTTTCTGGGTACCCTGGTTTCAAGCCCCCCCTTTTTTGGCGCATAAACCTTTACATTATATAGCCCTTCTCGGTTGATCCTGACCCTCCATCTGTTGATCAGGCAGGTACCTACTCGAGTACCTGTCTCATCAGTCGCCTCCACTCACTTTCTATTAGTTGCAATAATCGAAACCACACTGTTCAGGAGTCCTTTCCCATCAATATGGCTTGGATGTTTGTTGACGCATTCAATGCGGAGGTGACGTCTTTTCCTTGAACCACTCTCACTCCGTATCCCCATGCGAGTCCCATTCTACTCACCTTTTCTTCTGGGAGTGCTTTGGAGGCTGCCTTTGATGACATGTCGTTCTTCCCTTTTAAGCCTCAGAATGCCGAGAACATGGTTATCCTCGGCTGCATCTCTAGGCTATTTGGTCTTTCATTACTTGTCCTTAGCAACTACTCTCCTCGGCACGGGCCCTGGGCCCTACTGGGAAGTGGGCCGGGACCACAAATTCTTTGGCCCCACAACTTATATTAAATGATTTATTTTTATTGGGGCGTAATACCACATTGTACTTATTTTATGAATATCTAATAATTTTTCATTTCGTGATTTTATGCTCCTAAATGATCTTTTAAAAAATGTTTTATTATTTGGGGTCTGTTTTTATGAATGTGCCTTTTTGTTTATATAATTACAATAAAGATTAATGATTTTCTTGTGAGCAAATTAAGAAAAATAAATATTTTCAGACTCATTGGGATCGCAACCAAACATAGTGAAAAAAGTTATAATTTCCGAATAATATTTTTACATCTAAACAAATGGAATGTAAGGTTTACATGTGAAATCTTTAAAAATATATATTATTTAAAAATGAATGAAAGAAAATTTTTACAAATGAAACCCATTTTTCTCCATATCTATTCTCTCACATTTTCTTTTCAATTGGACAAGGAAGACAAGACTTTTGTCCGTTTAAACTTTAAAAGCTACGGGTGTGTTTGGATGCTACATATTTATTGAAAACTGAAAACTTATTACTGAAAACACTATGACAAAATAATTTTTAAAGATATAAATAGTGTTATGAGACCCATAAAACATTGTTGTTGCGTTTGTTGGGGGTTGGCTGGTCCATGAACAGTGCCATGGGACCAGCCAAAAAAAGGCAAAATGCACATTCATCCCGGGCAAACGCACGCTTGTGTGTTTGGGTGTTGATGAAAAATAAAAATTATTTCACTATTTAGCTTATTTTTGCTAATATTCATGAGTCCTATTATACTTTTTGATACTATTCATAGATCTCTCTGTACTATTTCAATTAATTTTTACCTTTATCTACTGTACTTTCAGCAATAAATTTTCAATTTCAACAAAATAAGCGGTATCCAAAAAACTAAAAGATAGAAAGAAATAGTTGGAAAGAAATTAGTGAAATTGAAATATGTCCAAAACATGTAATGATTGTGAGAATTCAGAACCAGAAGAAAATTGATTTTTGGATTTTTTACAGGGAAAAAATAAATAATAAAATTGCGTGAACGTAAGTGTTTTTACCTCCTCTTTTTTTCCTTGAGCTCATAACTTTTTTATTTTCTTGCATAAATTGTTTAACACTTTAACTTTTATAACAGGAAATATCTATGAGATTTGATGGAGAAGTGATAGGTAGAAGATGACTGAGTTGATTATCTCCAACAATTTTTTAATCATATGTATCAACCATAATAAAATATAAGTATTATATTTATATGAAAGCACGAACTCAATTTTTATTTATTTTTTCATTTGTGGCTTAATGAAAATTTATTAGAATAAAAACCTTAGAATATGCATTTATAAGTGAGGTTTTTAATAGCTATTTTCACACTATACGGAAATGATATACATGTTTTCATAAAAAGCTAAAGCATACTTATGTTGTTGTTGTTGTTTTTTTTTGGTAACTAAAAAAAGGAAACTCACATGTGTGGTCATTGCCTTTACCCACTCAAACCTTGTTTTGCATGATGCGGAATCGCCTGATCAATAATAGAGCTTGTTATTACTCAAATTCATAACTAACATTGGGACTGTCAGGACAGGACAATAGTGGAGTTTGCCACTACTCAAATTCATAACTCCTAAACTCGCAAGTATAATGAGTTATAAGGACTTTTTACCATTAAATCACACCATTGGGTGATAGTTATGTTATTTAGATTTTAGACAAGTTACAAATAAATTAAAACTTGTTCAAAATTCAATTGATATTTAATTTAATAGAAATTGAGAATAAAGTTTAGCAAATTTTATAATTTGTAGTGAGATGTATTTTCAATAAATATAATTGTGGGAGGACTTTCGTCTCGCCCCCAATCAGGTATTGTTCACTTTAGGATGGGCAAGGATTGACCTACATCTCACCCGCATGAATTTGCTCAATCCCACATTGGGGAGAGACGCCTCCGACTCATGCCTCTTAAGCCTTTGGCCTAAAGATAAGTGTACCGCTACTAAATAACGACGTGAGAGTTAGATGATTTTTCCTCCAATAATTTATCAAATCCCATAGAGTTTAAAATTCATTCAGTTGCATATGATTATGAATAGTTATCATCTGAATGGACAGTATTCACTATTCAATAGTTCTTGGTAAATTGCTATGATTTACCCTTCAATTTTCCATTATTTTCCTCTCTTTATTTCTACTAATTATCTTTTATATTTTTAAGAGTTTCGATATGTTCTCCAATCTCCATAGTGAATATTTCAAGGTCTTCTGGATGCAATTGCTTACAAAAATTAAAGAATTCATCCCTTATTTCCAGATCCTACTCTATTAATGGCTAAAATAATGTCTCATAAAAAAAATGGCTATAATAATGTGAGTAATCCATTCTTCCTCTTCCTGATCTTCTTTTGCTTTTCCTTTTTTTTTTTTTCCGTAGAATACTCAACTATGCCATGTGATATTATAAATTATGCTCTCTAATGCTAAAGACATACTAAGATTCAGGCTAAATAAACAATTACACCCTCTAACATTAACGTTTTTAATTCATTTAGCTATTGTTTGTTAATAACATAATGTTCATTCTATAAGTCTATCAAAACCATGCTCTTCAACTAGTGTGTGTGTATATATATATATAGAAACAAACACAAACACACAAGGAAGAAGGAATGTGATTCTAACACAAACAGACTATTCGAAAACCACTTAACATATACAGCCTATTTTTGTAAACTTTTCATTGAAATTCTTAATATACATCCTTATTTTTTCATCATCATTTTTTAATGTTTAATTTTCATTCTTTTTTTTTGGAGTAATTTGAATTTTCTTCTTAAAAACAAAAACTTTTTTTTTTTTTTTTATACAAGATAGAATTTTTACTTTAGCATAATCTAAGTGTATATGTGTGTGAAGCTCCCTCTTGGAGACTTAAACTCCGGCCTTTATCCTCACACCCTACAAGCACTTACACTTGTGAAGTGACTACTACATCAAGGTGTGCGGTGGTTTAAAAACAAAAACTTTAACCATATCATTATTGTATCAAAATAATTGAGTATTTAAAGCACTTGCAGCAGGCTCAACAAAGAGTCTACTAATCCAAACTTTACCGATTATCCCTAAACACAAAGCCAAACTAGTTTTTGAACTGTTGGTAGATACTTCGGGTGAGGCTACGGTAGCTAGTTAAACCATTTTTTTTTATTCTCTCTTTCTCTCTTATACTCAATTGCCAGCAAAATTGGGTTGATTGATTTGGCTGGGTTGGTCAATTTGATGATGGATGGGGTGTGGATTGATTTGGTAGTGGTTGTGCGACATCGATTCGTTGGTGGTTGGGCGATTTCATGGTGGGTTTCTGTCATCTTCGTCATTGGGTTGATATGTATTTGAGTTGTGATCTAGTTGGGTCGCATTTGGGTCTGAGTAGTTGTTGTTGTTGTTTTTTTTTATTTTTATTTTTTTTTGAATTGGGTCTATTTTTGATTTGTAGTTAGGTGCTTTGTGTTTTATGTGTTTGGTTTGGTTATTGATGTTGTGATCTTCAAATAATTTGTATGAGGTATTGTATGGGTTGGATTGTTGGTGTTGTGAACTTGTAATTTGGGTTTGATTATTGTGTTGTGATCTAAGAAAATGTTGACACATGAGGAAGCATGATTGAGAAATATATATATATATATATATTATAGGAGTGAGAAAAACTAATATTTAAATAGAGTAGTGATAGAATATTGAGGTTGATGTAGTCGTCTATAATAATACATTAACTAAAGTAACAAAAGTTGAGTTTTTAATGTCAAAATAGCTTAAAAAACCAATGACGCTGATGTTAATCCTCTTATAATACTTAATTAATTTACTCTCTATCTCCTCTCAAATACCCTCAAAATCTTATTTGTTTTTGCATCTTCTTTCCATCCAAACACCTCTTATGTCCCATATCTCAAATTTGCGCCCTTTGTCTCCCTCTTCTACAAATCCACAATGATATCATTAAATAGATAGGTTAATAAAGTATAACGAAAAAAAAAATTATTATATAGAATTTACCTATTGAACTAACTGGAACCCATCAAAACAAGTGTTTGATAAACCATAATATTGTGCCAAAAACAAATAGTATAATAGGTTATTTGTTCGGTGTAAAGCATTTTGTAAAATTTAAAAAGTGATCTATAAGGTACTATTTTTTTTTCTATCAAACTTTAGTAAAAGAAAGAAAAATGGCATGCACTTTTTTTTAGCAGCGCGTGTATGCCAATTACATGCTCATTACAAGACAATCATAATTGTTTGTGTATATTAAAATACTTAGTATTCTAAAAATAATAATTACCCGTTAGAAGGCAATGAATGTTGGAAACTTGGAATAAATCTTAGAATACGTATTATTATAAAATTATTGAATACTCCAGGAGTACCATAAATGCGTACTCTCCCCTCTTATATGAGGGAAATTATTGTATACTCTCGGAGTAGCATAAATGCATACTCCCGCCTCTCATATGAATGGTGAGTCCTACTAATTAAATTAATGGTGAGACCCACCATTCATGTGAGAGGAGGGACTATGCATTTATAATATTTCGTGAGTATCTAATAATTTTCCTTCACATGAATTGTAGGTCACTCCATAAATTTAATTAATGGGACCCACAGTTATGTGAGAAGAAAGAGTATACATTTATGGTACTCCAGAAATACCTAATAATTACCCCGTATTTCTCTATTATCCGTGAGTTTTGTCAATAATTTTTATCATTTGAAAACAAAGAATAAATAAATGAGGCGTTTGACAAACCACAAAATAAGTTTTAAATTTGTTTAAGTTAGCAAATATTGTAAAATACAAAGCTTGATTTTAAATTTTAATATGCTATTTTCATATTTTTGGAAACCACATAAATGTTTTCCAAAAAAAAAAAAAAAAAAGAAGCTTGCTAAACCATATTTTAGAATGGAAATCTAAGATCATATAGTGACAACTGATTTGATTCCATGGTGCAATTCCTTAACATGCTTTTATTGGTTGGCTAGCAATTCAGAACAGATTGTTGACAAAGGAAATACCTTTGAAATGAGGGGTAATTGTTGATGCTAATTGTGCCATATGCAGAAAGAGAATTGAAAACAGGAAGCATTTTTTCTTTGAATATCCCATATCTAAACATGTGTAGAATTATTATGGGCCGGTGTTTTATTAGGAATCAGAAATTTCAGTGTGGGAGGAAATCATTCAGGAGTTACTTTTTTTTTTTTTTTTTTTTTTTTTTTTTTTTTGAGTTTCAACTTATGGCGTCTATTTGCACAATTTTCCGACCAAAAGTCTAAGATCAGAACATTTTTTTTCTCAAAATTTTGTCACAATTCTAACGTGACAGATTGTAAGTAATGAAAAAAAAATTGCAAGACGATGTGAAAGTTATAAACAAACAAAATTATAGCAAAAAAAGTTGTAACAAACAAAATTATAGTTAAAGGGATCAAGATCCCATTGAGTGCAATTAACCCCTTCCCCTCACAAATTTTTTGGCCACTTCACTTTTTAACTTTTAACTTTTTAACCTTTTCTTTATTTATTTATTTTTTTACTTTCAATCTCAGTTAATGATAATAATTAAAGGGCAAGGATTGACACATGTCACATGTCAATCTAAGGTATTGACACATGTTTAGGCTTATTTTAAATGAAACTTCCATTAACTCACTTAACTCCAAGGTTTCTCAAAAAAAAAAACCTCACTTAACTCCAACGTCTCTACCTTTTCTCATGCTCTCTCTCTATCACAAATGGCAAACCAAATAATAAACCCACAACAAAATCCCTCTCTCCCTCTCACGGTATTTCAATTTTCAAAACAAAAATCTCTCTCTCTCTCTCAAAGCCCCCATCGCTGTCTCTCTCTCAGTTACCCACCATCACATGCTCCAGCTGCCAAATGGATAGTTAAATACCCATTGCTCCATTTTTGGTAATGAATGGAGAAGCATTCATTATATTTGATCACATATTATACGCAAATAAACAGTCCACAACATTTTATTTCTTTCTTTTCTAAAATTTTATTTTATTTAATGGTTGGAATTAAAAGTTTTTTTTTTTTTAATTCTTATTCTAAAGCAATTGCACATGGTGTAATGGCCTAGGTAATGCAGCACAATGCACATGATCTCAATCGCTTGTACTCTCTTTTAAATTTTTATTCTTCTTAAAATATGTATTTTCCCCCAAAATAGAGAGAATCTTTAAAGATAAACTCAATCTCCCACCTTAAGTGTGTTTTCAATTGATTAGACCTTACTCGAATCACTGTAATTATTTAATGATCAACAATTGTCTCCTGAATTGTCTCAAAAAAAAAAAAAAACAATTGTCTCCTGAACGTGTTACACAACAATTGGTAACTAGAACACTAATAGTAACTTTTTACGTTGCACATGCACCAAATTGGCACCGTACTTAGAAGATTAGTTCGAGGTTGTAAAATAATATCAATTTTACATCTTTAAATATCATTTTATCTATTTTATTTTACCAATTCATTTCATAACTCACCTTACACCTCAATTTTTATTTTTAAATTTAACCCATTAAAATAATATAAATCAACAATTAAATAATAATATAGTCCGATAAAAAAAAAAAATAATAATAATATAGTAATACGCACTTCACACTTCTCTCTCCATCAAACCCACAGCCAACAATCACCCCCACCACCACCAACCCACCAAAGCCATCACCACCACTACCACTGAAAACCATAGAAAAAAAAAAAAAACAACAACAACAACAACACCACCAACCAGTACCGCCGAACCACAACAACCCACAAATCAGCAGCCACCATCACTACAGCATTAACACATCACAAACCCAAAAATTTAAACAAAATTTCCATACTCATAGACCCACAAACAACCACCGAGATCCACACCCATTGCCACTGCCAAACCCAAAACCAAATCACGAGCCACCATCGCCAATCAAATACCACGACCCAAGACCGATCTTCAAAACCCAGAATGACCCAAAAACCACGAAACACGCGAGCCACGCCAATCTGCCACCACCAAACCAAGCCCCGCCACCCAAAGCCCAAAGGCCGATCTGCCACCACCAAACCCAGCCACCGATTCAACTCCACCACCAAAACACCACCATTGAAACGCCACCACTGAAGCAGCAATCACCGATTCGGAGAGGGAGACCGAGAAGGGGAAAAAAGAATAGAGAAATAGAGAGAGAAGACACAAAGATGGACGGAGAGGAGTGGGAGAGAGCAAGAGAAGGGAAAAAAAGAATAATGAAGTGAAGGAAAGTCAGAGGAGATAGAAAAAGGGATTAATAAAATGATAATATTTTTTTATACAACCTGTGAACAGTGAGGTTGCAAATATGCAACCTCAATGTAGCTAGGTGGGAAAAAATTTTGGGTCTAGCAATTGGGATGAAGCAGGTTTTTTTATGGAATTAGGATGTAAAATAGCAACTGGAGGGTGTTTACACCGGTAATGTTAGTGCTCTTATGATGTTGTACGGTTGTACATTCTTTACGGTCTTAGTCTACCCCTCATCTAGGTGAACATTAAATCTAATCTAATTCTCGCTTACTAATTAATAAATCATGTTAACGGATGTTCTTAAGACAGTTATTAATAAATCATAATTGAAAAATTTTGATACTACTTTCATCAGAAGGGTTTGGCTTACTTTCAATACTTTTTTAACTGAACATATCCTTTTATTTTAAATATACAATAACAAGTGGTAGTGAATTTTAATCTCCACATTTTATTTAGTTAGTGGATAATGTGACAGTTTTTTATTAAAACAAAAGGAGATTCCAGTTAAAAAAGTATTGAAGGTAAGCCAAACACTTATGAGAAATATAAAAAGCTGTCAATATATATATATTTTTTTGAGAAACAAACACATAAACAGACACAAGGAAGAGGGAAATGAGTTCTAAAAATAATATTTATTATTTTATCATCCTCTCAATAAAATGTTTTTAAAAATAGCTCTTAATTTGGGCATTGGTTAACATTTTCCTTAATTAATTTTAATTTTTAAAGAAGTGTGGATTGCATACTCCCTCTTTATACTTTAAAAACATTTTTTTTAAGAAACATTTGCGAACAAACTCATAAATATGAGACTAGATTTAACTATATATAACATATAATATTATAATTTTATTGTATACATGTCTAAAAATATACTTACATAGACTTCAAATTGGATTATATAAGTTTGTAAATAAATCTATATAATATCAAATTATCATTTGTAGTTTAATGATAATATAATCAACTATTTGTAGTAAAAATTTATAAATTTGTTGTAGGATAAAATAAATAAACCTAAGCTTTTAATAATCAAATAAACTCAACTCATTTACAACCTTATGCATACAAATTTTAGGTATAGTTTTATTATAGAGTGCCTTAAGGACACAAATTAAACTACATATATATCTTTTTAAAAATAAATAAATTAATTAAATTGGGCAAAAATCTAAAAACATATATAATCACATTTAATTTATGAGTGAAAACCACAAACTAATAAATTATTAATAAGTGCATTTTTTTATAAGTATACACTGAATCTCATAAGTCATAACTGGATATTTGTTATTTCTTAACAAATATATATCCATTGCCACGCATAATTGAATATCGTAATTTGATATTTAATAGGAATCAACCCAAAATGCTACTTATTTTAAGTATATATATATTTATTTATATATTTATATAGTTAATTTTCAATAAATTGGAAAAAAGTGCAACAAATAGTATAAATTTATTTGGTGTGTGTAAGGACTCAATTCGTGACGGTCCCAAAACAGTATTGGATTCGTATGTTGAGGGCCCACACAATATAATTTGTAGAGCGTGGGTTTGAAAGGCTAGGTCTTGGTCACCGAATGGTGGTTAGTCGTGGTGTTCATACAAAAGTAGTCGTGTTCGCTCGAGAAGTCATTCTCCTTGATGCGATCTGGGAGGCTCTGGTTTTTTGCCTTTTTTCCCAGCCTCTTTCCCGAATTGCTTGCTTCCCCTTTTATATTAACTTGTATTCCTTATCCAACGTCCACGTGTAGGTTCGACTTTCCAAAACTGATATTTGTCCCATCAGCCCATACTCAAAGTGGTTGGGGGTGGTTGTAAAAGTTGAAGAGCATGGTTCTGTCAGGTGCAGAGTATTCAATGGCAGTAATGGCAGCTTTCCCTTTGTCCTTGGTTGCCATACTGTCCAGCGGTCCTTTCTCTATCAACATAGATATTTTAGGCTTTTCTCAAAACTGTTCCTATACTGTTCTTTCCCTTTCTTTCAGGAGGACCTTGGGAATGCCGAGGACAAAATCATCCTTGGCTATGTCTCAAGATTACTTGGACTTTTATTATACGTCCTCGGCTATATCCCTTCTCGGCTCGGGCCTTGGGCCCCAATGTAAAAATGGGCCAGGGCCATAAATTATTGGGCCCCACAGTGTGAAAACCATGAAATTTTGTTTGGGATCATATATTATATATGGAAACATAATTGAAACATATATTTTTTATTCACACAGACAAGGTTCAAAAGTTTTCTTCTAAAAAAAAAAAAAAAATCAAAAGTTGAAGGAAAAAAAATCGTGGTTTTTAAGAAAGAAAGAAATTATTAACACAAGAATTCTTGATTAATTTAAAAAATAAAAATAAAAATTTAGCCAGCACCATAAATCATGGCATTACCACTACAATAGTATTTGAAACCACATTTATATATATATATATATATATATGGAAATGATATTATTTCAATATAGAGAACAAAAATCAACCCAAAAAAAAAAATCCAAATATGAGAGATGGTGTCTTAGCCGTGGTGGTTCTTCTCATAGTGGTTCCTATGGCTTCGAGTTGTGGAACTCAAGAACACCTAATCAACTGGATAAATCATCATTGCTCTTGATCCCATGGTAGTCGATTCTATCCGGTCATGGCATCTTTGCTCACAAGAGAGAGAGAGAGAGAGAGAGAGAGAGAGAGAGAGAGAGAGAGAGAGAGAGAGAGAGAGAGAGAGAGAGAGATTGTATTTACTGTGTAGGACTTGGTTTAGGTTCAGTGCATCCAGTGTACTAGACCTAATTAGATGGTGACATGTGTCAAAAAATGAACACATATCACTATATCAACGGATTCAGTACTACTGGACACTAGACTTAAACCTAACCTTACTGTGTAAAGCTTAAACAATTGTTCACAAATAACAGTTTTCTTGATTTAAAATCTAGACAAATGATGGACCCTACATTTTTGTTATCTTATTTGGCTGCTTGTTCAATAAATTTTACAACTTTTTTTTTTCACAATTTATTGTCAATATCATTATTATGAGATAGTATCTCATGTGCTAGACGCATGAGACCTGCCTCTCATACGTAGGTAAACCCTACACGTGTGGAGCCCAACTTGTGGGAGGTGAGGCCCACCTACCTTTGAGAGGCAAGTCTCGTAAACCTAGCGCATGAGAGGTTTTTTCCATTATTATTTGAGACCACTACTATTATGACTTTATAGTTATTTGTTTTCAAATTTTTTTTTTTTTACTTTAGTGTGCGTTTGGATACAGTTTATTTTACTGAAAACTGAAAACTAAAAACAATAAATTTTTTTTCCTGTTTATTACTGTTTAACACTGTTCATTGGCCAGCTTCAAAAAAACACTGTTCATTGGCCTAAAATTACTGTTCATGATCAATATGCACTGGTTTAAAAAAAAAAAAAAAAAAAAAAAAAAGCCTGAAATGTAGATGTCCAAAACATGCGCGAATTCAAATAGAGTTTTAGGATCCGTTTGGTACATGTGTTTAAAAACTGAAAATTATTATTTAAAATTTTTTGTAAAAATACGTGTGGACAAAAAATAAAATATAAAAATACGTGTAATATTATTTAAAAACTAAAAATTGTTATTTAGATATACTCACCAAACACCCCCTTAAACTCTCATGTCTAAAAAGTAAAAATACATGATAAAAAAAAACCCCATTCTCTCTCTATATATTTTAACTTCTATTCATAATTGCACATCAGCATATGTAATTGGTTTTTTGGTTCATTTCTTCTTCTCTCCTTGTCTCTCTCTCTCCCTCCCTCTCTCTCTCTCTGTATGGGGCCGGTTTCCACAACATTCTGCCGGTACAGAATGCTCTGTATTTCAGAAAATTCTCTCGAATAGCCCAAATACCATCAACTCTCTCTCAGTCTCTCACCCCACTCAACCCGCTTCTCGCCACTATCTTCTGTCCTTTTCACTGTGTCAAAATTCAGTAGAAACTTCCTTCTTTCTCTAGAGAAAGTCGCCGAATATTCATCTCCACAAAAATGGAGCAAAAACTTCTCAAGGACTTCGAACTCGACCCCAAGAACCGCTCGGAAGAGGCTTTGCAACGGTGGAGATCCGCCGTGTCCATCGTCAAAAACCCCCGCCGCCGGTTCCGCCACGTCGCCGATTTAGCCAAACGCTCTGCGGCCGTTTTAAAACGTCGCAAAATCCAGGTCTTCTTTCTGTTCCTTCTTTTTCTTCTTCTCAATCATCGCTTTGATTTTAGTTTAATCGATAAAATGCAAAAAAAAAAAAAAAAAAAAAAAAACTGTTTTCTACTTCTCAACGAACTCTAACTAACTCTAAATCACATTTAAATTGCACTGAGAATCCGTTTTTTTTTTAAAGATAACGAGATTTGATTCACTGTGCTTGTTCTGTTAGATTTTAATTTGTTAACGTGAGGCTAGGAATTTCATTTTTGGTTTTCATTTGTGACTTGTTTGGCCGCTTAGAAAAAGTTTGGGAAAATGGACGTTACGGTTACGGATGGGATGCTAAAACGAATGAATATGACCTGTCATACTCTGTAGTACTCTAACGCTACTGTGTCTGTCTGGCCTGGAATTTGATTTCCTTTATTTTCCTCCATTTTCTCGTGAGGCAAACAGACTTGCTATGAGCGTTTAGGCTCTGTTTGTTGTTTCTAAAAAAAAAAATGCAAAAAAATTACTCTCAAAACTGTGTTGTTTACTGAAAGATTTGATTCACTGTGCTTGTTTTGTTTTAGATTCAAATTTGAAAATGGGATTGTTTTGCGAGGCTAGAGCTAGGGATTTGATGTTTGGTTTGGTTTTCATTTAATGACTTGTTTGACCGCTGAGAAAAGATAAGGAGATGACGTAACGGAAGGTAATAAATGAATGTCGATTGGTGTAGAGTACTCTACTCTAACGCTACTCTACTGTGTGGCCCAGAATTTGACGTCCTTTATTTTTCTCTATTTTCTAGGTAAACAAACAGATTTGCTACGAAAATTAGATAAGATGAGAAAGAAAATAGGAAAAAAGAAAAGAAACAGAATAAAAAATTTTGAATTCCGGTAATATCTAATTTTGTCGCTTAAGAAAGTGAAAACCCTAGCGCAACAAAATTCGGTACTGATTTACAAATTGACTATTTCAGTATCAACAATATACTAAATTAAAGAAAAAAAAATTATTTTTCTGTTTTGAAATTGAAAGTGAAGAAGACGCCCATTTTTTAAAGCTATATAAAAAAATTGTAACAGAATAAATTTATTTATTTATTTTCTTTCTCTAATTGGCTTGTGAGAATTCATTTTTATTGATGTATTCAACTTAAAAAACCTTATCAAAAAAAAAAAAAAAAAACTTAAAAAATAAATTAAACAAAAATACAAAAACATTAACATATTGTATTATATTATGAACTGAAAAAGCTGGGAAAGAAGCATAGGCAAATGGACAAATGCAAATACTAATTTGGTCACAAGTCGTATTTGCAGCTTAGATTACGCTTTCCGATATCTCATCCGTTAACGTATTCGACATGGGACCAGTTCTCACATTCTTTTGGGGTTGGGGTTTGAACTTTGATCCGGTTTTCTTTGCAATTGTGATTATGTGTATCTATATAAAACTACTATCAGTTCACTTATTACTATGGTTTTAAAAATCGGACTAATTAAAAAATTGGAAAATGGTCCAGTTTTCAATTTTATCGGACTAAATTAGGGTCTAACTCTGGGTCTAATCCAGTTTTTAAAACCATGCATGTTACTCTTATTTTAAATTTATAATATTGGGATTTGGATTACCAAAAGCCTTACTTGTTAGTTTGATATTTCATATAGTGTTTCTGTAAATGAGAATTTATTCACTCTTTACGCTTCTTTCACAGAGGGTGTGGACCCGTTTGGAATTCATGATAGGGCACACACGCTTTGTGGGGGGATAGGAAGAATAATTTCTCTTTGCTGAAGTGTATTTACATTTGATAAAAAGGGTCATCACATATGATTGGACCCATTTTGATAGGCCCAGATGGCGTGGCAAGACCCGTTGTTGATATAGTGATAATGAAATAGACCAGTGATTCATGTGCAAAACAAAATGTGCCTCACGCTCCAATCCAAAACCCAAACCCCAAACCCAGTTTTTGAAATGAGTAATGTTAGTTGTACCAAAATCTTCACGACTGTTAGATGTAAAAAGGTTCGATAATGATCTTTACCATATGGTATCTCAGCCGAAAAAGAGAAAAAGAGATTTGGGAAAAATTTTGTGTACTCGTTGATCAGTGTTAGTAGGGTTTCCTTTCTGAAAAAAAATAATAAAAATCCTTGATGGGGTTTCTGTGGTGCATATAACTCCAAGCCACTCTAGGCCGTAACCTATCAAAAAAAGAAAAAAAGCCACTCCAGGCCGTAGGCTCTGGATTGTACAGTAGGACAAATTAAAACGACTTTTTGACCACATCTTTCAATGATAGCAAAAGAGATAACTTCCTCGAAGTTTCGTTTTAATAAATAATTGTCAATGTAGACATTGTGGTTTGTGGAGTAGAGAATAATGCTAAAATGGGACTATAGTTTATATTAAAAAGAAAAGAAATGGTCATAGAGTGCGTATTTTTATATATTTCCTAAATCCCATTTGCTCTTCGAAGGCTCTCATCCTCACGAAGTGTTTGCTACGCTCACACTTTTTTATTCACAGTACGTGTCACTTTCGCAAGTTGGCACACTATGAGTGCGTTTGGATTGCACTGAAAGTTGCTGAATTTGTGGCTGCGTTTTCCAGTTTTTTTTTTTTTTTTTTTTTTTTTTTTTTCTCCCAGCCGCACTATTTGACCAAGTCCACTCTGAACAGTGCATTCGTGCACTGTTCACGGACCCACAAATTCCACTTTTCATCAACTTTTTCATTAAAAATGGGTCCCACGATATTATTTACACATTTAAAAATTATTTTGCTACAGTGTTTTCAGTTTCAGTTTTCAGTTTCAGCAAAAATAAGCTCAATCCAAACGGACCCTATATCCGATGCTTGGTTCTTTGTTTTTTTAAATTCTGCTCTTTATCTCTTATTATGGCAAGTCCCTCTATAATTTAAATTAGTATTGAGTAGTGCTGTAGTAGTTGTCGTTTTCTGAAGTTACCCTATCGAGTGGTAAGCCACTAACCACTTATTATTCTTATGAATGGTGGTAATACGATATTGACTTGAACGCGGTTCGTACACGGCTGTCTTTAATAATACTACGTCATGACAACGCGTGATATTGAATTCTGTTACCCTGTCCCTGTTGCTTTCTTTTGTAAGCGAAATAAATTGCTATGTTTTCAAAATAGAATAAAAAATAAAATTCTTTATTTCTTTCTTTTTTTTTCTTTTAAACTAACATGTTAAGGGAATTAGTTGTCACCGTTACAGCCCTTTCATAAAGGTTATCGTTTATCATACACCAACTATATAACATATAATATTATTAGGTGTGAAAAATATTATAAATTTTTTATTAAATTGCAAATTATACTTAAAATTTAGGATAATTTTGATTTTATCTTCTAAAGTTTCAAAAGTTTACTCCGCCCCTGAATGTTGGTTTGTTTCACTTTTTTTTTTTTCTTCATATTAGTTATTATTTTTCTAAAAGGTAAAAGAATAATTTTTTTTATAATATTAAAAGTCCGTTTGGATAGAACTTATTTTGTTGAAATAGAAAATAAAAAACTGAAAACTGAAAATATTATAGCAAAATAATTTTTAAATGTGTCAATAGTACCGTAGGGCTCATTTTTAATAAAAAAGTTGTTGAAAAGTGAGATTTGTGGGTTTCGTGCTGAAAATGATTGAAAAGTCAAATAGTGCAGCTACTGTTCATGAACAGTAGCCACACTATCTGCTTAAACGTGTGCCCAAAAAAAAAAAGAAGGGAAAACACAAAACTCAAAACGTCAACGCTAGTCGTGTATCCAACCCCCACCTAAGTGAATGCATTGGATAAAGTTAAAATGATTTTTCAGCTGTTTCTAGCATTTTTTTAGTGGATCTCGTGCGTTGTTCAGGGACCCGCAAGTAATTTTATTTTAGTAAAAATAACTTTAAAACTAGGTCCCACAACATTATTCATACATTAAAAATTATTTTATTACAGTATTTTTAGGTTTTTGCAATAAACGGTATCCAGACCTTAAATACACTTTAACTTGCGTCTTGAAGTAACTTACCAAAAAAAAAAAAAGAAATTCAGCTTAAGGTTTCTTTTCACATAATACAGCTTAATAACTTTATTATTCCAATACTACTGTTATTCGCATCCATGATGAAATGTCAGGTTTATAATTATATAAATATATATATATACCACTAATTATGGAAGACTTTTCAAATTTTTTAAATGTGGTTCCTACTCATCGATTGAATTGTGGCTTCAGGCCAGCTGACAGAGAACTCAGGGACATGTAGGACCACATGTAGGAAATCAAGTTCCATGATTTTTCTTTAAGATTTGAATACGATATTATTAATAGGAATTGAAAAAAGAAATCTAAGTAAAAGCCATTGGTGCTATTTTTTGAAGTATTCAGATGTATACCAGGCAACTTTATAGAAACTCATTCATGTTCTTAACTGCATCAGTTTTGCCTTTCTGTCTAGTAAACAAGTATCATTGGACCTAATGTTTTGAACAAATTTTATTGTATATATAAGTTTAAAGAAGTGTAGGTTTACCAAAAAAAAAAAAAAGTTTAGATTGTAATATATACGAGTCATCTTAGTTTGAAAGTAAAAGAATGACGAAGAAAACAAAATTGAAAAGCAAGAATTTGGTGGATCGCTCGAGCAAGCCTACAGTGCAACCTGAATGTGATCAGGAAATCAAATGGACAAATTGAAAAATAAATTGTGTATTGGCAATTTGGCACTTCAATGAGCACCAAATGGATCGAATCAATAGATACATTGTGTGTATTGGCACTTCAATGAGCCCACTTTAGCGAGGATAGGTGGGAATGTGTGGGTACAAGCGAGCTCAGGTGAGTGCTCACTCGAGCAAGGTCAGTCTTGCTCCAGCAAGATAGTTACAGAATGTGTTCTTTCTGCAGAAAAGCAAGGGAAATGAGACTTTTTCAGTTTCCACTGGCTAATTACAGGCTTACAGCCTAGACATGTTTTTAAGGACTTGTATCAACCAAAGTGATTATTCATTGATATGGCTTCCATACTCAGGTTAAAAAAAAAAAAAACAGATTTTACACCTTTAGAGAGAAATTCACAGAATTCTATAAGTTTTCTACTTGAAGAATTTTGGCTTGGTTGTATCTTGGAGACAGATTTGCTTGCAACCCATTAGCAAGCTCTTTGAGTCAATGCAATCCTCTAAGCCTTTCAATTTTTAATTCCATTGTTTTACCCCCACCATCTGCAACAGATAGAAGCACCAGAGAATTGAGAAAATTATTGTTTTCCCGCAATTCTTTTATCTGAATTAGCATTCTTGTCAGTGTTACTCCAATTCCTTTTATTGACAAACTATAAACAAAAAAAAAAAGTGAAAAAAAATACTTTCTAGTTAATACTAATGCAGTTTTGGTATTCTGCATGGTCTGACGCTGAAGCATTTCTCAGAATTCATGTGGATCATCTCACGTGTTATTCTGCTAGTGAGGTTATGGAGAATTAATTCGAGTCTCCTAGACCATTTGGATTATATAATATAGTCTTGAGCTAATTTTTTACTAGATGGAAATTTGGGGAAGGGCGTAGAGAATTCCTACTCGACAAGAATTGACAAATGCTTTCTTGCTGGTTGATTTTAATAGGCAAAGAGATGTTGTTTCCCACAAAAGAGCTCATCTTAATGTTCTAAAGATTAATTCATGGCCTTTGATCTCTTCTCAAAATATGATGAGCATACAAATGTATAAGGATTTCTGATACCTTGGATGTATAATGACTATGTAACTTGAATTGCATGAAATATCACTATGAACGGTGACCTCCCACCCCTTTCTTTTACCTATAAAAAAAAAATCACATTGAATGTCGCTGATGACATTTGGTTGTGAAGTTCCCTAAGAGGCTAAGACTAAGTGATTCTTTCTGTCATGACTTATTTGACTCTATTATCCCCATTTTTTGTTTTCCCCAGGAAAATATACGAGTTGCTATTTACGTTCATAAAGCAGCATTGCTATTTGAGGGTATGAAATTCTAGTGTCTACTTTAACAAAAACCTCTTTTTCAATGTTAGATCTCTTTCATTCACACTTTGTATTATCATTTTATGTTCTGCAGCTGCTGGTCGACCTGAATACAAGTTACCGGATGAGGATAGAGAAGCAGGTTTTAGTATTCACCCAGATGAGCTTGCATCAATTGTTCGTGGCCATGATATTAAGGGCTTGGGAATCCATCGTGGAGTTGAGGGGATTGCAAGGAAAATCTGTGTCTCACTGAACGAAGGTGTCAGCACAAAGGACTTACCTACTAGGCAAAAGATTTATGGATTCAACAGTTTTACGGAGAAACCTTCCAGAACTTTTTTGATGTTCGTGTGGGAATCATTACATGACTTAACACTAATCATCCTTATGGTCTGTGCCGTTGTTTCTATAGGTGTAGGAATTCCCACCGAAGGGTGGCCTAAAGGCTTATACGATGGTTTGGGTATCATTCTTAGTATAGTCCTGGTGGTCATGGTTACAGCTATCAGTGACTACAAGCAGTCCTTGGAGTTCAAGGATTTAGATAGTGAGAAGAAAAAGATTTTTATTCAGGTAACTAGAGATGGGAAGAGACAAAAAGTTTCTATATATGATTTGGTTGTTGGAGATATTGTCCACTTGTCAATTGGTGATCAAGTTCCAGCAGATGGGATTTATATATCAGGATACAGTTTGTTGATTGATGAATCGAGCTTGTCAGGTGAGAGCGAGCCAGTGAATGTATATGAGGAGAAACCTTTTCTTCTTTCAGGAACTAAAGTGCAAGATGGTTCAGGAAAGATGTTGGTGACAACAGTTGGTATGAGAACTGAATGGGGAAAGTTGATGGAAACTCTGAATGAGGGAGGAGAAGATGAGACCCCACTGCAGGTAAAGCTAAATGGTGTGGCTACAATCATTGGTAAAATTGGCTTGACTTTTGCTGTGCTGACATTTTTGATATTGCTAGGGAGATATCTGGTGGAAAAAGCTCTTAACAATGAGTTCACAGATTGGTCATCAAGTGATGCACTGACAATTCTGAACTACTTTGCTACTGCAGTAACCATTATTGTCGTTGCTGTCCCAGAAGGATTACCATTAGCAGTGACTTTGAGCCTTGCTTTTGCTATGAAGAAATTAATGGAAGAAAGGGCGCTTGTGAGGCATCTCTCTGCATGTGAGACAATGGGTTCTGCTGGTTGCATATGCACAGATAAGACAGGGACATTGACCACAAACCATATGGCAGTGGTCAAAGTATGGATATCTGAAAAATCTATAGATATAAAAGGTAATGCAAGTGATTTGTTGAAATCAGAAATATCTGGAAGAGTTTTAGGCATCCTACTGCAGGCTATATTTCAAAATACTGGGTCTGAAGTGGTTAAGGATGATAGTGGAAAGAATACCATTTTGGGAACGCCAACAGAATCTGCATTGTTAGAATTTGGCTTGCTTTTGGGTGGTGATTTTGATGCTCAGCGTAGAGAATTCAAGATTCTTAAGGTTGAGCCTTTTAATTCAGTTAGGAAGAAGATGTCTGTGCTTGTAGCTCTTCCCAATGGAGGGGTACGTGCATTTTGCAAAGGTGCATCTGAAATTATATTAAGAATGTGCAACAAAATTGTTGATTGCAATGGAGAGTCTGTTAATCTTTCTGAAGAACAGGAAAAGGACATCACAGATGTTATAAATGGCTTTGCATCTGGAGCTCTGAGAACTCTTTGCTTGGCTTTTAAAGATATTGATGACACTTCCATTGAGAAAAGCATCCCTGATAGTGGCTATACATTGATAGCAGTTGTTGGAATCAAGGATCCTGTGCGCCCTGGGGTCAAGGATGCAGTTTTAACTTGTCTAGCTGCTGGAATTACTGTCCGTATGGTCACTGGTGACAATATATATACTGCTAAGGCCATTGCTGGAGAATGTGGTATCCTCACGGCGGAAGGAGTGGCCATAGAAGGATCAGAATTTCGTAGTATGTCCTCAGAGCAGATGAAGAACATTATACCAAAAATCCAGGTTCTTAAATTTTTCCTTTGGAAAGTTTTGAACTTCAACTATCCGTGTTGGAAGATGCTTGCATATTTTAATTGCTTATAATGGATACAGGTAATGGCTCGGTCTTCACCGTCGGACAAGCATACCTTGGTGACCCATTTGAGGAAGATGTTTAGTGAGGTTGTTGCAGTTACTGGCGATGGGACCAATGATGCTCCTGCTTTGCATGAAGCAGACATTGGACTTGCTATGGGCATAGCAGGAACAGAGGTTTGTGACCCTATTTTCTTCTCCTCCTCTTTTTTTTTTTTTTTTTTTCCTAAGTTTCTTTTTCCTTCCCATGTGTGATATCGATGATTTGGACTGGCTTAGCCAGTTAGGCTTCTTGTCTCAGTTTTGTCTTCCCCTATCATGCTTTCACATATGAAACAAAGAAACATAAAGCATGTGTGTGTGTTCCACGTTGTCATACATGGATTATTTTCTTCGGGTTTGGCTTGTGTCCAGTGGAAAGTTCCACTGGACACAAGCCGTGTCCATTTTCTTCACCAGTTGATAGAAGAAAATATGAACTAGTTATGTAGTAAGCAGGGTTTGATCCTATTTGGATTTTCATGTATGAGTTTCAAAATTTTATTTTCAATTTTTTACTGCTTTTGGTCTTACTAATCATACTGCAAACCACATTTTTAATAACTATGCTTAAAAATCATTTTTCTCAACAGTCTCTATTAGTGAGAATCTTGATCAGCCATCTTATTAACCAGCATCACATTTCTAACCTAGTATCCTATTCTAAAAAATTTACCTATATGAAATCTCTTCGCGATCGGAAAATCTCAAACTTCTTCTTTGGAATAGCATGCACCTTTATAATGTTCTGCTTTATTTTTCACATTCGCCTTTTATGTTGCAGCTTTTAAGAAACCAACCAGTATCTATTTTGTAGAAAAGTAGAAACGGATATACAGTCCTTGTTCTTGGATCAAATACAACCCCCCCCCCCCCCCCCCCCCCCCGTCTCCTCCTGCGGCTCTCTCTCTCTTACTACAGGTCAAAGGTTAAGTAATGGGTTCAATCTTGTTGGGGTATGGAGTTGTATTTAGGGTTAATTGCTGAAAAGCACCCTCAATTATGTGGGTATCTATACATTGCACCCCAAACTTTGAAAACTTGCAATCAATACCTCAATTATAACAAATTTATGCACCCTACCATCCAAATAAAGGTTAAAGTTAACGGTCATGTGACTTGCATGTTATCCTCAGAAGTAAAAAAGACAAATTTCCCCTTTAGTTCCTAAATAACTAAAATAACCTTACCGATTTCACACTTTGACTAAGATAGCCCTGCCCTTGTCTTCCCATACCGAAACTGAGATAGCTCACCTGAAAATCCGTAAAAATAGCTCTCCATCATCTCAAAATATTATCAACTTGACTTTTCTTTTTCCTTTTTCTCAATATATCACATAATCTGTCATTCAGTATCAATTTGATCTTGCATGGGCTTATATACTTCTGGACTTGTATCAGCAGTGCCATTTGTTGTGCTACTTCATACTGTAGTTTGATTTTATTCTTTTTTTTTTAAATAAAACTTAATTTTCCTTTTTCATGGATATTTTCTTCAGGTTGCAAAAGAAAATGCTGATGTCATTATTTTGGATGACAACTTTACAACTATTGTAAATGTGGCCAAATGGGGACGTGCAGTATATATAAACATTCAAAAATTTGTGCAATTCCAGCTAACAGTCAATGTTGTTGCTCTGGCGCTCAATTTTGCTACTGCATGCATCTCTGGTACACTGAATTATGAAGTTGGTGTTTTATTTTATTTTGTCTTTTCCCCCCATGAGATACCGTTATATTTATTTTAGGCAGCAACAGAATTATGAGAATTTTCCACATCACTTTCAGGATCTGCTCCCTTAACGGCCGTGCAGTTGCTTTGGGTCAACATGATTATGGACACTCTTGGTGCATTGGCACTGGCTACAGAACCTCCAAATGAGGGGCTAATGAAAAGGCCCCCAGTTGGTAGGGGTGTGAGCTTCATCACGAAGGCTATGTGGAGGAATATTATTGGTCATAGTATATATCAACTAGCTGTCCTTGCAGTTCTCTATTTTGATGGAAAGCGGCTACTAAACCTTAGTGGCTCAGATGCAACTGATGTTCTCAACACTTTGATATTCAACTCTTTTGTGTTTTGTCAGGTATGTGGTACCAGTCAGGGCGTACTGTGCTTGAATAATGTTCTGATTTCATCATGTCATTATTAACTATCTCAATTATTTTTGAGTGAATTCTTTTTTACTGGTTGGGAAGTATGTACGAATGCACAGATTTCTGTGTCTTCTATTGTATTCCAACTAGTTAAAATGATGAACTGATGATCTTAGACCTACAACTTTATAACACGGTTAGCCTTTTCAAATGTGCCTAACATTGTTCATAAATATTGTGATAGAAATATATGGATACTCGTGCTCTAGTCATTGACTTATATACCAATGCTATCATCTTGTGAAATGGAATTACCCAAAGGCAAAGCTTCTAGTATAATTTTTCCTGATTTACTTATTTATTTTATAAAAAGTGAATCTTAAACATGTTAGTGTATTTCTGATTTGGATATTGTCTCTGCTCCTAAACTGCTTGTAATGATTCTGTTAAAAAAAGTTTCTAATAGTTTCTAGTGAAATAAGTGTCCAATGTATTTATCCTTGGTACTACTATGGAAAAGTAACCAAACATACGATTGTTGTGTTAATGAGCATTGTTTCTCCTTTGGGTTTTGCCTTTCTTCAGGTGTTTAACGAGATAAACAGCCGGGACATAGAGAAGATAAATGTATTCCGTGGCATGCTTAACAGCAGGATATTCCTAGGAGTCATGGTTGGCACAGTGGTTTTCCAAGTAATCATAGTCGAGTTTCTGGGTGATTTTGCAAGCACTGTACCACTGAGCTGGCAACTATGGTTACTCAGCGTATTACTTGGATCAGTTAGCTTGCTGGTTGCTGTTATCCTAAAATGCATCCCAGTTGAGAAAACCACAAGTACAACTAATCACCATGATGGTTATGATGCGCTCCCCTCTGATGATAACCTGGCTTGAGATGGGGAGGAGGCATTTATTTTTTTCCTTTTTCTGAAGCAACTCCACAGAGGTAGACTAACTTGATGTTGTGCTTGTAGAATGACTTTGTATAGGCCGTGAATTTGCTTTTGTAGTGGCTGCACTGAGTTAACACCACCACCCCCCCCCCCCCCCCCCCCCCCAAAAAAAAACAAAAAAAGAAAGAAAGAGGAGGGTTAGAAAGATGTTTGGTGACCTGTTTTTCTGTAGGTCGTGAATATTTTTTAATAGAAATGATAGTATTTCAAACTTATGATGTCTGCTCCATGATAATTGTTTTTTATCATCAAGTTAAGACACTAATTGGTTTTAGTGTAAATGGAGATTGAATTCCAGATCTCTTATTTGATGACAATAGACTTTATCAGTTGAGTTAATTGAAACCAACAATCATGAATTTTTTCTTCTCATGCAGAGAAAAGTTGTTAAAAAATGGTGAAATTATACTTTAGGTTACCATAAAGTACCTTTTAGCCTCTATATTGACCCTCTTTTCATTGAGAGGAAGGTCTGATTATATGAGGTGACATTGCATGTTGTTTTTGAGAGATACTATAGCTTTTATAAATTTTATTTATAGCTTTTACAAACAGATTTGTTAATGTTTTAAAACACAACAAAAAAGCAACTAAATTTCCATTTATTATGTTTTGTTGGACACTAATCATATTTATTATCATGTTAATTTGTAGAACTTCTTGTTGTAAACTGGTAGTAGTTTTAACATTTTCTCATTCTAAAATTTTTTACCTACATCATTAGCTTTATACTAAAAGTTTGTAACCATTACCAATGGCCTCGACGTCAAATGGTGCTTCCACCTTTCATTGATATAGGGTGGCGGTGAGGATATGGATTTGAATGCACTCGAATGCATAAGCATTTATTCAGAGAAAAAATTGCATTAAATCGTTAGTTGAATGAATCTCTTGGGACTAGTTTCACTCTCAAAACTTCATCAATCTCCTCTTCCTACATAACCTTTACCCTCATCCCTTCTGAATCCTGATGTTGGGGAATGAGCATTATTTGACACTTTCAATATGATTATGCTTGTTGCTTACATTTTCAATTGGATTGTTTGTTCATTTTCTGATAGAAGCATATGAATGTTTTGCAGCGAAGCATTTCTATTTCATTTGACCTTCAGAAACTGATTTCTCACTGTGGAGACCAACAGAGCTTGATGCTATTGTTTTTTCATGTCCCGGAAAGCCAAGGGGTGCTCTGATGTCCACACCCGGAGTCTGGCAGCTTAGTAGCTTACAATCCATTTTGTGAAGATTTAAGTAGAAAACATTCGCTTGACCACAAACTCCAATATAAAAACTACGTAAAATTTAAACAGGTAAAAAAATTTATTAATCTAACTGAAATTGAAAAATCATAAATTTTTGGACTTGATAAAATTCTCAAACTGTGTACTTGTTTCTAAAGGCAGTTGAGTACATTGCTGTAAACTTTAATTGTGTCCCAAAATTTTGTATTTTTTTTTTTTATGGCGTAAATGCACTTTTGGTCCCTATATTTTAGGTCATTTCTCGATTTAGTCCCTAAACTGATTTTGCTTCTAAGTTAGTCCTTGATTTTTTAAAATGGTCCCTGCCGTCAACCCAGTTATGGAAAATTCTAAAGTGGCAAATGGATTTCATTGTTTGCTAATGTGGCTAATAAAAAAAAAAAAATATATATATATATATATATATTTAACATTTTTAAATGCCACATCAGCATTTAAATTAATAAAAAAAGCCAGCTAAGAAAAAAAAAAAAAAAACCTAAAATCTAATTTAAACTAAAATCATTTCTTAAAAAATAAAAATTCATAATCATTTTAATTCTTTTTGCTTTTGTTTTTGGTTAACCTCATCAGCTTAAACCCATAAATTGAGATGAACATCAAACCCATAAATTTACATGAAATCCAAAAAATGAAGTGAACATCGAACCCATAAATCAATATCAAACAACAAGCCCAGAAAAATTACATCAAACCTGCAAATTTACAACCCAAAAATAAACATATAGAGAGATCAAGCAACAAACCCACTGAGATGAACAACCCAGAAACCATAAGCAACTCCTTATTTCAGTCATCAACAAACCCAGACCTCAAAATCTTTGCTTCGGTCATCCACTTCGTCAATGGCCAGATCTGAAAGGTCACACCGAGTCACTGAATTGCAAGGCCAACAATGATGGCTTTTGTGACTCGATTTCAACGAGCTCGGTTTGGGCTCACCCATTTCATGGCTTTCATCTCTTTAGAAGTGCCACTTAAGACCCACAACCAACAGCGTGATCAACTGTCGTCACTGTTTCCTTCTCAATGGCCACAGCCCACGCCCACTAAAACCCAGAAAAACCTAGCCTCTCCAACCAAACCCAGCCATCTCCATCTCCATCTCCAACCAAACTCATAAACCAAGGCCCATGGATTACCGATCTCCACCCCGACCACCCCAACCAAACCAATCTCCAACCCGACCACCAATCTCCACCTCCATTACCGACCACCCCACGGAAAATTGGAAAAACCCAGAGATTAGAGAGTCAGGTTTAGAGAGAGAGAAAATGTCAAAGATTAAGAGAGAGAGAGGGACTGAAAGCTTGAACAAAGAAAGATATAAACACAAATACGCACCAAGAGACAAAGAAAGAAAGGATTTGAAAAAAAAAAAAAAAGGAAACGAAAAGAAGAAAGATACAGCCATAAACACAGAGAAAGAGAGGATTTGAAAATTTTTTTTCTTTTTTGTTTTTGATTTTGAATTATTTTTAGTTTAATTTTTTAATTTCTTTTATTAATTAAAATGTTGACTTGCCATTAAAACGCTGACATGGATCCTAACGGGATATTTTTTAATATTATTTTATTAGCCATGTCAGCAAATAGTGAAATTCATTTGCCACTTCAGCATTTTCTGTAACCAGGTTGACGACAGAGACCATTTTAAAAACAATTTTAAAAAATTAAGGACTAACTTAGGAGCAAAATCAGTTTAGGAACCAAATCGAGAAATGGCCCAAAATGTAGGGACCAAAAGTGCATTTACACATTTTATTTATTTATTTGTTGAATGTACTCTTTATCCCAAACCCAAAAAAAAAAAAAAAAAAAAAAAACTCAAACGGCAGACAGGCCTTGGTGATAACTTAAGGCATTAAAAGGTTAACTAGAAATAACATTAAAGGAATCGAAGTTGGTTCATCTGGATGTTGATATCATTTTGTTCAGTATTTCTTTCAGATTAGATGAACCTACCACTGCAGCCACCTGCAAGAATTCATCAGAATTTGGAGAGAAGAGATAAAAATGGCAAAGGCAACAATGATTTGTCATTTCCGAATAAATCAAACTAAAGCAATACCAAAAATATAATACCAAAGAACGTATGTTTGTGTACATAAAAATGGATTAATACTGCTTCAAAAAATAATAGATTAATACTACAACACACAAAATCGCTCTCTCTCTCTCTCTCTCTATATCTACGCCCACATGATTTCACTAGACTCTTCAAAGAACAGGTCATAGAAAGGAAAAATTACCAAATGTAGAGGAACATTCATTTAAACCTCCTCTTGGCTTCTCCATAAGCGATCACTCCACAAACGGTTATTGAGTACCCACCAATGCCCATAACTGTAACAGGATTTCTGAACAAGAGTATTGAGATTACAACAGCAACAGCACCTTTTGCATTTCCTAATACCTGCAGAACATAACCGAGGGAGGAGCAGAGAAAAGGTTGAGAATTCAAGAGCAGTGGAAAACACCAACACATGTTAGCATGATTAGATTTTATTTGATAAAAAGGTATTCGGATTTAAATATTAGGGTTGAATTGCTTCTCCGAAGTCTGCTTTTCTTTGAAATCCTCAATCAAATACAGGGTTTTGCAGATGCTCAAGGTTGAAAGCCTCTTATCAAACAAGTGAAGAACAAGCAGATGAAAGTATGATTTAACTTTTAAGAGCAGTAATAAACTACCATCAGGCTATTGTAGCCATAACTTGGAGTGGAACCAAAAAAAAAAAAACACGTTTTAGGAGCACTTTACATTACTAACATGGTTTATTATAATATATTGGTTTGGTATACCATATATATATATATATATATATTCATATAATTGCTTCTACTCCACATGGTTGACAGAAACTAGACGGTAGTGTACTGCCAGTAAATTGAAGTAAATCATTCATGTATGAATTTAATTAGATTTATGATGAGAAGCCCAAAGAAAGATTATAATATTGATTTGCTGCAAACAAATAAATCTGGCGGGTATCTTTCAAAAGAACTAGGAAGAAAAGAAAAGGAAAAAGTACGTAAGTCAAACCTGAAGTGTTAATGCACTTGTATGTTTTGTCACCAAGAAGTTTGACAAGTTAGCTGCATAGGCCATTGTTGAATTAAGAGCAAGCAGCAGCCACATGTATTTATGTTCTTTTCCAAGTGATACGGTAACTTCTATGACATTGGGCTCCATTACAAGCGTTGCAGGCAATAAAACCAGAACTGCAATTGGTGACATGTATAGTAGCAAATTCATTGAGTTCAATTTTTCCCTGTAAGATCAAAACATGTCATGGATTTAGTGGACATTAAACAAGTAAAAATGCTCTTTTGGGGTTGAGAAAAAGATTGGTA
The DNA here is from genome assembly GCF_932294415.1 of Quercus robur. NCBI lineage: Eukaryota > Viridiplantae > Streptophyta > Magnoliopsida > Fagales > Fagaceae > Quercus > Quercus robur. The sequence continues at coordinate 46,738,074 of NC_065540.1, read as the reverse complement.
CAACCAATACAACCTTAAGTGATTTAAAGATTTCACTATTTTGGGGATAAGATCACCTCCCATTTAAATCCTCCAATTCCCTCCAATCTTTGGCTAGATGTGAGACACGTGACATGTATTTGTTTTTCTGTGGTTTACGTGGGTTTTTAAAGAACACTGGATTTTAAATGCCACATGTTGTACATCTGGATTAAAATAGGAGGAAATTAGAGGAATGAATAGGAGGGGATTCTTTCCCACTATTCTGAGCAGTATTTCTTCTTGTCAATCAAATTAGGCAGTGGATAAAAGAAATGACAAACACCTTGGTCTTAGAGAATAAATGTATCTTGCAGAGGAAAGAAACTATTTTTCATAGCCTAAAGAAGTGAAAAACTCCAGGGATTTGGCATTCTTCTTCCTTATTTCCAATGAACAGCATATATTGTAAATTGTGAATAGGAATGGACCAGGGAGAGTAAGGATTTGTAAAACCAGAACTATCCCAAATTTACAATGGGCTTAGAGTTTAGAGACACCATTCGAGTTATATAAGCATTGAAACCCATCCAGCCCTACTCTGATAAGAGGAAATAAGTATATTCTAACAAAAGAGCAGAAGAAGAATAAAGAAATACAATATTAAATGTATTTTGCTGCTTCACACAGAGCAGATTACTTAGTTATTGTAGGAAGAGCTTCTATTAAATTCCAAAACCTAAACCACAAGCCTTCATAATCTCAAACCAGCCCACATCAACCTTGATTAACTTATTCCAAGCTGCCTCAATATGAGTGAAGTAGTCTATTCAATTAACTAAATTTCATTGCATCCTCATGGCAGATATGTGTACAGGACTTTGTAGAGTATCAAAGAAGTATCATTTACATCCAGAATGAAAATTTTAGGCTAATGTATTATTTGTTCCATGAAAACTTACGCAGTTTGGTTACTCAAAAATGTTTTGTGTCAATTTATTCATCTTATTTTGTGATAAAAAAGGCTTTAGCTTCTCCCCTAATTTTCCCTCCCATTTTGTCCGTGCACCTCACATGTAACATTAATTCCCTCATATTTTCAAGAAAGGCTGACTATATGTATTCTGTACATGTTAAATCTTTTCATCACATGATGCAATCCCGTAGTCCCATGAGACTAAATTAACTCATTTGAAAAACATATGATCTGACTTGACATGAAATAGGTTTTAAAGACAAACTGAAATTTGGGTAATTTTTAAGGGACCAAACATGTACTTTAGCCAAAAATTTATATTCAACTCTGGACACAATTGACGTCATAGAGAAGTACATGGTATTACTCTCAAGTATGGTAATGAAAATGGCTCTTTCAAAGAAATATTTGTTATACTTGAATACCAGGAGATTGGCAATTTGTAAAGACTAGCAGAAAGAAAATATGAAAACTTATCATTTAAACGCCAAGGAAATGTCACATTGAGGGAGTTGTGGTCCAGCACTATCATTACTTGTGGTGCATTGCATGATGCCTTGGATGGTGATGGAGATTCTAATTAGCTAGAAAGGGAAATTAAAAGTCATACGGCAAAACTGCTTTGTCTTATGTGGATTTCTCTAATCCTTCCATTTAAAACAACTACAAATGTGTGTTCTTCCATAGTAGTGCATGATATCCATAGAGAGAAATCACACGGCATGCATTAAAAAGTAAAGAATGAATAAGAAAGGGACAACAGAGGGAATCAATGATTCTGATTCAACTGAGTTGAATAAAGATAAGAAGAGGGAAAAAATATTCTATCCTCAGTGATCTGAAATGGTAGATAATAGTTACCCAATAAATTTTAGATATGAATCTAAACTGAAAGATGAAAAAGAAATAAATGATAAGATGATATGAAGCATTTACCCATCAGATGAAAGTAGGATACCCTGAAGAACAGACTTAAAGGCCCTTGCAGCTGTTGCACTTATGCACACAATGAATCCAAACAAATGGAAACCTGGCTCCCCCTGCCACAAACAAAGAATCTTATAACTTCACTAAAACAATATTGAAGTACATAAGAAGAAGGAAAAAGGAAATGGTTGGAAAAGGTGAAAGAGATAATAAACATTCCAACAGACACAGAGAAGCAGACGTGTCCATTCTTGAATTTTAATCAAGTAACATTTTTCATATGATTACTAAAAGTTACGTAAAAATGATCCAGCAACTACTTATACACCAACTATGACATCAAAAGATCTTTCTACTTTAACTTTTAAATATATATATATATATATATTATGTAGTAAATTTTATTATAATAAATGATAAATCTCATGTAAAGGAATGTTATTTCAACTTTAACACTAAATAACTTAACATTACCCTGATAGATGTTGTGATATTTTACTGAAACCTAACACTTTTTTAGTTGTCTCAGGCGTGCCAGCCAATACATTCGTCAAACACTAGCTTTGGCACCAACGCATTACCATGAATTTTTATGTTTTGAGCTAGATATATTACATTATAACTCACCTCATACCATGCAACCCATGACAATGTTCTTGCACACAATCCAAAATCAGTTATTCTACTCAGTTATCCATTTTCAGCTTTTGATCCAGAATTTTAAATATTTAATTATCCCTTAGAACTTGTGAGATCTTCACCCATTGCATTAAAAAAAAAAAAAAAGCTTATAATTTGAACTAATTATAGATCATGGAAAGTGCATAACAATCAATAACTAACACATGTAACAGAATTACCAGATCTGGATTCACATTTAAGGCAAAAACAAAACCTTAACTGTCAAATTAAATTAACAAAAAAACCCAAATGGGTATATAATGTCTTACCTCCAAAAACAATAAACTAATAAATTAGCAACAATTAAACATAGAACCAATCAAAAACATGCAAATTAAATCAATGTCATAAATTGTGATTTAAAAAAAAAATTGATCCAATTAACCAAAAAAAGAAACATACCCCACTGGCAATCACAACACCTGTAACAACAGGCACAAGAGCAGCATAGGTAACCCAAGATTCTCTCTTAAGGGTCATAATGTAGGCAAAAACCGCTGTGAAAAATGGCGTGGTTGCACCGACAGCCTGGTTAAACGACACAGCAAGGTACCTAAGAGAGATATTGCCACCAACAACCGACCCACAAAAGACAAGGCTTAAAGTTGCAATCTTTAGGAACTGGTTACGAGATTTGAGGGTCTGGAGTGGGACAAACTTGAAGAACACAATGGAGATATAGCTGAGGATAGCACAGGCTGACATGTGACACATTGTGAGGAAGATTGGGAACCTGAAGCCATAGGTAGAGAGCAAGAACTTGTTGAGGAGAAGGACACCAATGTTGGATGAGTACCATAGAAGGATGAGGGAACATACGAGAATAACTTGCTTTTTGGAAGACATTTTACGAGGTTTTGGCTCAAAGGGTGTCTGGATTTGATGAGAAGCTTTGCATTTGAGCTACAATGGAAAATGGGTATTTTCGTTTGTTTTTGTTTTTGTTTTTGTTTTTTATAATGTTTTTTTTGAATGTGATCGATTTTGATGGGGGTGTTTTTGGGTGTGAGAGTGTGTAGGCAAATGTTAAAGAATTATTGTTGGGAGGTGAGGAGGTTGAGGAAACAGTGGAAATGTCTCCGATTTTCCGCAGGTAGTTCCATTTAGAACCGTGCTTTTTCTCCTAGTACCTAGTAAAGATAAATTAAAAAAATTTAGAGCCAGTGGTGAAATTCTCAAATTCACTAAGTACAAAACTCCAGGTACGATGCCCTTCAACATTATAAACGTAGATTTCGCATGTGAATTGGTTGTCACAAATGGGATCTTGTGGTTATCACAAATGGGATCTGTTCCTACTCGAGATGAACTGATGAACCATAATATATTAGGTGTATAGAAAATTTTCTTTTATTTTTTCTATATATATCTATGTATCTATACTTCTATATACTTTCCATATTCATATCCATATTTTATATCTATAACTATTTAAAGAGCTTTAGCTCTTTTGATTTATACTTTTATTAAGGTTAGATATGTAAAGTTATTAATTTTAAAATATATTAGATAAATTTGAAAAATTCTACGTTTTTTAAATTCAAATTTAAAAATAAAACAATTTTTTTTAGATAGTTTCAAATAGTTTTTTTCTGGTCTCTTTTTCTTAGATTATAAACAACTTATTTTCAAAATTCTAAATTTTAGCCTCTTTTATTTCCTCCAATTTTTAGGAGAAATTATTAGGTTCAACAACCAAACAGACTAAAAATAGTCCTCCTAATCGATGAAATGATACCACCTATGCAAATTTGTGAGTTAACTTCCTAATCAGCATAAGAAAGAAAAAAAATAAAAAATACTAGGCGATGTCACATTGCATAAGTAATAACATTTTATTAGTTGGAGGACTAAGGAGGACCACTTCAGCAGTCTTTCCCTTCGGTGGACTTAATGATTTCTCTTTTTTTTAGAGGAGTTTCTCCCCTTTTTAATATTGAAATTAATGGTTTTTTTTTTTCCTCTACTTGAATGTTTTTAGCTCCAATAATTTTGGTTAACTACTTTAAAAATGTTTTATTTTTCTAATTTTATAAACGGTTAGAAATTATTTTAAACTACTAATAACTACGTTTAACATGTTTATTCCTAAAAATTAGTACGCAATATTTCTATTGAGAGAGAGAGAGAGAGCAGTGTCATGTTCACAACATTTTCACACACAAAATCTCACACAAGTATTTTTTTTCCTAAAAATTGGTACATACCATCTCTATATAAATATATCTCACACGTCTCTTTTTCAATTTCTTTGCTTTTGGATTGCATCAACTTTTTGTTTACTTTATCAACACCTCTAATTTTAGAAAGGTTTGTTTCTTTTGATATTGTTGAAATTATTATTTTGTTAGTTTGTGTATTTTTGTTTCCATAATGTTATACTAATCTCATGTCTTTATTTTTTATTTTAATCTCTTCTTCTTTTTCTCTCTCTCAAGTCTCTTTAGGCTAGTAACTTTTATGGTGGTTAACATTTGACATCATCTTCAATGTTGTCTTTTTATTATAATTTTTTTGTGACTGATATGGTAAAATGACAAGAAAGCTCAAAACCGTGTATACAAATAAATAAATAAATAAATATATATATATATATATTAGATATTTAACCAATATATATATATATATATATATTAGATAATTCCTGTTGCGCGTGTAGTACACACAATGGGCAATAATCACTAGTCTTTTTTTTTTTTTTAATTTTTATTCTTCTTCCTTCTCTTTTCTTTCACTATTTTTTTGGAAAATGAAAACCATAATTCAAATCCTTTCTGTCCCATTTTTATAAGGAAAATATTAAAATAATAAATATTGTTGACAACTTTTTATATTTCTTATAAAAATAGTATCAAAAATTTTCTATTATAATTTATTAACAATAAAGACATCTGTTAGCATGACAATTTTTATAAAAGGTAATTTTTGAATTATTTAAAAAAAAAAAAAACAAAGAGTGATTGGGGTTTCAACTTGCAACAAGCCGTTAACTCTCTGGATTTGTGGGGTCTAGGGAGACATCATGATTGCTTGCTTTGATAGTTAAACAACGTCGTTTACCAAAAAAAAAAAAAAAAAAAAGAAGTTAGACAACGACAAGCATGGGCATGGGCTTTGGTCGGTGATGGTGCTTTGGTTTACTTGCATGTGGGCAATTTTGAGTGTAGCACTTGGTCCATTTAATTCAAGGCAACTCCTTAAAAAGCCCACTTTGATTTGCTAGACATCTAGGAATAGGAATAACTTGTTTTAAGTTGGTTCCTTCAACTATGAGGTCCTACAATCATTGGTAATGGTTAAGGTTAGATGAGGCAATATCAACATCTGCAAACATCAATACATAGATCCTATCACTGCTTTTGGTACTCCAATTGCCATGTTATGAACATTAATGATAGGGATTTGCATGATTTTGGGAGTCGGGGATTGAGTTTAATAGGCTTTTGGGTAGTATCGGTTAGGTGAAAGCTATGGGAGAATGTGTGAGGTTTTCGAAGGTGGAGTTGTTTATATACCTTTGGCATTTTGATAGTTGGTGATATTGGTCTGGTATATGACTTTATGTTTGGTTCATATGGTGTTATTGGTGTGGTGTGGTTTTTTTTTGGAAGGAGTATTGAATATTTTTGGAGTGTTATGAGAAGAATTGAGATTAAAAATCATGATTTTGTTTCAGGTTGATGTACTTTGTAAAAGATGAGGAGTGAAGTAGAGTGAATGAGAATCTTTTTGTTTTTTTTTTTTGGTTGATAATCAATGAGAATCATTTGTAGATAAGGGGTTTTGACAACTTTATTAGTTCTTTACTAAGAATAGTAAGATGGTCTTCCTTAAGCCTTCTGATCTCATTTCCTAAATGAGGCGAGTGATCTAGATAGCTAGAGCATGGATGTTTAGTCTGCATCTTGAGTGGATTTAATGTTTGATTAAGCTTTATGCAAAGATCAAAAGGAGTCTCATCATCTTAAGTCCTATCAAGTATTGGGATGCTGACCAAATGTAACTTGTTACACATTAGCTTGTCAAAGGTCCATAAGGTTGGAGAAGATGTGCCAAGTTCATGTGATCAATTAATTTTGAATTGTTAGAACTCTATTGAACATACTTTTTGGCCATCCAAACCATGAATTCTCATGTTTCCCCTTTTTAAGATTCACATAGTTATGATTATGAATCATTGATTTTGTAGCGAAGTCTTATTCAAATGAGAAGAAATGTGAATCTTTAGATTTTTCCTAGAGTTTAAGCAATGGCTTCTCATTATTTTTAAGCTATGGCTAAAATTAGTAAGGAGAGCTTCTTTTACTTTCCCAATGTGCTAAAAGTAAGATAGGGGTTGTCATCTTTTACCTTGAGCTGGTAGTAAGATTTTTAGTTGGAAAAGTGGAATCTTGATTTTGTTAGAGCATTTATATGTTGGCGTTCCTAAAACTTTTTCCTATTTTAGGACAAGAATTGACTTTTTCTATTTTAGCTAACTACTTTTTAAAACACTCACATCTCATTTTTCTATTAAAATATTAGGTTATATTTGGTAACAATTTTTGTTTTATATTTTCAAAAACTTGTTTTTGAGAATATAAAGAAAAAACAATTTTCTTGTATTTTTGAAATAAAAAATGTAAGGACCTAAACTTAGATTCCTAGCCTAACACGTGGACGGACTATGGCCCAAGAGGCCTACAATAATGAATTTTTAGAGGAATGGGTTAAAACACTGGGCTTTAGTTAATCAAACAGCGTTATAGATAAGCTTGATGACAAAAAGGTAAACATGGACTATTATGAAATGAAGAAAGAATGTCCTCGGCAGAATCCGAGGACAATAGTTCTAATATCTTGTTCTAAGAAAATGTTACAAATTTGATTGTGGATTGCTACAATATTTTTTCTTTCTAATTTCCGATACCCCTCATTGTTCTTTTTCCTCTTCTTTTATACTCTCTTCTCCCTTTACCTCAACTGTCCACCTGTATGCTAGATGGTTAGGGTTGATACTTGTCCCATTAGTCCTTTTCATAAGTCTTCAAGTAGTAGTTGTAAGGCTGAAATACACTGTTCAGGCATCACGTCTACATTAATGCGGCTAGGGGATTAGCTGCAGTGCATTTAATGCGGAGGCAACAACTTTCTCCCCAGATATTTTGGGGTTCATCCTTATCTCATATCTCTGCATTGCTCGTCCACCTCAAACGAATTTCAGGGATTGTCATTTTTGTTGTAAATCCATTTCCCAAGACCTCGGCCAAGCTCGGCTGAGGAAGTTTTCGTCCTCGGCACACTTTCCAGAGCCTTTAGGACTAAAACCCCATTATTTCTTCATCAGTGTAATTTCCTCTGACGAAGACATCTCATCCTCGGGTGGATCTTTGTCCTTGGCTTGGGCCTATGGCCCAACATATGAATAAATAATGCACTTTTGGGCCCAAGGACCCTACAATAGCCCTTCAAGATTCCCCTTTCTGTCTCCTTGGGAAGAAAGGAGGATTTTGATGACTACAGATTAGCTCCACGCCCATTTTGTTCCTCCTTTGCTTATGAAGACACCTTTTTGTTTGCCCAAAACACGCTCCTGAAAAGTGTGCCGAGGACGAAAACTTCCTCAGCTGAGCTTGGCCGAGGTCCTAGGAAATGGATTTACAGCAAAAATGGCAATCCTTGAAATTCGTTTGAGGTGGATGAGCAATGCAGAGATATGAGATAAGGATGAACCCCAAAATATCTAGGGAGAAAGCTGCTGCCTCTGCATTAAATGCATTGCAGCTAACCTCCTGGGCGCATTAATGTAGAAGTGATGTCTGAACAGTGAATTTCAGCCTTACAGCTACTACTTGAAGACTTATGAGAAGAACTGATGGAACAAATATCAACCCTAACCATCTAGCATACAGGTGGACGGTTGAGGTAAAGGGAGAAGAGAGTATAAAAGAAGAGGAAAAAGAACAATGAGGGGGATCGGAAATTAGAAAGAAAAAATATTGCAGCAATCCACAATCAAATTTGTAACATTTTCTTAGAACAAGATATTAGAACTATTCTCCTCGGATTCTGTCGAGGACGTTCTTTCTTCATTTCATAATAGTCCATGTTTACCTTTTTGTCATCAAGTCTATCTATAATGCTGTTTGATTAACTAAAGTCCAATGTTTTAACCCATTCCTCTACAAATTCATTGTTGTGGGCCTCTTGGGCCATAGTCCATCTATGTGCTGGGCTAGGAATCTAAGTTCGGGTCCTTACAAAAAACATGTTTAGTTAGTTGTAATTAAAAAGATAGTTTTTTGAAGAAAAAAATAGAATATGTTGTTACAATGATTTGAACTATAATGCTAAGTCATTAAATGAGACAGATTTATTAAATTAAATGCGTGTTTTCATTGACTTTTGAAAATTAGAAATTGAAAACAGTTTTTTGCATATTTTCAGTTTCCTACACAAATTGAGTTTTAAGAACAGTTTTTGTTTTCTGTCTATTTTGGGTTGTCAAACAAGTTTTTTAGTCTCAAAAATAGAAAATTGTTTTTGAAAATAGAAAATAAGAGGAAAAAACAGTTACCAAACATACCCTTAGATTTTTTAAATTACTTTTTGTTATTTCTCCCACTTTTTAAAACACAGAAAAAGGAATAAAATAAATGTTTGGGAAATCAACAATACTTCCTTCAATATATAAAAATGTTGTAACAAATTGTTATTTTAGGAATGTGTAAATTATTTTAGGGAATGAGTAAGGAAGTTAATATAAAGGTTTGTTACTTCTTTTGGAGTTCATTTCCTAAATTCTATCTTGTGAATGTTCTTACAAATGGTTAATCTTTCTCAGAATGGTTTATCACCTTATTTCATTAGCTTCTAGCTGGCCCTACCTATTCTACTTTATCATTTCTGCTTTTTTATTCAACGAACATGGGTCTCTTTGGGCCCCTTCTTAAATCAGTGAAGGGCTTTTCAACCCAAAAGGCCTAAATGGCCCATTTGATTTTTTTTTTAGAAAGATTTTTGCCTACCAGGGTTTGCTTGGTGTAGATTAGGGCCCTGGGTTTTGGAGGAAGAGCATCGTGGGCTTCAAGCCCAACCAATGAGATGAAAGAATGTGGGCTCTTGGGCTCAAAACGTGAAGTAATAGATTTTTGGGCTGTTAAGTCCATTCTGTGTGGTAAGGAAATTTGGGCTCTCATGCCTACCTTGTGCTGTAATAGATTTTGGGTTTCGAGCCAGTTTTGTATTGCAGTGAGCTTCAGGCCCAACCCTTTAGAGATTTGGAGATTGGGCAAAAGGCCAACTTATGTAGGCCTCAAAACATGGAATTGCCCAATGAGACTGTTGTGTAGCACATGAAAAACACACTATCTTTAACCCTTGAATCTCCATTTTTTTTTTTTTGACTGACCCTTGAATCTCCTTTAAGATTAAGAATATAATACAAAAATAAATATCAACAGAAAAGCACCTGGGCTCTCGGCATTATTGAAGAATGAATAGTAAGGTAACAACAATATTTTTATGCATAAAGTTCATTAGAAAAGTAATTAATATATTTTTGGATACAAGTAGAGCACAAGTACAAAGTCTCAGAACAACATAAACATCACCAGCAAACTATGCCCCTCCCAGGTTATATTAATATAATCTGAAACAACATTAAACTAATTCAACAACCCATTCCAATATTCTCTATCTACATAATTAAGTACATTACCAAACTCACTCCTTAAAACCCTTATGACTTTGAAAACAGGTTCCAATCTCCAGTTTATGCAATCATCTTCAAGGAGCTTTTGCAAGAAGTTTTTATTCTGCATCAGCACAATGGCACTATGGAGTCCCTTTCTCTAGATTGCCATCATCGGTTCTCTAAGTGAAATGAAAGTTGCTTCACTTTTAGATGACACAGTTTTGTTGTAGCAATCCATAATCCGCTTATTCCCTGATCTGTCCCTGCACTCAAAAGCACATTCACCAAACTTTTTCCAGTTAAAATAGACCCTGCCAGAAAACAAAACTACTTGCCATCCTACTGTGACCAAAATTGTAAAAATCACTTTCACTAATCACTGCTTTTTATTGAACTCTGCAATCATCATCAAAATTCTAGTACTTCCATGCAGTTAAGCATTCACTTTCAGCAAAACTCTACCATAACTTTAGGTTGAACTTAAAACTACCAGAATTCAAAAAAAAAAAAAAAAAAAAAAAAAAAAAAAGCCCCTAAAAACCGTATATAAACCATAAAACACCCACTATCACAGCCACAATAGTTGCATTATAAAATTTATTTTCGGAGAGAACATACAACCATCATACTAATCACAACCTTTCTGATTGGGTTTGCTAAGAATCCATTCTAATACCACACACTGAAGCAAAACAAATTTGGACAAGAGAAAAACAAAGGTTCCACAGTTTCCTCATATTTACCACACATCACACGTGAATCAGAAAATACAACTTTTCTTCTACTTAGTTCAGACTTAACAGGAAAAGATTATTAATTATTTTCCACAGAAAAATGTGGCACTTAAAAGTTTCCTAATGAGAGGATACTTAAGAAAAAATCGGTCACGATCAATTAGACCTGCAACAGTTTGCACAGAAACTCTCATCTCACAATCTACCTTGTCCTTCACCATAAACCAAGGATTCAGTCAAAATGAAGTATCATCCCCAATACACCATTTATTTATTTATTTTATTGGTTAATTACAAAGGTACCCAATGAGTCTTACCTATAAACTCGCCCTCCAATCTATCTAACAGTTTTAAGCGAAGAAAGTGTCAGTGAGCTAGAGATCATTGGCAACCCACGATCTCGCCATTAGGTTCAGCCAACAAGAAAGTATACCTTTCCAACCCTAAGAGTTAGAAGGCTTAACCTTGACAACACCTTAGACAACAAACAATTTAAAATAGAAATAACTCCCCAGAATTGCTTTGCTACCAAAGCCTTATTCAGAGGATCCATTTCTCTACATTCTAATACCCCCCCCACCACCAAAAAAAAAATCTTTCTTAGATGAAAAGCTAAAATTCCAGTTCAATAAATAATTTTCCTGATCCCTTCATTATGACCTCAGAAAAAAAATTCCAAATCCTTCTATCAATATCTTTACAAATTGCCTGATGCACTTTAAAGTTTGAAAAAGGGTAAACAGGCAATGAACTCAAAACAGTTTTGATTAAAGTTAATCTACCTGCCTAAGACCACAAAGTTAAGTTTTTGAGATATCTTTTCAACTACAGTTCTAAAAAGCTCTGTCTTTTTCGGATCCATATCTAAGTTAGACCCAAATACTTACTAGGTCCATCATCTTTTTTTACCCTAAGAAGAGCTAACGGGGTTTATATCTTGTTCAGGAGTGTTAGAACTAAAAAACACCTCAGATTTGTCAAAATTACATTTTGTCCAAAAAGGTCACAATAACACTTCAAAATTTTCAAAACGCTATCTTGCATATCATTAGTACCTTGAACAAAAATAATGCTATCATCTGCAAACATGAGATGAGAACTAGAGTTGCAATCCTTACTCCTTCAATAATACCCTGAAACTGTCCCTCCATTAAGGCCAGAGACAAGGGATTAAGGTGAAAGTGGATACCATATGCCACATTGAGGGAAAAGAATTTTACCTGGGTAACCATTCATTAGAATCCGATAAGAAACCGAAAAGATGCATTGCTAAATCAAATTGATCTAATGAGGACTAAAATTAAAATCTTCCAGCACAACCAAAATGAGGTCCCAGCTAAGTCTATCATTGAAAGAATATGTGTGAATAAGAACAATGACATAGTGAACAGAAAATCTTACACCTCACTGCAAAGTTTGGCCTCCACAGAGAGAGTGATTTTTAAATATATATATATATATATATATATATATATAAAATTTTAAAAAAAATCAAGCAGTCTATTTAATAAAAAGCTGTAAGGTGAAGATTGGAAGTGCAGGGGAGACTATTAATCATATACTCTTGCATTACCAAATAGCCAGAGTGTTGGGGAGTATGGTGTTCACACTCATTGGGCTATCTTGGGTTATGCCCAAGGATGTTGTGGAGCTTACTTGCTAGCTGGCCAGGAAAATTCAGAAAACATAGAAATGGGATTATTTGGAACTTGGTTCCTCACTGTTTGATGTGGGGCATTTTGGGGGAGAGCAATGCCCAGATATTTGAAGGCAGTGAAAGAGCAATTCATGAGCTAAAGATGACCTTACAGACTTTTCTTGGGTGGACAAATGCATCCAGCGTTTCCTTTTTTACTTCCTTGACTGATTTGCTTGATAGTTGTAGCTTTTGTACTTTTTAGTTTCTATTTGTTCTCTCATTTTCCTCAATACACGTCCTATGTGCTTTGGTTTTTGTTTTGTACTGTCCTCTTTTTCTATCAATGAAGCTTATTTACTTATCAAAAATAAGATTGGAAGTGATAGCACAAACAAATGTGCACAAAGAGTCACACTTGAAATTGACTTCAGTTGTTCATTACAACCAAAACAAAACATTTGAAAGTGTAGACAAAGACAACCACAAAAAAACTATTATGAGTTAAGGCTTGTATCATCCATCAACATGCTCACAGTAATACATCCCTAGATGTTAGTTAATGGTATTTGAGAAAAAGTATATATCGTTGAGTGTTCAATGTTACTTATTTGTAGGGTACTATCCCTTCCTCAACAATAATTGATCACTCATGTACTGTTTTTATTCATAACACCAATATCTTCTTTCTTAAATTGCTTAAGGCAAATCTTTAACCATTTTCAAAAAGATACTCTTTAACCATCCTTAAATCTTTAACACCAATATCTTCTTTCCTAAATTTCTTTAACCTAAAGAATAAAGTAAAAACATTAGCACCTTAAAAGAAGAAATAGTTTTCAGCATTATAAATCAATGAAAGAGTTGTTAGCTTAGTTTCTTGGTCATTATTTTTTGGGACTAGTTTTAGGATTTCAGGTTGAGTTCCACCTTTAACTTGCATGTCTAATGTCTATAAGGAAATGCTTCCCATTCCTACAGCCTATTGCTGCCCACAAGTATAGTAGTTATAAGTTGCTGTCTTCTATATGCCTAGTTTTCCTCTTTATTTTTTCTACCGATGCTGGTATTTTGCTTCTAATTCATACAATTGTGAAGTAGAAAATACTAACTCATTCACAACTTACAAGAGATTAAGAGAGGGAAAAGAAATGAAATGGAGTCTACAAAAAAAATACATCTAAGCATAACTACTTTATTGGGAAAATTAACGCAAATCATGCTCAGGAAGGAAAGAAAGAAAGAAAGAAAAAAGAGAAAGATTCCAGAACAGGAGTATAATCAGGTCATTTCAATTCTTAATCACCAAAAGCAAGCAGTGCTTGCAGGTGAACTGCTTTCTCAATTAACGTTGCTCTTTAAAAGCAGAAGAGAAATTTATTAGATGAATAATAAACAAGAGTATGAGTTTGAAAACATGAAGTAAAAAGGTATCAACTGTCACCATAAAATTTCCAGCAAAGAAAATTTGAGCACTTCTATGTATATATTGTAAATCAAAAGTGGCAGGAAACATGAAATTCTCTTGATAAACAGGCTTGCTCAAAGTTGATAACCAACACTAACCACTTTTTTATTTTATTTTATATAAGTAATAAATGATTAATTTTAAAGAAATTTGAAATGTGGACAATGAATTTTAAGTATACATGCTATGTACTCAATTATCCTTTATAAGCTATTTATCCTAGAGATAAAGCCACTTAATTAAGGTAATCAATCATCAATAAGAAGAATTAATAGAAGCGTCATATCGAAAAGTATATATTCTTATCTAATGTATGATATGATGAATGGCAAGTATATATAAAGAACAAAAGTAAAAACCAGGGAAAAAGAAGAAGCATGAAATGCATTTTACCTATTTCCTCAGTATGTATCTTCACTGTTGGCAGCTTTGTCGAGCAAAACTAGACTCTCCACATAATAATCAACAATAGTTTTCTTACATCCAATAATCCTAAGATCCTTAATCTCTCGAGTCTCAAGATCCAGCGAAATGAGGCGTCCTCCATCCACTTTTAATATAACCTCACCATTCCTTCGAAAACCTAGTGCCCTCGGTATATCATCCCTTGAACCAAAGAAACCTTGACTAGAACTAGGTAAACTTAAAACTTTAGTCCACGAGGACACAACACCATACTCTTTCATCGCCCAGATATGGAGAAAGCCATTATCCTTTTCAAACAAGGCAATGGAATTCCTATATACAGAAACAGAATCGTACATCAGACGTGGAAATTCTGGCAGGAGTATCTCATGGAAAACCTCGTCACCCAAATCGAAAACCAGAACAAAATTATGAAGGTTATTATCACAAACTCTAAATGCAACCCAATGCAGAGCCCCGTTGATAAATATCTGTGGGTCAGTCCAATATACACCGCATATGGGAGCCAAATCAGTCCTAAACATTCTCCATTGACCAGTGGAGAGTGTGTAAATCTCAACCTGGGTTCGAGTCTTTTCAAGGCCAAGACTTTCCAGCAAAGTCACAACCCTGATCACTTTATAATCTTTAGTTTTGGGATCAAATCCAAACCCAATAGAGGCGTGGAACTTACCATGCGTAGCGTAGGTGACATTGGGTGAAGGAAGTTTCAGTAACTTTCCAACACACGGGTTCCAAAGACAGAAGCTATTGTTACCAACATCGGAAAGGAGGAGCAGGCCGTTACAAGTACCCACCACACAGTATTTTCTGTTATAAGGGTAATCAAACCTGGCGTGTTGAGTGAAATAAGCATCATCTTCGTTATGCAATGCGCAAAATTCTTTCTGATTCTCTGTGTAGAGGCCGATGAAGAGGGGGCCGATGAAGAGGAGGTTTTGGTTTTTCTTGAGGGAGTGGTGGAGATGGGTGGAAATGAAAGTTGGGCTTTTGATTAGTGATTTCCATGCTTTTGAAACTGAGGTACAGATGATTATTGATTTGATGGGTAGGAAAACGAAAATATTGGTAAGAATCTCATCGGGTAAGGATCCCCATGGAATTATTTTGTTGCTGGTTTTGTTGTTTGACATTGCCGCTTCCCCAAAGAGAGAGAGAGACAAGGGTTTAAAGAGCTGTAGGAAGGAGTGGCGAAGCCGTTTTAGGGAAGAACAGCCATGATATTGATCGCAGAGAGCGTGTCAAGATTGAGAGGGTAAAGACTAAAGAGGATGTTTTTGTCAGAGCATCCATAGCTCCCCTCCCGTTAAAAAGCCTCCCATTATCTCCCTTTTTTACACTGATGTGGAACACGTGGCTAATAAAATATCAGAAGGTCCAAATCAAACCAACTCAAAATATAATTTCTCTCTCTTTACTAAACGGTCCAAACCCAAACCCTTCAGCAGCCTCTCTGCCAAATCCACCACACATACACCACCACCCTTGGCCATGGACGGCAAGGAGCCATAAGAAAGGTGTCGGAGACACCACCAAAGTATGAGAAGTGCTGATGGCGTTGTCAGTCACCTATACACCATCGTTTATTCTATAACAAACCGCTGAATCACAATATTAGATCTTTTGCTAAAACATTTGAAACTTTGATATTAGAACTAGATGTTATAAGAAAATATAGATGTAGAATTGAGGGATTTTCTCATCATTATCCATTGAAGTCGCTAGGATTTCTCACTTGGGAAAATTGCTTCAGGTACGAAGCTCATGAATTAAAAGTACACAAGTTTCGGCTAAAAGTTCTAATTCTAACATCAAAGTTTTATTTATTTATTTATTTATTTTTATTTATCAAAAAAACCCTCTTTTATCTCACGGATCTTAATCTCATTAGAAAGTTCACTTGGTAATTTTAATTCTTTGTTTCTATTCCAAATTCCACACTTTGCACGGTCTAGTCTTTTGAGAAAGTGTAAGAAAAAATTGAAAAATTGAAATCTTGAAGCTTTTATCCTAAAATGGAAGTTAATTTTTATCTGGGGTTTTTTTTTTTTTTTATTATATGTTTACTTAAAACCCAGATGGAGCATCGAATAGGAATAGCCATGTTTTGTAAAATTCATCTACCTAATTTTTTTCTTTTAAATCTCAAATTTTAAAAACTAAACCAAGGAAAATGTTGAAATTAGATTACATTTTCCTCAGTTTCTCAGTATCAATCGGTGGCTAATTTGACAGCTTCGACACCATTTTGATGGATTCTCGCCGTCTGTTGCCAAGGGTGTTGTTGAATGGGCGGTGATTTCTAGGTTTAGCAAGGACTATGGAGAAGGATTTGGGTTTGAGAAGAAGAGAGAAAAATCATGTTTTGATGTGGCTTCCTTTTGACCCTTAGGTTTTTTATTAGCCATGTGTTTCTCATCAGTGTAAAAACGGGAGATAATGGGAGGCCTTTTAACGGGAGGGGAGTTGGTCTCAATTTTTTCAGCTATTTTGCACTACAAAAAACTACTTTATTTATTTTATCTACTCACTTTACAAAATATGTTGCTCACTTTACAAAATATCTAGCAGCAGTGGATCTATTTTAGCTTTTAACACAATAAAATAATGTAAACATCACAATAAAATAATACATCCCACCACCGCCACCACCACCACCACTTCATACAGCCCACCACCACCACCGCCACCACAACCACCAAAATCAGCCCATAACTACCCAAGAAAATCAACCCATAACCACAAAAATAAAACCAACAGAGCTACAATCACAAACCCAACAATCCAAAACCAAAAAAAATTCCATGAACCCAGAAAAATTCCCACAGAAAGGAGTGAACGGAGAGTGGAAGGCTTCGACAAAGAGTGGATCAGGCGGTGAGGAGTGAACAGAGTTGGGTTAGCGAATGGGTCGACCGGTGAGAGTTTTTGCTTTGTGGAGATGGGTCAACGGTGGAGCTTCGAAGATGGTAAGCTTTGGAGAAATGGCAAAAACGAGAAAAGGCAAAAAAACGAGGCCGACAAGAGTTTGAGCTTGAGAGCTGATTTGAGGAGAGAGAGAGAATGATAGCGACGAGCAGAAAGAGAAAAGAAATAAAGAATAAAAAAAAATAAGTAAAGAAGTATTATTTTAATATGTATAGGAATTAAAAAAATATTTTAAAGTTTTAGTTTTACCTTTCGTATGAAGCCAAAAGTAGCTTCATACGGAAGCTAGAAGCTAAATTTTTTTAACTTTACATACATTGAGGCAAAGCATTTTTTGTGTTTTGGTGAAACTAAAATAGCTATATAACTATTTAGCTTCATTGCTATGAATGCTCTTACACAGTACTTGACTGATTTAACTGAGCTTGTTATGGTACCCAACAAGTGTTTATGTTTGGTTTGTGGGATTTTTTTTTGGGGGCAAAATAACACCCATTTTCAAACAATTCTGTTAGTTAAAAACGTTCCTAAATTATTTAGCAAACTAACATCTCGAGTTTCTTAAACTCGAGTTCACTGTAACAAATCGAGCATAAAAGAACTCAAGTTCTATGAGGAAAAGTGGAATTTTGAATCCGTTAAAGCATTTATATGTTGGCGTTCCTAAAATTTCTTCTTATTTTAGGATAATAATTGACTTTTTCTATTTTAGCTAACTCCTTTTTAAAACACTTACATTTCATTTTTCTATTAAAATATTAGATTTTTAAAATTACTTTTTGTTATTTCTCCCCCTTTTTAAAACACAAAAAGGAATAAAATAAATGTTTCGGAAATGTTCAATACTTCCTTCATTATGTAAAAAATGCTGTAACAAATTGTTATTTTAGGGACGTGTAAATTATTTTAGGAAATGAGTAAGGAAGCCAATCTGAAGGTTCGTTACTTCTTTTGGAATCCATTTCCTAAATTCTATCTCTTAACCATTTTTAGGGAGGCTAATGTGAATGGTCTTATAAATGTTCTTACAAATTGTTATTCTTTCTCGGAATGGTTTACCACTTTTAACTCATTAGCTTCAAGCTGGCCCTGCCCTCTCTACTTTATCTTTTTCCTTTCTTTATTCAAAGGATTTTGGACCTCTTCTTAAATCAGTGAAGGCTGTTTCAACCCTAAAGGCCTAAATGGCCCATTTGATTTTTTTTAGTAAGATTTTTGCCTACTAGGGTTTGCCTGGTGTAGATTAGGGCCTAGGGTTTTGAGGAAGAGCATCATGGGCTTCAAGCCCGACCCATGAGATGAAAGAATGTGGGCTCTTGGGCCCAATGCGTGAAGCAATATATTTTTGGGCTGTAAAGTCCAATCTGTGTGGTAAGGAAATTTGGGCTCTCATGCCTACCTTGTGTTGTAGGATTCGTTTGAATACAACTTTTTCTGCTAAATCCAAACCCACTAGAGCCGCGGAACGCACCATGCGTAGCGTAGGTGATATTGGGTGAAGGAAGTTTCAGTAACTTTCCAACACACGGGTTCCAAAGACAGAAGCTATTGTTACTAACATCGGAAAGGAGGAGCAGGCCGTGACAAGTACCCACCACACTGTATTTTCTGTTATAAGGGTAATCAAACTTGGCGTGTTGAGTGAAATAAGCATTATCTTCGTTATGCAATGCGTAAAATTCTTTCTGATTCTCTGAGCAGAGGCTGATGAAGAGGAGGTTTTGGTTTTGTTGAGGGAGTGGTAGAGATGGGTGGAAATGAAAGTTGGGCTTTTGATTAGTGATTTCCATGCTTTTGAAACTGTGGTACAGATGATTATTGATTTGATGGGTAGGAAAACGAAAATATTGGTAAGAATCTCATCGGTTAAGGATCCCCATGGAATTATTTTGTTGGTGGTTTTGTTGTCTGACATTGCCGCTTCCCCAAAGAGAGAGAGAGACAAGGGTTTAAAGAGCTGTAGGCGAAGCCGTTTTAGGGACGAACAGCCATGATATTGATAGAGTAAAGAGGAAGTGTTTTTGTCAGAGCATCCACAGCTCCCCTTCCGTTAAAAAG
Source organism: Quercus robur (assembly GCF_932294415.1). Classification (NCBI taxonomy): domain Eukaryota; kingdom Viridiplantae; phylum Streptophyta; class Magnoliopsida; order Fagales; family Fagaceae; genus Quercus; species Quercus robur. The sequence goes on along the minus strand of NC_065540.1, from coordinate 46,718,607 downwards.
CCTCCCATTATATCCCCTTTTTACACTGATGTGGAACACGTGGCTAATAAAATATCGGAAGGTCCAAATCAAACCAACTCAAAATATAATTTCTCTCTTTACCAAACGGTCCAAACCCAAACCCTTCAGCAGCCTCCCTGCCAAACCCACCACATATACACCACCACCCTTGGCCATGGACGGCAAGGAGCCATAAGAAAGGTGTCGGAGACAACACCAAAGTATGAGAAGTGCTGATGGCGCTGTCAGTCACCCATACACCAACGTTTATTTTGTAACAAACCGCTGAATCACAATACTAGATTTTCTGCTAAAACATTTGAAACTTTGATATTAGAACTAGATGTTATAAGAAAATCTAGATCTAGAATTGAGGGATTTTCTCATCATTATCTATCGAAGTCACTAGGATTTTCTCACTTGGAAAAATTGCTTCAGGTTTGAAGCTCATGAATTAAAAGTACACAAGTTTCCGCTAAAAGTTCTAATTCTAACATCAAAGTTTTTTATTTTTTTATTTTTTTTATTTATAAAAAAACCCTCTTTTATCTCACGGATCTTAATCTCATTAAAAAGTTCACTTAGTGTTGAGGGCCATTTGTGAGAGCCCAGGCAGACAGAAAGAAAGCCCAATAATAAGGGCAACAAGGAATTGACAAAATAGATAGCAAAAAACCATTAGGCCCAAGCGGCAGGAATAATAGATCACAGGCCCAAGAAATAAACAAATGGGTCTTGAAGAAGCAAGTGGGTTCAAAGAAGCTCGAAAAGAGAGAAATAGCATCCCATGGGCAGTGTATGAGAAAGAAAAGCGAGAAAGGGTCGCCGCAGGCCCAAGGCAACGCAAACTAAGAGAGTAAGGGGTTTATGGCAGGCCCATGAACCCCAAGGATGAGAATAAGGTTATTGGGCCAGGAAAGTCCAATGAAGTTAGTAAGAAGCCCATGGGAGTGTGGAATTAGCAAATGGGCCGAGGAAGCCCAAAGAAAAAAAACGGGCCGTGGATGCCTAAAGGAAAGTCCAAAGGGACATAGGAGCCCATAAGTAAAAGCAAAACAGTGGCCATGACTAGCCACTAAGAGAAGGAATAAACAGCTGGCTCAAAAGAGGCCCAGCAGGATTAAGTTATTACAGCAGGAATAATAATACAACATTGCAAGAAATAAAGAAAACCAAGAGTGGGCCAAAGAAATGTAAGACCCATCATCAGACAAAATCCAGCTCTTGAATGGAGCGGGAAAGCAAAGAAAAGCCCACATAAGAGGTCAAAAAACACGGACGGCGAGCTTCCAGATCACGGCAAACGCATGAGTAGCAGGCAAATTTTTGGACATATCTGAAAGGAAAGCACGCGCAAGGCCCAGGCACCACCAACCTGTACCCAGCTAATATGGGACATGGTGGGGCCATGGGCCAGAGGTAAGAGGTAAAGGGGGTATGGTTTGGTGGTGGGGAGAGGGGAAAAGACCTATTTTGTGGCTTCCACCCAAGCCCTTTTGGGAGGTACGTCCTGCTGGGATGACAGACCACCCAAAAGAGGCAAGGTTGAGGGGGGAACTGTTAGGTGCATGCCTTGAGGGAAAGAGAGAGAAAACATTTATACCGTGGCAGGTAAAAGTGCTATGGTGAATTGACGAATGAAACAAACTTGCCTTTGTCTAGCAAGGGTGAGTGTCACACAGACTTGGTGGTCGGCAAGTACGCCCAGATCAGACAAAGGCGGTTAAGGGGCAAAGTGGTAAAAAATTGGCCACGGCAGGCACTATAAAAGGACCCTTGCTGTGCCCTGAAGGGAAGATAGAAAACAGAGTGTATTCACGGAGTAAAAAGAAAACAGAGTGTATTCACGGAGTAAAAAGAAACAGAGTAAAAGAAAACAAGAAAAAGAAAGGAAAAAGGAGAAGAGAGAAAACAGAGGAAAGAAGAGAGAAAATTAAGGAAAAAAAGGAGAGATAATATAATGGGTATGCACCAGTAGGTCGATTTCCCTCTCTCCCCCTTCAAATCTTGCTCTCTTCCAAAACATAGCAAGGATTCCTTTTGGGCATTAACCATTCAGGTTCGACTCCCTCAAAACCATTAATCCCCATGGCAGGATCTTTTCCTGGGAGATTATTTGCGTTGAGAAGAGGCGTTCTCCCCTCTTTGGTTTTGCTTCGGCGGACCAAACTTAAAATTTGACTCTATGCCCATTCTTGATTAGTTCATATTATTTTCTTTCTCCTTTACTTTCTCTGTAAATGACATTATCACGACTGTAATCATGTTTTATAAGTAGGGATTATTTGGCCATTTTATTTAAATAGTTAAAGTACTCTGTTTTTTTGTTATTATTATTATATTTGCCTGCCGTAACTCATCTGAAACGGTTCTACTTGCCGTAAGCCTACTCCTGGCAGACGAGGCATAGTTTGTGCACAAACCGACCCAAGTTAAGTTACAGTTGGACCGGTCTCAACTCCTTTACTCAGAAACATTCGGGCCCATTACCGCAGGAGGCAGCCCAGCTCAACACATAATACGCAAAAAAGGCCCCTACACTTGGTAATTTTAATTCTTTGTTTCTATTCCAAATTCCACACTTTGCACTGTCTAGTCTTTTGAGAAAGTGTAAGAAAAGATTGAAAAATTGAAATCTTGAAGCTTTTATCTTAAAATGGAAGTTAATTTTTATCTGGGGTATTTTTTATTATTATTTTTATTATATGTTTACTTAAAACCCAGATGAAGCATCGAATAGGAATAGCCATGTTTTGTAAAATTCATCTACCTAATTTTTTTCTTTTAAATCTCAAATTTTAAAAACTAAACCAAGGAAAATGCTGGAATTAGATTACATTTTCCTCAGTTTCTCGGTATCAATCGGTGGCCAATTTGACAGCTTCGACACCATTCTGATGGATTCTCGCCGTTTGTTGCCAAGGATGTTGTTGAATGGGTGGTGATATCCAGGTTTAGCAAGGACTGTGGAGAAGGATTTGGGTTTGAGAAGAAGAGAGAAAAATCATGTTTTGATGTGGCTTCCTTTTGACCCTTAGGTTTTTTATTAGCCATGTGTTTCTCATTAGTGTAAAAACGAGAGATAATGGGAGACTTTTTAACGGGAGGGGAGTTGGTTTCAATTTTTTTAAACTATTTAGCACCACAAAAAACTACTTTATTTATTTTATTTACTTACTTTACAAAACATCTAGCAGCAGTGGATCTATTTTAGCTTTTAACACAATAAAATAATGTAAACATCACAATAAAATAATATATCTACTACAATAAAATAATACATTCCACCATCGCCACCACCACTTCATACAGCCCACCACCACCACCCTGCCCACGGTCTACTCCTACCGCCACCACAACCACCAAAATCAGCCCACAACTACCCAAGAAAATCAATCCACAACCACAAAAATAAAACCCACAGAGCTACGATCACAAACCCAACAATTCGAAACCAGAAAAATTCCATGAACTTAGAAAAATTCCCGCAGAAAAGAGTGAACGAAGAGTGGAAGGCTTCGGCAGAGAGTGGATCAGGCGGTGAGGAGTGAACAGAATTGGTCAGCAAGTGGGTCGGTCAGTGAGAGTTTTTGCTTTGTGGAGATGGGTCAATGGCGGAGCTTCGGAGATGGTAAGCTTTAGAGAAATGGCAGAAACGAGAAAAGGCAAAAAAATGAGGCCGGCGAGAGTCGGAGCTTGAGAGAGAGAGAGAGAGAGAGCGACGGGCAAAAAGAGAAAAGAAATAAAGAATAAAAAAATAAGTAAAAAAGTATTATTTTAATATGTGTAAGAATTAAAAAAATATTTTAAAGTTTTAGTTTTACCTTCCGTACGAAGCCAAAAGTAGCTTCGTATGGAAGCTTGAAGCCAAAATTTTTTAGCTTTACATACATTGAGGCAGAGCATTTTTTGTGTTTTGGTGAAACTAAAATAGCTATATAACTATTTAGCTTCATTGCTATGAATGCTCCTACACGGTACTGGACTGATTTAACTGAGCTTGTTATGGTACCCAACAAGTGTTTATGTTTGGTTTGTGGGATTTTTTTTTGGGGGCAAAATAACACCCATTTTCAAACAATTTTGTTAGTTAACAACATTCCTAAATTATTTAGCAAACTAACATCTCAAGTTTCTTAGACTCGAGTTCACTGTAACAAATCGAGCGTAAAAGAACTCAAGTTCTATGAGGAAAAGTGGAATTTTGAATCCGTTAAAGCATTTATATGTTGGCGTTCCTAAAATTTCTTCTTATTTTAGGATAATAATTGACTTTTTCTATTTTAGCTAACTCCTTTTTAAAACACTCACATTTCATTTTTCTATTAAAATATTAGATTTTTAAAATTACTTTTTGTTATTTCTCCCCCTTTTTAAAACACAAAAAGGAATAAAATAAATGTTTCGGAAATGTTCAATACTTCCTTCAATATGTAAAAAATGTTGTAACAAGTTGTTATTTTAGGGATGTGTAAATTATTTTAGGAAATGAGTAAGGAAGCCAATCTGAAGGTGTTGATGGCCATTTCGGAAGCCCAAGTGGAAGGGAGAGGCCCAGCAACACGGACAGAAAAGAGTTGGCAAATAGATAGAAAATCCATTAAGCCCAAGCGGCAATAATAATGGATCACAGGCCCATGAGATGAACAAATGGGTCTTGAGGAGGTAAATGGGCTTAAAGGAGCCTAGAAAGAGAGAAAAAGCAAACCATGGGCAGTATATGATGTGGAAAAGTGAGAATGGGCCATGGCAGTTCCAAAGTAATGAAAACAAAAAAAGTAAGGGATTGATGGCAAGCCCATAAACCCAAAGGATGATGAATAATGTAATTAGGCCAGGGAAGCCCAAAGAATTCAGTAAAAACCCACGGTAATTCAAATTTAAGAAAAGGGCCGAGGAAGCCCAAGGGAAGCAAACGGGCCCAAGATGCCCAAGGGAAAACAAATGGGACACAAGAGCTCGCCAGTGATGTAACAAAAGAACCAATGACCTTGCTGGGCCATCAGGAGAAGAATAAACGGCAGGCCCAAAGAGGCCCAGTGAGATTGAGGCAAAACAACTTCACAGTAGGAATGATAGAATGGTATGATAGGAGATGGTAGTAGGAAAAAAGGTGGGCTGAAGAAAAAGTAAAGCCCACCGTCAAGCAAGGCCCAATCCCGAATAGGGCAAGCCATAAAAGGAAAGGGAAACCAGAAAATGGTTAAGAACGAACGGCAGACTGTGCAGGCCAACCACGGCAGACGCATGAGTAGCAGGTAGATTTTGGACATACATGGAAGAGAGGCACGCGCAAGGCCCAGACCTCACCAGCTTGTACCCAGCCAATACAGGACACGGTGAGGTTATGGGTTAGAGGTAAGAGGGCATGGTTTGGCGGTGGGGAGGGGAAAACCTATTTTAAGGTTTCTACTAGGGCTCTTTTAGGGGAAGTGTCCTGTTGGGATGACATACCACCCAAAGGGGTAAAGCTGAGTTGGAACCACTAGGTGCATGCCATGAGGGATAGGGAGAGAGAAGACACCCACACTGTAGCAGGAAAGGGTGCCATGGCAGACAAACAAACAAAATAGCTTTCTTTTGTCTGGCGATGGGGAGTGGCACACAGACGGACTAGTGGTAGTTGGCAGGTACACCCATACCAGACAAAGGTGGTTAAGGGCTAAAATAGTAAAATCCGATCACGGCAGACACTATAAAGAGGCCCTTGCCATGTGCAGGAAAGAGGGGGGAGAAGCACCACAGTATTGGAAACTTGAAAACCGGGAAATAGAAAAAAAAGTATTAAGAAAAAGAAGTAGAAAGAAAAAAGATAAGAAAGGGGAATATTAGAAAAGAAGGAAAGAAAAAATAGAGAGTTAGAACGGCAGGCATGCACCAATAGGTTGATTCCCTCTCTCCCTCTCAAAATCTTGCTCTCTGTCGGAAACAAAGAGTGTTCTTGGGTACCAACCATTTAGGTTCACTTCTCTCAAAGTGATTAATTTCCACGGCAGGATCTCCTTGAGAGATTATTCACTTTGAGAAGATGTGTTCTTCCCTCTTTGGTTTTGGTCCTACAGGTCAGACTTGATATGATTTATTTCCTCTCTCAATCAACTCATATACTACCCCCTGTTTCCCTTACTTTTCTTATAAAATAATTGTGGTTAAACTGTGATTATCTTTTTCTTAAGTAGGGATTATCTGTTTACCTTAATAAAAATGTCAAAATACTTTATATTTTATCTTGTTATTATCATATCTACCTACCGCAATCTGTCTGAAACAATTCTGCCTGCCGTAAGCGTGCTCCTGGCAGACGAGGCATAGTTTGCACACAAGCCGGACCAAATTGAGTTGCAGTTGGACCGGTCTCAACTCCCTTACTCAGAATACTTGGGCCTAGTACCGCAGGAGGCAGCCCAGCCCACTTTAACCACAAAAGGCCCATTATAGAAGGTTTGTTACTTCTTTTGGAATTCATTTCCTAAATTCTATCTCTTAACCATTTTTAGGTAGGCTAATGTGAATGGTCTTATAAATGTTCTTACAAATTGCTATTCTTTCTCGAAATGGTTTACCACTTTTAACTCATTAGCTTCAAGCTGGCCCTGCCCTCTCTACTTTATCTTTTTCCTTTTTTTATTCAATGGATTTTAGGCCTCTTTTTAAATCAGTGAAGGGCTTTTCAACCCTAAAGGCCTAAATGGCCCATTTGATTTTTTTTAGTAAGATTTTTGCCTACCAGGGTTTGCCTGGTGTAGATTAGGGCATTGGGTTTTGAGGAAGAGCATCATGGGCTTTAAGCCCGACCCATGAGATGAAAGAATGTGGGCTCTTGGGCTCAATGTGTGAAGCAATATATTTTTGGGCTGTAAAGTCCATTCTGTGTGGTAAGGAAATTTGGGCTCTCATGCCTACCTTGTGTTGTAGGATTTGTTTGGATACCACTTATTTTGCTAAAAATTGAAAACACTGTAGTAAGGAGTGGCGAAACCGTTTTAGGGAAGAACAGCCATGATATTGATCGCAGAGAGGGTGTCAAGGTTGAGAGAGTAAAGAGGAAGTGTTTTTGTTAGAGCATCCACAGCTCCCCTCCCGTTAAAAAGCCTCCCATTATCTTCCCTTTTTACACTAATGCCTTTTTACACTGATGTGGAACACGTGGCTAATAAAATATCAGAAGGTCCAAATCAAACCAACTCAAAATATAATTTCTCTCTCTTTACCAAACGGTCCAAACCCAAACCCTTCAACAGCCTCCCCACCAAACCCACCACACATACACCACCACCCTTGGCCATGGACGGCAAGGAGCCATAAGAAAGGTGTCGGAGACACCACCAAAGTATGAGAGGTGCTGATGGCACTGTCAGTCACCCATACACTAATGTATTTTGTAACAAATCGTTGAATCACAATACTAGATCTTTTGCTAAAACATTTGAAACTTTGATATTAGAACTAGATGTTATAAGAAAATCTAGATCTAGAATTGAGGGATTTTCTCATCATTATCTATCGAAGTCGTTAGGATTTTCTCACTTGGAAAAATTGCTTCAGGTACGAAGCTCATGAATTAAAAGTACACAAGTTTCAGCTAAAAGTTCTAACATCGAAATTTTTTTATTTTTTTTTAAAACCCTCTTTTATCTCACAAATCTTCATCTCATTAGAAAGTTCACTTGGTAATTTTAATTCTTTGTTTCCATTCCAAATTCCACACTTTGCACTGTCTAGTCTTTTGAGAAAGTGTAAGAAAAGATTGAAAAATTGAAACCTTGAAGCTTTTATCCTAAAATGGAAGTTAATTTTTAGGGATAAATATAGTAAAACCAACTATGGTATGGCCCATTTTCACTTTGTCTATCCGTAATTTAAAACTTTACACTTTACCCGCCTAAACTTTAATCCGTTACCCATCCGTTACTCACCTCTATTAAAATCAGGGGTAAAAATGTATTTTATCTTCACTTTTATGTCTCTCTCCTCTAAGGGTCTGTTTGGATACAACTTATTTTGCTGAAAACTGAAAACACTGTAGCAAAATAATTTTTAAATTGGTGAAAAATTATTGTTCACTCTTTTTTTTTACTGGTCATATGCCTTGGTGCACTGTCCATGTACCATGAATAGTGCACCAGGCGCTAGTCTTAAAAAAAAAAAAGGCTGAAAACGCACAAACACAAGGAAACGTGAACGTGAACGTGAACGTGGATCCAAACCAACGCTAAAAACAAAAAATAACAGAAAAAATTCAAACAAACAAGATCAAAGAGGGGGTTTTGTAGAGAAAAAAGATGTGTATCAAAACAAGATCAAATGGACAGGCCAACACATTTGGTTCATCATTTCTCTATCTCACTCGTATCTCTCTCTCAATCTCTGATTTTTCTCTCTGTCTCACTCATCCTTTCTTCCCACAACCCATTTCAGATTTTTTATATCGCAATCTTTCAATCAAACTCCTTTATCAAACCAAAACTTAATTCACAATCCAACACAAGAAAACCCTCTGGAAAATTCACCCAAACCCACCATTAACAAACCCCCAAAACCAAACCCAACATAAAACCTAATCTCATTCTCAGATTGAAAGTAGCAGGAGAGAATCAAAGGGTTTCAAATAAGTTCCAACAAAGGCCGGAGAAAGAACCATGGTCGTCAATGGTGGTGGTGAATAGAGCAATGACAAACGAATATTGCGGCGGTGCAAGTTCTAGCTTTGGCCATGGGTTCCTTGGATAAGATTGAAGAGAGAGAAAGGTGGATTAGCAATAGATTTCTTCGCCCAAACCCCAGAGCCATATATCTTGAGCCTTCTCTGTTTGAGTTGTTGCTCGCTGTTGCCATCACGCAGTGGTCCAATTGGCCGTTGGTGTTGGGTTGTTGTTGTTTGGGTCGCCGTTGTTTGGCCATTGGTGTTAGGTCGTTGCTGCTGTTTGAGCCTTCTTTGTTTGAGCCATTGCTCGCTGCTTGCTGCTGCCATCACACGGTGCACAAAACAAAAAAAGGACTAAACGACCTGAGAGATCTGGTCGACTGCCATGGCTTTGGCCTTACCTTCTCTGTTGCTCCCACTACTTTGTTTGAAGAGTGAAGAGTGTTCATACCTCTTTTTTTTATTTTGGTTTGGGCATTAAGGTGTTTGGGGGGGGGGGGGGGAAAGAAATTTAGAATTTATTTCACAACAGAGAAATAAATTTAGTAATTTTTTTTGCTTTCAACTAGTACAGTGCTAACTTCAAAGGATATCTTTATTAATTATAATTTTATTGCATGATTTTGTTTTCTTTCGATGCTAAATATTTTACGAGAAAGATTAATGTTAATTGTTAAAGAAATAGATCATTAAATAGAACCAAACCCTTGAACTCAACTCTTGAAACATGCGTTGCTGTCTTTGTCCTTGTATAGAGACACAAAACCCCATAATCCAAGTTCTTTCAAAAAAATTCAAACCCTAACTTTTTGATTTGTGTTATGTTATATTTTGGTTGTAAAAGTTGTTTTCTAATGGAAAAGTCAAATGTGGGTAACAGAGCCTTAACAGAAGTAGCCTCAGGTGGGCAAAGTATAAAGTTTTAAATCACGGGTAAATAAAGTGAAAATGGGCCATACCACAGGTGGGTTAATTGTAATTATCCCTAATTTTTATCTGGGTAGTTTTTGTTTTTTTTTTTTTTCATATGTTTACTTAAAACCCAGATGGAGCATCGAATAGGAATAGCCATGTTTTGTAAAATTCATCTACCTAATTTTTTTCTTTTAAATCTCAAATTTTAAAAACTAAACCAAGGAAATGCTGGAATTAGATTACATTTTCCTCAGTTTCTCGGTATCAATCGGTGGCCAACTTGACATCTTCGACACCATTCTGATGGATTCTTGCCATCTGCTGCTAAGGGTGTTGTTGAATGGGCAGAGATTTCCAGGTTTAGCAAGGACTATGAAGGATTTGGGTTTGAGAAGAAGAGAGAAAATTTATGTTTTGATGTGGCTTCCTTTTAACCCTTAGATTTTTTATTAGCCACATGTTTCTCATCAGTGTAAAAACGGGAGATAATGGGAGGCTTTTTAACGAGAGGGGAGCTAGTCCCAATTTTTTTAGCTATTTAGTACTACAAAAAGCTACTTTATCTATTTTATCTACTTATTTTACAAAACATTCAACAACAGTGGATTTATTTTAGCTTTTAGCATAATAAAATAATATAAACATCACAATAAAATAATATGTCTACTATAATAAGATAATACATCCCATCATCGCCACCACCACTTTATATAGCCCACCACCATCACCACCACCCTGCCCATAGTCTACTCCTACCGCCACCACAACCACCAAAATCAGCCCACAACTACCTAAGAAAATCAACCCACAACCACAACAATAAAACCCACAAAGCTACGATCACAAACACAACAATTTGAAACCAGAAATATTCCATGAACCCAAAAAAATTCCCGCAGAAAGGAGTGAACGGAGAGTGGAAGGCTTCGGTAGAGAATGGATCGGCCGGTGAGCAGTGAACGGAGTTGGGTCAATGAGTGGGCGGTCGGTGAGAGTTTTTGCTTTGTGGAGATGGGTTAGCGGTGGAGCTTCGAAGATGGTGAGCTTCGGAGAAATGGCAGAAACAAGAAAAGGCAAAAAAATGAGGGAAAGGCCAGCGAGAGTCTGAGCTTGAGAGCTGATTTGAGGAGAGAGAGAGAGAGAGAATGAGAGCGATGGGCAGAGAGAGAAAAGTGTAAAGTTGTGATTTACAACTATATTTTATGTTGACTTTATTCCATGATAAAAAGTGTTGTAATTGCTTTAATGTTGTTCCTTGTATTTTGTGGGATTTTATTGTATTGGGTTTAGTATTAAGTTGGTGAAAACTCAAGCTAAAATGAAAAATCAGTGGATTTCGTGAGAAGCTCGTGAAAAGCTAACCCGCGAAATAGCCATGTGAGAAGCACATGCTAGAAGCTGAAGAGTCATGCCAAGCCGTCGTTTTTGCAAGTGTCTCGTGGGTAAAGCCTTCCCGCGAGGTAGTCACGAAACATTCTGCTTGGAAGATTTTTATGTGTGACTTTCTTACCCTTTACCTATACTATATATACCCTCATTACCCACAAATGTAGAGGAGACCATTCAGAGAGAAAAACTCTAGATAGGTTTTCTACAACACACACACCCATCTTTTTGAGAGAGAGCTACTCATCCGTAGTGAGAAATCATTGTAGCCTCTTCTCCATCCCTCTCCCATTGTCATATCTTGAGAGGAGATTTGTACCCAAACACAACCAACACCTTTTCAGAGTGTAGAGAGTATTTTGGAGCTTGGGAAGTTTTAGGGAATTGCCAAAAGAAGCCGGTGAGGCTTGACGGATGCAATCGGGCGTATTGCGGGATCTGGAGAGCTAGACAAGACACGGTTCTGAGAAGCCTTATTGGAGTAGGAGCTTGGAAGGCTTAGGTACATCGGTTAGATTAGGTTTGGAGGGTTTCTTGCTAACCTATGTATCCCAACTGATTATCTAGTGGATCGATTACCGCTTGGAGGGCGGCGAAGAGGTTTTTCGCTGAGTTCTTCGGTTTCCTCTTCGATAACACATCGACGTGTTATCTTGTGTTTGCATTATCTCTTCTCTTACTCTTGTGATTTATATTTATTGTTTGTTATTCATGTTTATGCACTAGAGTAGTTATCGGTTTATTGCACCTCATTTACTCTTGTTCTACACTTAGATAAATTAGAGTAAAAGCAATCTAGCCGTTTTTTTTAATTTGGGGGTCTAAACAGCTCTTGTGTTTTCACACATTTTCGAGCATTCAAAAAGAAATTAAAAAAAAAATAAATATGTAAAGAAGTATTATTTTAATATGTGTAGGAATTAAAAAAATATCTTAAAGTTTTAGCTTTACCTTCCATACAAAGCCAAAAGTAGTTTCGTACAGAAGCTTGAAGCTAAAATTTTTTAGCTTTACATACATTGATGCAGAGCATTTTTTTGTGTTTTGGTGAATCTAAAATAGCTATTTAGCTTCATTGCGATGAATGCTCTTACATGGTATTCGACTAATTTAACTAAGCTTGTTATGGTACACAACAAGTGTTTATGTCTGGTTTGTGGGATTTTTGTTTTTTGGCAAAATAACAGCCATTTTCAAACAATTCGTTAGTTAACAACGTTCCTAAATTATTTAGCAAACCAACATCTTGAGTTTCTTAGACTCGAGTTCACTGTAACAAATCGAGCATAAAAGAATTCGAGTTCTACGAGGAAAAGTGGAATTTTGAATCCGTTAAAGCATTTATAAGTTGGCATTCCTAAAATTTCTTCTTATTTTAGGATAAGAATTGACTTTTTTCTATTTTAGCTAACTCCTTTTTAAAACACTTACATTTCCTTTTTCTATTAAAATATTAGATTTTTTAAATTACTTTTTGTTATTTCTCCCCCTTTTTAAAACACAAAAAGGAATAAAATAAATGTTTTGGAAATGTTCAATACTTCATTCAATATGTAAAAAATACTGTAACAAATTGTTATTTTAGGGATGTGTAAATTATTTCAGGAAATGAGTAAGGAAGCCAATATGAAGGTTCGTTATTTCTTTTGGAATTCATTTGCTAAATTCTATCTCTTAACCATTTTTAGGGAGGCAAATGTGAATGGTCATATAAATGTTCTTACAAATTGTTATTCTTTCTCATAATGATTTATCACTTTTAACTCATTAGCTTCTAGTTGCCCTGCCTTCTCTACTTTATCTTTTTCCTTTTTTTTATTCAACGGATTTTGGGCCTCTTTGGGCCTCTTCTTAAATAAGTGAAGGGCTTTTCAACCCTAAAGGACTAAATGGCCCATTTGATTTTTTTTAGTAAGATTTTTGGGCGATTTTGGCCCATTAGCATTGATTTTTAAAATATTTAGGCTCGAAACACTGTTTGGGAAATATATAGCAACATACCACTTTTTTAGGTACTCGAGCTTGGCAAGCTCGAGTACCATGTTTTTTTTAATCCACTATCGCCCCATATTCAAGGGGCCCTATAGTGGCGTTTTTAAGCCCTATAGTGACGTTTTCGGGCCCTATAGCGGCGTTTTCCGGCAAAATTTTTTTTATAAGTCCCCATAACAGGTTCAAGGGGCCCTATAGTGGCGTTTTTAAGCCCTATAGTGACGTTTTCGGGCCCTATAGCGGCGTTTTCCTGCAAAATTTTTTTATAAGTCCCCATAACAGGTTCAAGGGGCCCTATAGTGGCGTTTTTAAATCCTATAGTGACGTTTTTGGTCCCTATAGCGGCGTTTTCCTGCAAAATTTTTTTATAAGTCCCCATAACAGGTTAAGGGGCCCTATAGTGGCGTTTTTTGGCCCGAAAACGTCACTATAGGGATTAAAAACGCCACTATAGGGTTCCTTGAATACGGGGCGATAGTGTATTAAAAAAACATGGTACTCGAGCTTGCCAAGCTCGAGTACCTAAAAAAGTGGTATATTGCTATATATTTTCCAAACAGTGTTTCGGGCCTAAATATTTTAAAAATAAATGCTAATGGGCCAAAATCGCCAAGATTTTTGCCTACCAAGGTTTGCTTGGTGTAGATTAGGGCCTTGGGTTTTGAGGGAGAGCATCATGGGCTTCAAGCCCAACCCATGAGATGAAAGAATGTGGGCTCTTGGGCTAAAAACATGAAGTAATAGATTTTTGGGCCGTTAAGTCCATTCTGTGTGGTAAGGAAATTTGGGCTCTCGTGCCTACCTTGTGCTGTAATGGATTTTGGGTTTCGAGCCCGTTTTAAATTGCAGTGAGCTTCAAGCCCAAGGAGGCTGTTGTGTGGCACATGAAAAACACACTATCTTTTACCCTTGAATCTCATTTAAGATTAAGAATATAACACAAAAATAAATATCAACAGAAAAGCACCTGGGCTCTTGGCATTATTGAAGAGTAAGGTAACAACACTATTTTTATGCATAAAGAAGTTCATTAGAAAAGTAATTTATTTATTTTTGGATACAAGTAAAGCACAAATACAAAGTCTGAGAACAACATAAACATCACCAGCAAACTATGCCCCTCCCAGGTTATATTAATATAATCTGAAACAACATTAAACTAATTCAACAACCCATTCCAATATTCTCTATCTACATAATTAAGTACATTACCAAGCTCACTCCTTAATACCCTTATGACTTTGCAAACAGGTTCCAATCTCCAGTTTATGCAATCATCGTCAAGGAGCTTTTGCAAGAAGTTTTTATTCTGCATCAGCACAATGGCACTATGAAGTCCCTTTCTCTAGATTGCCATCATCGGTTCTCTAACTGAAATGAAAGTTGCTTCACTTTTAGATGACACAATTCTGCTGTAGCAATCCATAATCCGCTTATTCCCTGATCTGTCCCTGCACTCAAAAGCACATTCACCAAACTTTTTCCTGTTAGAATAGACCCCTGCCAGAAAACAAAACTACTTGCCATCCTACACAGTGACCAAAATTGTAAAAATCTCTTTCACTAATCACTGCTTTTTATTGAACTCTGCAATTCATCATCAAAATTCTAGTACTTCCATGCAGTTAAGCATTTACTTTCAGCTAAACTCTACCATGACTTTAGGTTGAACTTAAACCTTCCAGAATTAAAAAAAAAAAAAAAAAAAAAAAAAACTTAACCCCTAAAAACCATATATAAACCATAAAACACCCACTATCACAGCCACAATAGTTGCATTATAAGATTTATTTTCAGAGAGAACATACAACCATCATACTAATCACAACCTTTCTGATTGGGTTTGCTAAGAATCCATTCTAATACCACACACTGAAGCAAACCAAATTTGGACGAGAAAAACAAAGGTTCCACAGTTTCCTCATATTTACCACAGATCACACATGAATCAGAAAATACAACTTTTCTTCTACTTAGTTCAAACTTCACAGGAAAAGATTATTAATTATATTCCACTGAAAATGTGGCACTCAAAAGTTTCCTAATGAGAGAATACTTAAGAAAAAATCTGTCATGATTAATTAGACCTGCAACAGTTTGCACAGAAACTCTCATCTCACAATCTACCTTGTCCTTCATCATAAACCAAGGATGATTCAGTCAAAATGAAGAACCATCCCCAATACACCATTTATTTATTTATGTTATTGGTTAATTACACAGGTACCAGATGAGTCTTACCTATAAACTCGCCCTCCAATCCATCTAACAGTTTTAAGGGAAGGAAGTGTCAGTTGAGCTAAAGATCATTGGCAACCCACGATCTCGCCATTAGATTCAGCCAACAAGAAAGTATACCTTTCCAACCCTAAGAGTTAGAAGGCTTAACCTTGACAACACCTTAGACAACAAACAATTTAAAATAGAAATAACTCCCCAGAATTGCTTTGCTACCAAAGCCTTATTCAGAGGATCCATTCCCCCTCCAACAACACCCCCCCCCCCCCCCCCCCAAAAAAAAAAAAAAAACCCCCAATCTTTCTTAGATGAAAAGCTAAAATTCCAGTTTAATAAATAATTTTCCTGATCCCTTCATTATGACTTCAGAAAAGAAATTCCAAATCCTTCTATCAATATCTTTACAAATTGCATGATGCACTTTAAAGTTTGAAAAAGGGTAAACAGGCAATGAACTCAAAACAGTTTTGATTAAAGTTAATCTATCTGCCTGAGACCACAAATCTTCCTTCCATCACTGTGGTTTTTGAGATATCTTTTCAACTACAGTTCTAAAAAGCTGTCTTTTTCTGATCCATATCTAAGTTAGACCCAAATATTTACTAGGTCCATCATCTTTTTTTACCTTAAGAAGAGCTAACGGGGTTTATATCCTATTCAGGAGTGTTAGGACTGAAAAACACCTCAGATTTGTCAAAATTACATTTTGTCCAAAAAGGTCACAATAACACTTCAAAATTTTCAAAACGCCATCTTGCATATCATTAGTACCTTGAACAAAAATAATGCAATCATCTACGAACATGAGATGAGAACTAGAGTTGCAATCCTTACTCCTTTAATAATACCCTGAAACTGTCCCTCCAATAATGCCAGAGACAAGGTATTAAGGTGAAAGTGGATACCTTATGCCACATTGAGGGAAAAGAATTTTACCTGGGTAACCATTCATTAGAATCTGATAAGAAACCGAACAGATGCACTGCTAAATCAAATTGATCTAATGAGGACTAAAATTATAAATTTCCAGCACAACCAAAATGAAGTCCCAGCTAAGTCTATCATTGAAAGAATATGTGTGAATAAGAACAATGACATAGTGAACAGAAAGTCTTACTCCTCACTGCAAAGTTTGGCCTCCACAGAGAGAGTGAGTTTAAAAAAAAAAAATTATAATTAAATAAAACAAGCAGTCTATTTAATAAAAAGCTCTAAGAGGAAGATCGGAAGTGCAGGGGAGACTATTAATCATCTACTCTTGCATTGCCTGATAGCCAGAGAGTTGGGGAGCATGGTTTTCACACTCTTTGAGGTATCTTGGGTTATGCCCAAGGATGTTGTGGAGCTTACTGCTAGCTGGCCAGGAAAATTCAGAAAACATAGAAATGGGGTTATTTGGAACTTGGTTCCTCACTGTTTGATGTGGGGCATTTGGAGGGAGAGGAATGCCCAGATTTTTGAAGGCACCGAAAGAGCAATCATGAGCTGAAGATGACCTTCTTACAGACTTTTCTTGGATGGACAAATGCATCCAGCATTTCCTTTTTTACTTCCTTGACTGATTTGCTTGATAGTTGTAGCTTTTGTACTTTTTAGTTTCTGTTTGTTCTCTCGTTTTCCTCAAAACACGTCCTATGTGCTTTGGTTTTTGTTTTGTACTGTTCTCTTTTTCTATCAATGAAGCTTATTTACTTATCAAAAAAAAAGATGGGAAGTGATAGCACAAACAAATGTGCACAAAGAGTCACACTTGAAATTGACTTCAGTTGTTCTTTACAACCAAAACAAAACATTTGAAAGTGTAGCCAAAGACAACGACAAAAAACTCTTATGAGTTAAGGCTTGTATCATCCATCAACATGCTCACAGTAATCTATGAAGCACGGGTGCGTTTCGGGACTCGGGTGCGGGTGCGAGACTCGGCAATTTTTAAAAAGGGTGGGTGTGGATGCGGCGGGACTCGGCGATTAAAAAATTATTAAAAATATTTTTATTTATATTTTTAATATATTGCTAAGCATACTTTTTCACATTATATAAACATATACCAAATTTAAGAGCAATAGTAGATAATAACTAAAACATGATGTTCATAAATTAAATACAACCCACAAGATTGAAACTAAAACATTCCATGATGTTCGGAAATTAGAACAGAGAGTGAAGGCAAAGAAAAGAAAACTAAGATTCACAAATCACAGATTCACAGATTCACAAATCACAAATCAAACTAAGATTGAAAGCTTTATATCAATACATTACCTGAGTTGAGAATGCGTGAGAGAGAGCTGAAGTTTGAATGAAGCGACTGAGTGGTTGAGTGTCTCACAGGGGAGACGGAGTGCAGAGACAGTGAGGCAGAGAGTGAAGGCAAAGAAAAGCCAAAGTGAGCACACCGCAGAGAGCACAAAGAGACGAGTGACGGAGTGAGAGAGCTAAAGTTTGGTGTTTGGATGAAGTGAGAATGCGTGAGAGCCCTTTAGGGTTTGTTATTAAGTTCAAACGGTGTGTTTTGCACCTTTTTTTTTTTGAATTTCGGCCTGAATCGGCCATTTCAGCAGTTTCGCCCAATATGGCCGATACGGCTTGAGTCAGCGCGAATCAGCCCGATTCAGCGTGAATCGGCCCGAGTCTGAGCCGCATCAGTGCGAGTCGTGGAAAAAAAAAAGAAACACGTGGCAGGATGCAGCCCGACACGGCACCGATGCGCGGGCAGCGGCGTCCCTCGCGTGTTGCCCCATCGGATGCGGGTGCAGCTCCTCTAGCGCTGCGTCCGTGCTTCCCAGAAAGTAATACATCCCTAGCTGTTAGTTAATGGTATTTGAGAAAAATTATATATCCTTGAGTGTTCAATGTTACTTATTTGTAGGGTACTATCCATAATTGATCACTCATGTACTGTTTTTATTCATAACACCAATATCTTCTTTCTTAAATTTCTTTAGCCTAAATAATAAAGTAAAAACATTAGCACCTTAAAAGATGAAATAGTTTTCAGCATTATAAATCAATGAAAGAGTTGTTAGTTTAGTTTCTTGGTCATTATTTTTTGGGACTAGTTTTAGGATTTCGGGTGGAGTTCCACCTTTAACTTGCATGTTTAATGTCTATAAGGAAATGCTTCCCATTCCTACAGCCTATTGCTGCCCGCAAGTATAGTAGTTATAAGTTGCTGTCTTCTATTTGCCTAGTTTTCCTCTTTATTTTTTCCACTGATGTTGGTATTTTGCTTCTACTTCATACAATTGTGAAGTAGAAAATACTAACTCATTCACAACTTACAAGAGATTAAGAGAGGGAAAAGAAATGAAATGGAGTCAACAAAAAAATACATCTAAAGCATAACTACTTTATTGGGAAAATTAATGCAAATCATGCTCAGGAAGGGAAAAAAAAAAAAAAAAAAAAGATTTCAAAAGAGGAGTATAAACAGGTCAATTCAATTCTTAATCACCAAAAGCAAGCAATGTTTGCTGGTGAACTGCTTGCTCAATTAACGTTGCTCTGTAAATGCAGAAGAAAATTTTTAGCATAAACAGATCAAACTTGACCAGATAAGAAACTTACTAGATGAATAATTAACAAGAACATTTAGTATGAGTTTGAAAACATGAAGCTAAAAGGGATCACCTGTCACAATAAAATTGCCAGCAAAGAAAATTTGAGCACTTCTATGTATACATTGTAAATCAAAAGTGGCAGGAAACATGAAATTCTCTTGATAAACAAGCTTGCTCAAAGTTGATAACCAACACTAACCAATTTTATTTTTTATTTTTTTATACATAAGTAATAAATGATTAATTTTAAAGAAAATTTGAAATGTGGACAATGAATTTAAGTATACATGCTATGTACTCAATTATCCTTTATAAGCTATTTATCCTAAAAGATAAAGCCACTTAATTAAGGTAATCAATCATCAATAAGAAGAATTAATAGAAGTGTCATATTGAATAGTATATATTCTTATCTAATGTATTATATGATCAATGCCAAGTATATATAAAGAACAAAAGTAAAAACCAGGGAAAAAAGAAGAAGCATGAAATGCATTTTACCTATTTCCTCAGTATGTATCTGCACTGTTGGCAGCTTTGTCGAGTAAAACTAGACTCTCCACATAATAATCAACAATAGCTTTCTCATATCCAATAATCCTAAGATCCTTAATCTCTCGAGTCTCAAGATCCAGCGAAATGAGGCGTCCTCCATCCAATTTTAATATAACCTCACCATTCCTTCGAAAACCTAGTGCCCTCCGTATATCATCCCTTGAACCTAAGAAACCTTGACTAGAACTAGGTAAACTTAAAACTTTAGTCCACGAGGACACAACACCATACTCTTTCATCGCCCAGATATGGAGAAAGTCATTATCCCTTTCAAACAAGGCAATGGAATTCCTATATACAGAAACAGAATCGTACATCAGACGTGGAAATTCTGGCAGGAGTATCTCATGGAAAACCTCGTCACCCAAATCGAAAACCAGAACAAAATTATGAAGGTTATTATCACAAACTCTAAATGCAACCCAATGCAGAGCCCCGTTGATAAATGTCTGTGGGTCAGTCCAATATAAACCGCATATGGGAGCCAAATCAGTCCTAAGCATTCTCCATTGACCAGTGGAGAGTGTGTAAATCTCAACCTGGGTTCGAGTCTTTTCAAGGCCAAGACTTTCCAGCAAAGTCACAACCCTGATCACTTTATAATCTTTAGTTTTGGGATCAAATCCAAACCCAATAGAGGCGTGGAACTTACCATGCGTAGCGTAGGTGACATTGGGTGAAGGAAGTTTCAGTAACTTTCCAACACACGGGTTCCAAAGACAGAAGCTATTGTTACCAACATCGGAAAGGAGGAGCAGGCCGTTACAAGTACCCACCACACAGTATTTTCTGTTATAAGGGTAATCAAACCTGGCGTGTTGAGTGAAATAAGCATCATCTTCGTTATGCAATGCGCAAAAGTCTTTCTGATTCTCTGAGCAGGGGCCGATGAAGAGGAGGTTTTGGTTTTTCTTGAGGGAGTGGTGGAGATGGGTGGAAATGAAAGTTGGGCTTTTGATTAGTGATTTCCATGCTTTTGAAACTGAGGTACAGATGATTATTGATTTGATGGGTAGGAAAACGAAAATATTGGTAAGAATCTCATCGGGTAAGGATCCCCATGGAATTATTTTGTTGCTGGTTTTGTTGTTTGACATTGCCGCTTCCCCAAAGAGAGAGAGAGACAAGGGTTTAAAGAGCTGTAGGAAGGAGTGGCGAAGCCGTTTTAGGGAAGAACAGCCATGATATTGATCGCAGAGAGCGTGTCAAGATTGAGAGGGTAAAGACTAAAGAGGATGTTTTTGTCAGAGCATCCATAGCTCCCCTCCCGTTAAAAAGCCTCCCATTATCTCCCTTTTTTACACTGATGTGGAACACGTGGCTAATAAAATATCAGAAGGTCCAAATCAAACCAACTCAAAATATAATTTCTCTCTCTTTACTAAACGGTCCAAACCCAAACCCTTCAGCAGCCTCTCTGCCAAATCCACCACACATACACCACCACCCTTGGCCATGGACGGCAAGGAGCCATAAGAAAGGTGTCGGAGACACCACCAAAGTATGAGAAGTGCTGATGGCGCTGTCAGTCACCCATACACCATCGTTTATTCTGTAACAAACCGCTGAATCACAATACTAGATCTTCTGCTAAAACATTTGAAACTTTGGTATTAGAACTAGATGTTATAAGAAAATCTAGATCTAGAATTGAGGGATTTTCTCATCATTATCTATCGAAGTCGCTAGGATTTTCTCACTTGGAAAAATTGCTTTAGGTACGAAGCTCATGAATTAAAAGTACACAAGTTCCGGCTAAAAGTTCTAATTCTAACATTAAAGTTTTTTTTTTTTTGTTTAATTTTTTTATTTATAAAAAAAAACCCTCTTTTATCTCACGGATCTTAATCTCATTAGAAAGTTCACTTGGTAATTTTAATTCTTTGTTTCTATTCCAAATTCCACACTTTGCACTGTCTAGTCTTTTGAGAAAGGGTAAGAAAAGATTGAAAAATTGAAATCTTGAAGCTTTTATCCTAAAATGGAAATTAATTTTTATTTGGGGTATTTTTTATTTTTATTTTTATTATATGTTTACTTAAAACCCAGATGGAGCATCGAATAGGAGTAGCCATGTTTTGTAAAATTCATCTACCTAATTTTTTTCTTTTAAATCTCAATTTTTTAAAAACTAAACCAAGGAAAATGCTGGAATTAGATTACATTTTCCTTAGTTTCTCGGTATCATTCGGTGGCCAATTTGATAGCTTCGACACCATTTTGATGGATTCTTGCCGTCTGTTGCCAAGGGTGTTGTTGAATGGGCGGTGATTTCCAGGTTTAGCAAGGACTGTGGAGAAGGATTTGGGTTTGAGAAGAAGCAAGAAAAATCATGTTTCGATGTGGCTTCCTTTTGACCCTTAGGTTTTTTATTAGCCATGTGTTTCTCATTAGTGTAAAAACGAGAGATAATGGGAGGCTTTTTAATGGGAGGGGAGTTGGTCTCAATTTTTTTAGCTATTTAGCACCACAAAAAACTACTTTATTTATTTTATTTACTCACTTTACAAAACATCTAGCAGCAGTGGATCTATTTTAGCTTTTAATACAATAAAATAATGTAAACATCACAATAAAATAATATATCAATTACAATAAAATAATACATCCCAACACCACCACCCTGCCCACAGTCTACTCTACCGCCACCACAACCAACAAAATCAACCCACAACTACCCAAGAAAATCAACCCACAACCACAAAAATAAAACCAATAGAGCTACGATCACAAACCCAACAATTCGAAATCAGAAAAATTCCCACAGAAAGGAGTGAACGGAGAGTGGAAGGCTTCGGCAAAGAGTGGATCAGGCGGTGAGAAGTGAACAAAGTTGGGTTAGTGAGTGGGCCGGTCAGTGAGAGTTTTTGCTTTGTGGAGATGGGTCAACGGCTGAGCTTTGGAGATGGTAGGCTTCGGAGAAATGGCAGAAACGAGAAAAGACAAAAAAATGAGGCCGATGAGCGTTTGAGCTTGAGAGCTGATTTGAGGAGAGAGAGAGAGAGAGATAGCGACGGCCAAAAAGAGAAAAGAAATAAAGAATAAAAAAATAATTAAAGAAGTATTATTTTAATATGTGTAGGAATTGAAAAAATATTTTAAAGTTTTAGTTTTACCTTTCATACGAAGCCAAAAGTAGCTTCGTACGGAAGCTTAAAGCTAAATTTTTTCAGCTTTACATACATTGAGGCTAGGGGTGTCCACGGGTCGGGCCGGGTCGGATTTGTGCCCAACTTGGAACCTACCCGACTTAATCAGGTGGATTAAAATATGACCCGAAACCGACCCAGACGACTAGCCGGATTTTTCAGTTCGGGTCTTGTCGGTTTCGGGTTGTATCGGGTCGGTTTCGGGTTTCATCGCCGAGGCCGATTTTGGCTGGATCCAGTGAGATTTGGTCGAAATTTGGCCAAATCCGACGAGATTTGGCCTAAATTTCGTTGGATAATGTCGAGATCTCGCCGTATTTGATCTAGTATGCTGAATATTTCGCCGGAAACGTTAAAGGTATTGGAGATTTGGTCTGGGTTGCTTAATATTTCACCGAAAACGTTTAAAGGTATCGGAGATTGGTTTGGGTTGCGCAATATTTCGCCAGAAACGTTAAAGGTATCGGTTCGGGTTGAGTTTCACAAGTTTTGAAATGCAAAACCACCAACCGACCCGTCGGGGGTTGGGTTTGACAGTTCGGAACCCGCGTCCGACCGTCGGAATCGTCGGATTGGGTGGTGGCGGGTCGAACTCGGGTGGGTTGGCCAGGTTGAGCGGGTCACCGGGTCTCCTGGACACCCCTAATTGAGGCAGAGCATTTTTTGTGTTTTGATGAAACTAAAATAGCTATATAACCATTTAGCTTCATTGCTATGATTGCTTTTACACGGTACTCGACTGATTTAATTGAGCTTGTTATGGTACCCAACAAGTGTTTATGTCTGTTTTGTGGGATTTTTTTTTTTTTTTTGGGGCAAAATAACACCCATTTTCAAACAATTTCCTTAGTTAACAGCGTTCCTAAATTATTTAGCAAACTAATATCTTGAGTTTCTTAGACTTGAGTTCACTGTAACAAATCGAGCATAAAAGAACTCAAGTTCTACGAGGAAAAGTGGAATTTTGAATTCGTTAAAGCATTTATATGTTGGCGTTCCTAGAAGAAAAATTTCTTCTTATTTTAGGATAATAATTGACTTTTTCTATTTTAGCTAACTCCTTTTTAAAACACTCACATTTCATTTTTCTATTAAAATATTATATTTTTTAAATTACTTTTTGTTATTTCTCCCCCTTTTTAAAACACAAAAAGGAATAAAATAAATGTTTCGGAAATGTTCAATACTTCCTTCAATATGTAAAATATGCTGTAACAAATTGTTATTTTAGGGATGTGTAAATTATTTTAGGAAATGAGTAAGGAAGCCAATCTAAAGGTTTGTTACTTCTTTTGGAATCCATTTCCAAAATTCTATCTCTTAACCATTTTTAGGGAGGCTAATGTGAATGGTCTTATAAATGTTTTTACAAATTGTTATTCTTTCTCGGAATGGTTTACCACTTTTAACTCATTAGCTTCAAGCTGGCCCTGCCCTCTCTACTTTATCTTTTTCCTTTTTTTATTCAACGGATTTTGGGCCTCTTCCTAAATCAGTGAAGGGCTTTTCAACCCTAAAGGCCTAAATGGCCCATTTGATTTTTTTTTAGTAAGATTTTTGCCTACCAGGGTTTGCTTGGTGTAGATTAGGGCCTTGGGTTTTGAGGAAGAGCATCATGGGCTTCAAGCCCGACCCATAAGATGAAAGAATGTGGGCTCTTGGGCTCAATGCGTGAAGCAATAAATTTTTGGGCTGTAAAGTCCATTCAGTGTGGTAAGGAAATTTGGGCTCTCATGCCCACGTTGTGCTGTAGGATTTATTTGGATATCACTTATTTTGCTAAAAACAGAAAACAGAAAACACTGTAGCAAAATAATTTTTAAATGTGTGAATAGTACTGTAGGATCTATGTTTAATGAAAGTTTTGATGAAAAAAGAGGTTTGTGGGTCTCGTGAACAGTACACGGGATCCACAAGAAAAGCTGAAATGCTTTTTTTAAAAAAAAAAAAGAAAAAAAAAAAAAAAAAGGAAGAAGAAGAAGAAGAAGAAAACAACATGAAACGCTGGATGTGCAGCTGATAAGCTGTATCCAAACGTTACTGTAAAGGATTTTGGGTTTCAAGCCCATTTTGTATTGCAGTGAGCTTCAGGCCCAATCCTTTAGAGATTTGGAGATTGGGCAAAAGGCCGACTCATGTAGGCCTAATAACACAGAATTGCCCAATGAGACTGTTGTGTAGCACATGAAAAACACACAATCTTTTACTCTTGAATCTCCTTTAGGATTAAGAATATAATACAAAAATAAATATCAACAGAATAACACCTGGGCTCTTGGCATTATTGAAGAATGAAGAGTAAGGTAACAAAACACTATTTTTATGCATAAAGAAGTATATTAGAAAAGTAATTTATTTATTTTTGGATACAAGTAAAGCACAAATACAAAGTCTGAGAACATAAACATCACCAGCAAACTATGCCCCTACTAGGTTATGTTAATATGGTCTGAAACAGCATTAAACTAATTCAACAACCCATTCCAATATTCTCTATCTACATAATTAAGTACATTCCCAACCTCACTCCTTAATAACCTTATAACTTTGAAAACAGGTTCCAATCTCCAGTTTATGCAACCATCTTCAAGGAGCTTTTGCAAGAAGTTTTTATTCTGCATCACCACAATGGCACTACGAAGTCCCTTTCTCTAGATTGCCATCATCGATTCTCTAAGTGAAATGAAAGTTGCTTCACTTTTACGTGAAATAGTTAGCAATCCATAATTTGCTTATTCCCTGATCTATCCCTGCACTCAAAAGCACATTCACCAAACTTTTTCCTATTAGACACCTGCCAGAAAACAAAACTACTTGCCATCCTACACAGTGACCAAAATTGTAAAAATCTCTTTCACTAATCATTGCTTTTTATTGAACTCTGCAATTCATCATCAAAATTCTAGTACTTCCACGCAGTTAAGCATTCACTTTTAGCTAAACTCTACCATGACTTTAGGTTGAACTTAAACCATCCAGAATTCAAAAAAAAAAAAAACTTTGCCCCTAAGCCATATATAAACCATAAAACACCCACTATCACAGCCACAATAGCTGCATTATAAAATTTATTTTCAGAGAGAACATACAACCATCATACTAATCTCAACCTTTCTGATTGGGTTTGCTAAGAATCCATTCTAATACCACACACTGAAGCAAACCAAATTTGGACAAGAGAAAAACAAAGGTTCCACAGTTTCCTCATATTTACCACACATCACACACAACAGAAAATACAACTTTTCTTCTACTTAGTTCAGACTTCAGAGGAAAAGATTATTAATTATTTTCCACAGAAAAATGTGGCACTTAAAAGTTTCCTAATGAGAGGATACTTAAGACAAAATCTGTCACGATCAATTAGACCTGTAACAGTTTGCACAAAAACTCTCATCTCACAATCTACCTTGTCCTTCATCATAAACCAAGGATGATTCAGTCAAAATGAAGTACCATCCCCAATACACCATTTATTTATTTATTTATTTTATTGGTTAATTACATAGGTACCCGATAAGTCTTACCCATAAACTTGCCCTCCAATCTATCTAACAGTTTTAAGGGGAGGAAGTGTCAGTTGAGCTAGAGATCATTGGCAACCCACGATCTCGCCATTAGGTTCGGCCAACAAGAAAGTATACCTTTCCAACCCAAAGAGTTAGAAGGCTTAACCTTGGCAACACCTTAGACAACAAACAATTTAAAATAGAAATAACTCCCCAGAATTGCTTTGCTACCAAAGCCTTATTCAGAGGATCCATTTCTCTACTTTCTAACACCCTAACCACAACCCCCCCCCCCCCCCCCCCCCCCCCCCCCCCCACAAAAACACAATCTTTCTTAGATGAAAAGCTAAAATTCCAGTTTAATAAATAATTTTCCTGATCCCTTCATTATGACCTCAGGAAAAAAATCCAAATCCTTCTATCAATATCTTTACAAATTGCATGATGCACTTTAAAGTTTGAAAAAGGGTAAACAGGCAATAAACTCAAAACAGTTTTGATTAAAGTTAATCTACCTACCTGAGACCACAAATTTTCCTTCCATCACTGTGGTCTTTGAGATATCTTTTCAACTACAGTTCTAAGAAGCTCTGTCTTTTTCTGATCCATATCTAAGTTAGACCCAAATACTTACTAGGTCCATCATCTTTTTTTTAACCTTAAGAAGAGCTAATGGGGTTTATATCCTGTCCAGGAGTGTTAGGACTGAAAAACACCTCAAATTTGTCAAAATTACAATTTGTCCAGAAAGGTCACAATAACACTTCAAAATTTTCAAAACACTATCTTGCATATCATTAGTACCTTGAGCAAAAATAATACTATCATCTGTAAACATGAGATGAGAACTAGAGTTGCAATCCTTACTCCTTTAATAATACCCTGAAACTGTCCCTCCATTAAGGCCAGAGACAAGGGATTAAGGTGAAAGTTGATACCTTATGCCACATTGAGGGAAAAGAATTTTACCTGGGTAACCATTCATTAGAATTCGATAAGAAACCGAACAGATGCACTGCTAAATCAAATTGATCTAATGAGGACTAAAATTAAAATTTTCCAGCACAACCAAAATAAGGTCCCAGCTAAGTCTATCATTGAAAGAATATGTGTGAAGAAGAACAATGACATATTGAACAGAAAGTCTTACTCCTCACTGCAAAGTTTGGCCTCCACAGAGAGAGTGATTTAAAATATATATATATATATATATATAATTTAAAAAAAAATCAAGCAGTCTATTTAATAAAAAGCTGTAAGATGAAGATTGGAAGTGCAGGGGAGACTATTAATCATCTACTCTTGCATTGCCCGATAGCCAGAGTGTTGGGGAGTATGGTGTTCACACTCTTTGGGGTATCTTGGGTTATGCCCAAGGATGTTGTGGAGCTTACTGCTGGCTGGCCAGGAAAATTCAGAAAACATAGAAATGGGGTTATTTGGAACTTGGTTCCTCATTGTTTGATGTGGGGCATTTGGAGGGAAAGCAATGCTCAGATTTTTGAAGGCACCGAAAGAGCAATTCATGAGCTGAAGATGACCTTCTTACAGACTTTTCTTGGGTGGACAAATGCATCCAGCGTTTCCTTTTTTACTTCCTTGACTGATTTGCTTGATAGCTGTGGCCTTTGTACTTTTTAGTTTCTATTTGTTCTCTCATTTTCCTTAATACACGTCCTATGTGCTTTGGTTT
Source organism: Quercus robur (assembly GCF_932294415.1). NCBI lineage: Eukaryota > Viridiplantae > Streptophyta > Magnoliopsida > Fagales > Fagaceae > Quercus > Quercus robur. The sequence goes on along the minus strand of NC_065540.1, from coordinate 46,690,966 downwards.
TTGTTTTGTACTGTCCTCTTTTTCTATCAATGAAGCTTATTTAGTAATTAAAAAAAAAAAGATTGGAAGCGATAGCACAAACAAATGTGCACAAAGAGTCACACTTGAAATTGACGTCAGTTGTTCTTTACAACCAAAACAAAACATTTGAAAGTGTAGCCAAAGACAATGACAAAAAACTATTATGAGTTAAGGCTTGTATCATCCATCAACCTGCTCACAGTAATACATCACTAGCTGTTAGTATTTGAGAAAAAGTATACATCCTTGAGCGTTCAATGTTACTTATTTGTAGGGTACTATCCCTTCCTCAACAATAATTGATCACTCATGTACTGTTTTTATTCATAACACCAATATCTTCTTTCTTAAATTGCTTAAGGCAAATCTTTAACCCTTCTCAAAAAGATACTCTTTAACCATCCTCAAATCTTTAACACCAATATCCTCTTTCTTAAATTTCTTTGACCTAAAGAATTAAGTAAAAACATTAGCACCTTATAAATGAAATTGTTTTCAGCATTATAAATCAATGAAAGAGTTGATAGCTTAGTTTCTTGGTCGTTATTTTTTGGGACTAGTTTTAGGATTTTGGGTTGAGTTCCACCTTTAACTTGCACGTCTAATGTCTATAAGGAAATGCTTCCCATTCCTACCCACAAGTATAGTAGTTATAAGTTGCTGTCTTCTATTTACCTAGTTTTCCTTTTTATTTTTTCCACCGATGTTGGACTTTTGCTTCTACTTCATACAATTGTGTAATTGAAAATACTAACTCATTCACAACTTACAAGAGATTAAGAGGGAAAATAAATGAAATGTAGTCAACAAAAAAAAAAAAAAAAAAAAAATCTAAGCATAACTACTTTATTGGAACTAAAAAAAATTAATGCAAATCATGCTAAGGAGGGAAAGATTTAAAAAAAAAAAAAAAAAAAAAGGATTCCAGAAGAGGAGTATAAACAGGTCATTTCTTTTTATTTTTTTTTATTTTTTATTGATGGGGGTCATTTCAATTCTTAATCACCAAAAGCAAGCAATGCTTGCTGGTGAACTGCTTTCTCAATTAACGTTGCTCTATAAATGCAGAAGAAAATTTTTAGCATAAACAGATCAAACTAGACTGAATAAGAAACTTATTAGATGAATAATAAACAAGAACATTTAGTATGAGTTTGAAAACATGAAGTAAAAAGGGATCACCTGTCACCATAAAATTGCCAGCAAAGAAAAATTGAGCACTTCCATGTATACATTGTAAATCAAGAGTGGCAGGAAACATGAAATTCTCTTGATAAACAAGCTTGCTCAAAGTTAATAACCGACACTAACCACTTTTTTAAATATTTTTTTTTAAAATTTTTATATAAGTAATAACGATTAATTTTAAAGAAAATTTGAAATGTGGACAATGAATTTTAAGTATACATGCTATGTACTCAATTATCCTTTATAAGCTATTTATCCTAAAGATAAAGCCACTTAATTAAGGTAATCAATCGTCAATAAGAAGAATTAATAGAAGTGTCATATTGAAAAGTATATATTCTTATCTAATGTATGATATGATCAATGCCAAGTATATATAAATAACAAAAGTAAAAACCAACAAAAAAGAAGAAGCATGAAATGCATTTTACCTATTTCCTCAGTATGTATCTTCACTGTTGGCGGCTTTGTCGAGCAAAACTAGACTCTCCACATGATAGTCAACAATAGTTTTCTTATATCCCATAATCCTTAGATCCTTAAACTCTCCAGTCTCAAGATCCAGCGAAATGAGGCGTCCTCCATCCAATTTTAATATAACCTCACCATTCCTTCGAAAACCTAGTGCCCTCTGTATGCTATCACTTGCACCAAAGAAATCTAGATTAGATAGAGGTAATCTAAAAACTTTAGTCCACGAGGACACAACACCATACTCTTTCATCGCCCACATATGGAGAAAGTCATTATCCTGTCGAAAGAAGGCAATGGAATTCCTATATACAGAAACAGAACCGGACATCAGACGATTCAGACCCACATGACCTGGAAATTCTGGCAGGAGTATCTCATGGAAATCCTCCTCACCCAAATCGAAAACCAGAACAAAATTATGAAGGTTATTATCACTAACTCTAAATGCAACCCAATGCAGAGCCCCGTTGATAAATGTCTGTGGGCCACTCCGAAGTAAAACGCATATGGGAGCCAAACCAGTCCTAAGCATTCTCCATTGACCAGTGGACAGTGTGTAAATCTCAACCTGGGGTCGAGTCTTTCCGAGGTCAAAATTTTCCAGCAAAGTCACAACGCTGACCACTTTATAATCTTTAGTTTTGGGATCAAATCCAAACCCACTAGAGCCGCGGAACGCACCATGCGTAGCGTAGGTGACATTGGGTGAAGGAAGTTTCAGTAACTTTCCAACACACGGGTTCCAAAGATAGAAGCCATTGTTAGGGGCAGCGCGGAAAAAATTGGAAAGGAAAAGCAGGCCGTTACAAGAACCCACCACTATGCATTTTTTGTTATGGGGATCAGGAGCATGGAAAGGGTAATCAAACCTGGCGTGTTGGGTCAAATCAGCATCATCTTCGTTATGCAATGCGTAAAATTCTTTCTGATTCTCTGAGCGGAGGCTGATGAAGAGGAGGTTTTGGTTTTTGTTGAGGGAGTGGTGGAGATGGGTGGAAATGAAAGTTGGGTTTTTGATTAGTGATTTCCATGCTTTTGAAACTGAGGTACAGATGATTATGGATTTGATGGGTAGGAAAACGAAAATATTGGTAAGAATCTCATCAGGTAAGGATTCCCATGGAATTATTATTAAGTTGGTGGTTGTGTTGTCTGACATTGCCGCTTCCCCAAAGAGAGAGACAAGGGTTTAAAGAGCTGTAGGAAGGAGTGGCGAAGCCGTTTTAGGGAAGAACGGCCATGATCGCACAGAGGGGGGGTCAAGGTTGAGAGAGTAAAGAGGAAGTGTTTTTGTTACACGGTACTGGACTGATTTAACTGAGCTAGTTATGGTACCCAACAAGTGTTTATGTCTGGTTAGTGGGATTTTATTTATTTATTTGAATACTCTCGTTTTCCAACAATTTCGTTAATTAACAACGTACCTAAATTATTTAGCAAACTAACATTTCAAATTTCTTAAATTCAAGTTCATTAGAACAAATTGAGCATAAAGAACTTGAGTTCTACGAGGAAGTGGAATTTTGAATTTGCCAGAGCATTTATATGTTGACATTCCTAAAATTTCTTCTTATTTTATTATAAGAATTGACTTTATTTATTTTAGCCAACTCCTTTTTAAAACACTCACATTTCCATTTTTTATTAAAATATTAGATTTTTAAAATTACTTTTTGTTATTTCTCCCACTTTTAAAAAAAGGAATAAAATAAATGTTTTAGAAATGTACAATACTTACTTCAATATGTTAAAAATGCTGTAACAAATTGTTATTTTAGGGATGTGTAAATTATTTTAGGAAATGAGTAAGGAAGCCAATACGAAGGTTCGTTACTTCTTTTGGAATTCAATTTCTAAATTCTACCTCTCAACCTTTTTTAGAGAGGCTAACGTGAATGTTCTTACAAATTGTTATTCTTTCTCGGAAGGGTTTATCACTTTATCTCATTTGCTTCTAGCTGGCCCTACCCTTTCTACTTTATCTTTTCACCTTTTTTATTCAACGGACTTGGGTCTCTTTGGGCCTCTTCTTAAATCAGTGAAGGGCTTTTCAACCCTAAAGGCCTAAATGGCCCATTTGATTTTTTTAGTAAGATTTTTGCCTACCAGTTTGCTTAGTGTAGATTAGGGCCTTGGGTTTTGAGGAAGAGCATCATAGGCTTCAAGCCAGACCCATGAGATGAAAGAATGTGGGCTCTTGGGCTCAATACGTGAAGTAATAACCTTTTGGGCTGTTAAGTCCATTCTGTGTAGTAAGGAAATTTGGGCTCTCATGCCTACCTTGTGCGGTAATGGATTTTGGGTTTCGAGCCCGTTTTGTATTGCAGTGAGCTTCAATCCCAATCCTAATCCTTTAGAGATTTGGAGATTGGGCAAAAGGCCAACTCATGTAGGCCTAAAAACATAGAATTGCCCAATGAGACTGTTGTGTAGCACATGAAAAACACACAATCTTTTACCCTTGAATCTCCTTTAGGATCAAGAATATAACACAAAAATAAATATCAACAGAAAACCACCTGGGCTCTTGGCATTATTGAAAATGAAGAGTAAGCTAACAACAATATTTTTATGCATAAAGTTCATACAAAAAGTAGTTTATTTACTTTTGGATACAAGTAAAGCACAAATACAAAGTCCAAGAACAACATAAACATCACCAGCAAACTATGCCCCTCCCAGGTTATATTAATATAATCAGAAACAGCAATAAACTAATTTAAAAACCCATTCCAATATTCTCTATCTACATAATTAAGTACATTACCAAACTCACTCCTTAATACCGCTATAACTTCGAAAACATGTCCCAATCTCCAGTTTATGCAATCATCTTCAAGGAGCTTTTGCAAGAAGTTTTTATTCTGCATCACCACAATGGCATTATGAAGTCCCTTTCTCTAGATTTCCTTCATCAGTTCTCTAAGTGAAATGAAAGTTGCCTCACTTTTAGATGACAGAGTTCTGCTGTAGCAATCCATAATCCGCTTATTCCCTGATCTGTCCCTGCACTCTAAAGCACATTCACCAAACTTTTTCCTATTAGAATAGACACCTGCCAGAAAACAAAACTACATGCCATCCTACATAGTTACCAAAATTGTAAAAATCTCTTTCACTAATCACTGCATTTTATTGAACTCTGAAATTCATCATCAAAATTCTAGTACTTCCATGCAGTTAAGCATTCACTTTCAGCTAAACTCTACCATGACTTTAGGTTGAACTTAAACCGTCCAGAATTCAAAAAAAAAAAAACCTTTGCCCCTAAAAACCATATATAAACCATAAAACACCCACTATCACAGCCACAATAGCTGCGTTATAAAATTTATTTTCAGAGAGAACATAAAACCATCATACTAATCACAACCTTTCTGATTGGGTTTGCTAAGAATTCATTCTAATACCACACATTGAAGCAAACCATATTTGGACAGGAGAAAAACAAAGGTTCCACAGTTTCCTCATATTTACCACACATCACATGTGAATCAGAAAATACAACTTTTCTTCTACTTAGTTCAGACTTCATAGGAAAAGATTATTAATTATTTTCCACTGAAAAATGTGGTACTTAAAAGTTTCCTAATGAGAGGATACTTAAGACAAAATCTGTCACGATCAATTAGACCTGCAACAGTTTGCACAGAAACTCTTATCTCACAATCTACCTTGTCCTTCATCTTAAACCAAGGATGATTCAGTCAAAATAAAGTACCATCCCCAATACACCATTTATTTATTTATTTTATTGGTTAATTACATAGGCACCCGATGAGTCTTAACTATAAACTCGCCCTCCAATCCATCTAATAGTTTTAAGGGGAGGAAGTGTCGGTTGAGCTAGAGGTCATTGGCAACCCATGATCTCGCCATTAGGTTCAGCTAACAAGAAAGTATACCTTTCCAACCCTAAGAGTTAGAAGGCTTAACCTTGACAAAAAACAATTTAAAATAGAAATAACTCCCCAGAATTGCTTTGCTACCAAAGCCTTATTCAGAGGATCCATTTCTCTACATCATTGTGGTTTTTGAGATATCTTTTCAACTACGGTTCTAAAAAGCTGTCTTTTTCTGATCCATATCTAAGTTAGACCCAAATACTTACTAGGTCCATCCTCTTTTTTTACCTTAAGAAGAGCTAACGGGGTTTATATCCTGTTCAGGAGTGTTAGGACTGAAAAACCCCTCAGATTTGTCAAAATTACAATCTGTCCAGAAAGGCCACAATAAAACTTCAAAATTTTCAAAACACTATCTTGCATATCATTAGTACCTTGAACAAAAATAATGCAATCATCTGAAACATGAGATGAGAACTAGAGTTGCAATCCTTACTCCTTTAATAATACCCTGAAACTGTCCCTCCAATGAGGCCAGAGACAAGGGATTAAGGTGAAAGTGGATACCTTATGCCACATTGAGGGAAAAGTATTTTAACTGGGTATCCATTCATTAGAATCCAATAAGAAACCAAACAGATGCACTGCTAAATCAAATTGATCTAATGAGGACTAAAATTAAAATTTTCCAGAACAACCAAAATGAGGTCCCAGCTAAGTCTATCATTGAAAGAATAAAGTGTGAATAAGAACAATGACATAGTGAACAGAAAGTCTTACTCCTCACTGCAAAGTTTGGCCTCCACAGAGATAGTGAGTTTTTAAATATATATATATATATATATATATATAAAATTAAAAAAAAAATCAAGCAGTCTATTTAATAAAAAGCTGTAAGATGAAGATTGGAAGTGCAGGGGAGACTATTAATCATCTACTCTTGCATTGCCCAATAGCCAGAGAGTTGGGGAGTATGGTGCTCACACTCTTTGGGGTATCTTGGGTTATGCCCAAGGATGTTGTGGAGCTTACTGCTAGCTGGCCAGGAAAATTCAGAAAACATAGAAATGGGGTTATTTGGAACTTGGTTCCTCACTGTTTGATGTGGGGCATTTGGAGGGAGAGGAATGCCCAGATTTTTGAAGGCACCGAAAGAGCAATTCATGAGCTGAAGATGACCTTCTTACAGACTTTTCTTGGGTGGACAAATGCATCCAGCATTTCCTTTTTTACTTCCTTGACTGATTTGCTTGATAGTTGTAGCTTTTGTACTTTTTATTTTCTGTTTGTTCTCTCGTTTTCCTCAATACATGTCCTATGTGCTTTGGTTTTTGTTTTGTACTGTCCTCTTTTTCTATCAATGAAGCTTATTTACTTATCAAAAAAAAAGATTGGAAGTGATAGCACAAACAAATGTGCACAAAGAGTCACACTTGAAAGTGACTTCATTTGTTCTTTACAACCAAAACAAAACATTTGAAAGTGTAGCCAGAGACAACCACAAAAAACTATTATGAGTTAAGGCTTGTATCATCCATCAACACGATCTAAGTAATACTTGAGAAAAAGCATATATTCTTGAGTGTTCAATGTTACTTATTTGTAGGGTACTATCCCTTCCTCAACAATAATTGATCACTCATGTACTATTTTTATTCATAACACCAATATCTTCTTTCTTAAATTGCTTAAGGCAAATCTTTAACCATTCTCAAAAAGATACTCTTTAACCATCCTTAAATCTTTAACACCAATATCTTCTTTCTTAAATTTCTTTAACCTAAAGAATAAAGTAAAAACATTAGCACCTTAAAAGATGAAATAGGTTTCAGCATTATAAATCAATGAAAGAGTTGTTAGCCTAGTTTCTTGGTCGTTATTTTTTGGGACTAGTTTTAGGATTTCGGGTTGAGTTCCACCTGTAACTTGCATGTCTAATGTCTATAAGGAAATGCTTCCCATTCCTACAGCCTATTGCTGCCCGCAAATATAGTAGTTATAAGTTGCTGTCTTCTATTTGCCTAGTTTTCCTCTATTTTTTCTTGGTATTTTGCTTCTACTTCATACAATTGTGTAATAGAAAATACTAACTCATTCACAACTCACAAGAGACTAAGAGAGGGAAAAGAAATGAAATGGAGTCAACAAAAAAATACATCTAAGCATAACTACTTTATTGGGAAAATTAATGCAAATCATGCTCAGGAAGGAAAGAAAGAAAGAAAGAAAAAAAAAAGATTCCAGAACAGGAGTATAAACAGGTCATTTCAATTCTTAATCACCAAAAGCAAGCAGTGCTTGCAGGTGAACAGCTTTCTCAATTAACGTTGCTCTTTAAATGCAGAAGAGAAATTTATTAGATGAATAATAAACAAGAACATTTAGTATGAGTTTGAAAACATGAAGTTAAAAGGGATCACCTGTAACAATAAAATTGCCAGCAAAGAAAATTTGAGTACTTCTATGTATATATTGTAAATCAAAAGTGGCAGGAAACATGAAATTCTCTTGATAAACAGGCTTGCTCAAAGTTGATAACCAACACTAACCACTTTTTTTATTTTTTATTTATATAAGTAATAAGTTATTAATTTTAAAGAAAATTTGAAATGTGGACAATGAATTTAAGTATACATGCTATGTACTCAATTATCCTTTATAAGCTATTTATCCTAAAGATAAAGCCACTTAATTAAGGTAATCAATCATCCATAAGAAGAATTAATAGAAGTGTCATATTGAAAAGTATATATTCTTATCTAATGTATGATATGATCAATGCCAAGTATATATAAATAACAAAAGTAAAAACCAGGAAAAAAGAAGAGGCATGAAATGCATTTTACCTATTTCCTCACTATGTATCTTCACTGTTGGTGGCTTTGTCGAGCAAAACTAGACTCTCCACATAAAAATCAACAATAGTTTTCTCATATCCCATAATCCTAAGATCCTTAATCTCTCGAGTCTCAAGATCCAGCGAAATGAGGCGTCCTCCATCCAATTTTAATATAACCTCACCATTCCTTCGAAAACCTAGTGCCCTCTGTATGCTATCACTTGCACCAAAGAAATCTAGATTAAATAGAGGTAAACTAAAAACTTTAGTCCACGAGGACACAACACCATACTCTTTCATCGCCCAGATATGGAGAAAGTCATTATCCTTTCGAAAGAAGGCAATGGAATTCCTATATACAGAAACAGAACCGGGCATCAGACCCATATGACCTGGAAATTCTGGCAGGAGTATCTCATGGAAAGCCTCCTCACCCAAATCGAAAACCAGAACAAAATTATGAAAGTAATTATTTCTAACTCTAAATGCAACCCAATGCAGAGCCCCGTTGATAAATGTCTGTGGGTCATGCTGAAATAAAGCGCATATGGGAGCCAAATCAGTCCTAAGCATTCTCCATTGACCAGTGGAGAGTGTGTAAATCTCAACCTGGGGTCGATTCTTTTCAAGGCCAAGACTTTCCAGCAAAGTTACAACCCTGATCACTTTATAATCTTTAGTTTTGGGATCAAATCCAAACCCATTAGAGGCGTGGAACCTACCATGCGTAGCGTCGGTGAAATTGGGTGAAGGAAGTTTCAGTAACTTTCCAACACATGGGTTCCAAAGACATAAGCTATTGTCAGCGTGGAAAACACTGGAAAGGAAGAGCAGGCCGTTACAGGTACCCACCACTCTGCAGTGTCTGTTATGGGGATAAAGGTCAGGAGCATGGAAATCAAACCTGGCGTGTTGAGTGAAATCAGCATCATCTTCGTTATGCAATGCGTAAAATTCTTTCTGATTCTGTGAGCGGAGGCGAAAGAAGAGGAGGTTTTGGTTTTTGTTGAGGGAGTGGTGGAGATGGGTGGAAATGAAAGTTGGGTTTTTGATTAGTGATTTCCATGCTTTTGAAACTGAGGTACAGATGATTATGGATTTGATGGGTAGGAATACGAAAATATTGGTAAGAATCTCATCGGGTAAGGATCCCCATGGAATTATTATTAAGTTGGTGGTTGTGTTGTCTGACATTGCCGCTTCCCCAAAGAGAGAGACAAGGGTTTAAAGAGCTGTAGGAAGGAGTGGTGAAGCCGTTGAGAGAGTAAAAAGGAAATGTTTTTGTTCACGGTACTGGACTGATTTAACTGAGCTAGTTACGGTACCCAACAAGTGTTTATGTTGTGGGTTTTTTTTTTTTTTTTTTTGGTGCAAAATAACCCTCCATTTTCAAACAATTTTGTTAGTTAACAATGTTTCTAAACTATTTAGCAAATTAACATCTTGAGCTTCTTAGACTTGAGTTCATTGTAGCAAATTGAGCATAAAAGACCTCGAGTTCTATGAGGAGCTCGAGCTTATGAGATTTGAGTTTCTTACAACTTAGTTCCTTCTTCAACCTTCAATTCCTACATAACCAACCCCATCAAAACCTTCATCACTAGTTCGATCTTTCTCGCAAATCTGCTCACATGTCTGATCTTCTTCACATATTGGATCTGATCCAAGCAAAATCTCCACCACTTCATACCGATCCGATCAAAACCTTCCTTACAGGTCCTTACAAACATCTCACCAGCAAAACCAAACCCAACAAAATACATAAAGCCAATCGCGCCACCACCTCATCTTGATCGGAGCTTGCAAACTCAAACCCAACAATTGCACCACTACCTCATCCTGATCGTAACCTGCAAATAGGGCTGTAAACGAGCCGAGCTTTGTTGAGTAGTGAATGTTCAAGCTCGGCTCGACAGCAAAAGTAGAATGTTTAAGCTTGGCTTGAGCTTGATACGAGCCTACAAATAATGTTCAAGATTGAGCTCGTTATAAAGTATAAAAGCTTAAGCTTGAGCTTGGCTCGGCTTGGTCGAACTCGAGCTCAATATCAAGCCCAAACTCAAGCTCGATGCCATACTTTTGAGCTTGAGATCCAACATAAGTATATTATCAAGCCTATATCAAGTTTATTATCTAGCTTATTTGGTTTGGATGAGTGGTCTCAACTTATAATTAATTAAAGTTTTAGAAAGATATGAGTTTACTTGTCAAGCTTATATCAATTTTATTTCCAAACTCATAAATAAGCCTAGACTCAACTTGTTTTGTTACTTTTGTATCAAGCCTTGGTGTTCACGAGCTTGTTCATGAACAATATTTTTTACTTGGGCTTGGCTCGTTTATTAAACTAGCCTAGAACTAAAGCTTAAACTTGACTTATTTATAAACAAACAAACATGAACGAACTTTTTATCAAGTCAAGCCTAAGCTGTTTATGAATGGCTTGGTTCATTTACAGCCCCGCCTGCAAATCCAAACCCAACAATCATGCCACCACCTCATCCTGATTGGAACCTGCAAACCTAAACCCAACAAACGCTATTAATCTTGATTGGAGGTGAGCTCCGATGGGGAACAAGAGATATGAACAAGACAGAAACCTTGGTGATGAGCTTCGGCCTTAGAGGCCTAATTTGGGCTTTGATATAGAGAAAAAACCAAAGAGAAGAAATCGAAAAGAAGAAAGAAATAGGTCAAAGTTTTTTTATTTTTTATTTTTTATTTTTTTTATATATAATAATGTACGGCACCGAGCTCCCAAAGCCCATACTGGCCTTGGGCCCAGACCTATCTAGGCCCCGGGCCCAAGCCCATATCGGCCTTGGGCGCGGGCCCAGCAGAGAGTTCCAGTTACCTTATGCCCTTCTTGAAACTGCCTTAGAGCAAAAACAAGTTTTGGGTATTAAGTTCCCGGGGTTGACCGGTTAATCTTTCCCGGTAGAGCGCATGAGTCATATCCGGGAAGGTCATGATATGCACGGGAACGTGAGTTGCCGAACATAATCGGTGAAAATGGAGCCAAGTTCCAAGATCATAAATGCTGCACCGCCCTTTCACCTAAACAACCACTTTAACCAGATAATACTGGACCTTCAATAGCACTAACGGTGACTGTAATCATGATCTCCCCACTAACCTTGGCTATAAATAGAAGAAAGTTGGGAGAAGAAGGGGTTCAGAAAAATTGAGAGAAAATAGTCAAGGAGAGAGTATCAACTGAGTGTTGCTTTGAGTCTCTCTGCCGAGAACGACCCATTGTAGGAAATCCTTAAACCCACTACAAATAAATTGTGAGCCCAAGTGATCTAAGGCCCAGAATTCTTGTACTTGGTTCTTACAATTGGCGCCCACCGTGGGGCTCTCCTACGAAGCTGTGGTTCGAGTGAGACTCAAGCAAAGAAGATGTCTGAGGAGCGTTCAGGAGGGCACGTTCCGAGCAATTCCGCAGGATCTTCTCGGGGATCGACGTGGAGGGAGAGAAGGCAGAAGCGGCTGGAGGATAGGGAGCATCCAAGAGGAGAGGAAAGGTCCGGATTGGGAGAAGGATCGGCCCAGACACACCGGACGATTTCAAACGTCTCAGCACATCGGCAACATGATGATAGAGACCGGGAGCTGGAGCGGTTGCGCAGATTGGTAATGGACTTGGAGCTGGAAGCAAGGGGTCGGCGCCACGAAAGGAACCACAACCCCCAACCCAGGAGGAACCGTGGCGAGGAAGGTTCCAGCCGATCTGTTACACAACAACACCGAGACCGATCACGTTCTCAAGAGTCACGTCGTCACTCCCGGGAGACGCGTCGTAGACGGGACCGTTCCCGGTCGCATGGATATGATAACCAAGGGTCAGAGTCGCCAGAGGAGCGGCGGCACCACAACGCCGCGATGGACGCTATGAGCAGGGCCTTGCGGATGGCAGCCCGGTCTCCATTCTCTGATGAGATTGAACGGGCGCCCATGCCGAGCAGATTCACGCGTCCACCATTCAATTCCTATGAGGGGAGGACAGACCCCGTGGAGCATGTCAGTCATTACATCCACATGATGTCGTTGCATGCGCACAACGATGCATTGATGTGTAAAGTATTCCCCTCTAGTCTCGGCTCTACCGCACTGAGATGGTTCAATGGGTTGCGGAAAGGTTCTATACACAGCTTCGCCGAGCTGATTCAGGAGTTCGGTAGCAGGTTCATAACATGCAGCCGAGTGCAACAACCGGTCGACGCGTTGCTTTCCATGAAAATGAGGGTCGGGGAAACCCTTTGGAGTTATGCCAGCCGATACTGGGAACTCTACAATGAGATTGGTGGGGGAAACGAGAAAATTGCGGCTAGCACCTTCAGGATGGGGCTCCCCGAGGATTCTGAACTGCGGGAGTCGCTGACAAGAAGACCCCCGGAGGATATGAGGCAACTGATGAGACGCATAGAGGAGTACAAATGCCTGGAGGATGACCGGCTGCAAAGCAGGGGGAAAGCCCCTTTTACGGGGAGATCTCGGCAAAGCATCTTACCGCCAAAGCCGAAAAGGGACTTCAGAATGCAGGAACCAGAGGTGCAGATCGAAGGGGTTAATGTGTTGTTTAAAGAGCCTGTGCACAAGATACTGGAACAGATAAGGAACGAGCCATTCTTCAGATGGCCGAACAAAATGGGGGGCGACCCATCTCGGAGGAACCAAAGCCTATACTGCACTTATCACAGAGACAAGGGGCACACCACCGAGCAGTGTAGGGTGTTGAAAGATCATCTCGGGCAGTTAGTGAAGGCAGGGCACCTGAAAGAGTTTGTAGCAGATTCCACTGACCGGGAGACCGAGCAGGGCGCCCAACAGAAAAGGAATCCCCTTCCACCACCCCGGGGGGTAATCAACGTCATTCATGCCGCACCGAGAGGGGCAGCAGCGGCAAGGATGGTGATGACAGTGGCTTGCGCGGAGGGAGAATCATCCAAGAAGCAAAAGAGAGTTGGATGGCTAGACATCTCGTTCGGAGAAGATGATTTCGAAGGAACCATCCAACCTCACGACGACGCTTTGGTGGTGACAGCCCGGATAGGCGGATTCCTAGTGAAGAGGGTGATGATTGATCAGGGTAGCGGGGCTGACGTCATGTACCCGGACCTCTTCGAAGGGCTCGGGTTAAAAACCCAGGATTTGGCGAAGTATAACACGCCATTGGTCTCGTTTGACGGGAGAATTGTGATTCCCGAGGGGCAAATCTCTCTCCCAGTGGACATGGAGGGCAAGGAAGTTGTAGTTACGTTCATAGTAGTCCGATCATTCGCACCTTACACCGCAATCCTGGGGAGGCCGTGGATTCACGCCATGGGGGCTGTTCCGTCCACCCTTCACGTGAAAGTAAAATTTCCTACTGAGAACGGAGTTGTAGAGGTAAGGGGGAATCAGCAGGTGGCGAAGCAATGCCTCGTAGCCGCGGTCCAGTGGGAAAAGGAACAGCTCGGCCAAGCTGAGCACGCCGAGAAAGAGACTGCATAGCAATTACAGATACCCTAGGAAAATGGGGCGGACGTTGCCGAGGAGATGCTGAAGGTAAGAATTCTCCCAGATAGTGACAAATACTTCCAGATAGGTACAAGCATGAATGACCGGGAAAGGGTAGAGATGTTGTTGTTCCTGTTACAGAACATAGATGTTTTCGCGTGGAACCCGTATGAAGTGCCCGGCGTAGACCCTGAGTTCATTGTTCACAAACTCAATGTGGACCCATCGTTTCCCCCGAAAAAGCAGAAGCCGAGAAGAGCATCAAAGGAACACGTCGATGCAGTAAACCTGGAGGTCCAGCGACTGAAGGAAGCCGGGGTCATAAAAGAAATATTCTTCCCGAGATGGCTAGCAAACACTGTCGTAGTGAAGAAGAAGAGCGGGAAATGGAGAGTTTGCGTGGACTTCACCGATCTAAACAGAGCGTGTCCCAAGGATCCATTCCCGATGCCCAAGATTGATCAGCTAGTGGATGCCACGTACGGGCACCCGAGAATGAGTTTCCTCGACGCTTTCCAAGGCTACCACCAGATTGCCTTGGCGCCCGAGGACCGAGAGAAGACAGCATTTATATCCCCGAACGCAAACTATCACTACGAGGTAATGCCGTTTGGATTGAAGAATGCCGGGGCCACCTACCAGCGTATGATGACAAGGATGTTTCGGGAAAAAATTGGGTGCACGGTTGAAGTTTATATCGACGACATGGTAGTAAAAAGCAGAAAAGAGTCGCTGCATACTGAAGACCTTCGGGGAGTATTCGAGATACTACGGCGACACAGGCTGCGCCTCAATGCCGAAAAGTGCACTTTCGGAGTGGGGGCTGGCAAGTTCCTGGGTTATCTGATCTCCACTCGGGGAATAGAGGCTAACCTCGACCAAATAGAGGCCGTCAATCGCCTCAAACCACCGAGCAATCCTAAGAAGGTGCAAGTGCTCACCGGGATGTTGGCCGCCCTGAACCGATTCATCTCCAAGTTTGCCGATCGCTGCCGGCCATTCTATCAACTTCTGAAGAAGTGGAAGGGGTTTCAGTGGGACGAGAGCTGCGATAAAGCTTTTCGAGAACTAAAGGAATATTTGGCAAAGGCGCCGAGGTTGACGGCCCCGGAGCCTGGGGAGGATCTGTTTATGTACTTTGCAGTCACCAATCATGCCGTAAGTGCTGTGTTACTAAGGGACCGGGGAGTGCAAATGCCGGTGTATTACGTGAGCAAGACCTTGGTCGATGCCGAGACAAGGTACCTGCCTCTTGAAAAGTTGGTTTTGGCCTTGGTACACGCCACGAGGAAGTTACCACACTACTTCCAGGCACACACAGTGTTCGTCCTCACCGAGTATCCATTGCAATCACTGTTGAAAAGATCCGATTTCACAGGACGGATTGCTAAATGGGGGACTCGGTTGGGATCGTTTGACATAAGATACCGACCTAGAAGCTCGGTGAAAGGGCAGGTTCTCGCTGATTTCATCGCAGAATTTACACCTAAGAGTGAAGGCAAGGTAATCTGTAGTGCGGAGATTCGCCCATGGAGGTTATTTGTGGACGGCGCATCAAATGCTATGGGGGCTGGGGCTGGTATTGTCATAGTCACCCCTGAAGGTATGCGACTGGAACACTCCTTCAGATTGGGGTTCAAAGCCTCGAACAACGAAGCCGAATATGAAGCCCTGCTGGCCGGACTGAGGGCAGTATTGCATCTGGGCGCCAAGGACGTGGAAATCTACTCGGACTCTCGGCTGGTTGTTTTTTAGATCACTGGGGACTTCGAGGCTTGGGATCCCCGAATGAAAGCTTATCTAAGTACGGCAAAGCAAATTATCGGTCAGTTTGGAACGGTGAAGATATCCCAGGTAGCCCGGTCACAAAACAGGCATGCTGACTCTCTTGCCACGTTAGCCTCATCTGCTACCGAGGACACCCCGAGGCTTATCACGATTGAACTTGTAAGGGAGCCAAGCATCTGTGTGAAGACTGCTCTCGACCAGGCCGGAGTAGAGGTCGCGCAGGTGGCGGTGGTCGGATCATGCTGGATGAACCCGATCATAGACTTTCTTTCCGAAGATAAAGTTCCAGAGGATGAGGCCGAGGCCAACAAGATTCGACGAATGGCTCCCAGGTACTGGTTGTTTTCGGACCGAAAGTTGTACAGAAGGTCCTTCGCGGGCCCTTACCTCTTGTGCCTGCATCCTGAAAGAGTCAAGGAGCTTCTAACCGAGCTGCATGAAGGAGTATGCGGCGGTCATGCTGGGGGACGATCTTTAGCACACAGAGCAATGACGCAGGGGTTTTGGTGGCCACAGATGCAGAAGGACGCCGCCGAATACGTTCGGAGTTGCGAGCAATGTCAAAAGCACGCCCCAATGATCTATCAGCCGGCAAGACATCTAAATCCTATCAGCAGCCCGTGGCCATTTGCACAATGGGGGCTTGACATCCTCGGGCCGTTCCCCCAAGCAACGGGGAACCGCCGTTTTGTACTGGTGGCTGTGGATTACTTCACAAAGTGGGCTGAAGCTGAAGCCTTGGCCAATATCCGGGATACTGACGTGAAAAAATTTGTGTGGAAAAACATACTTACAAGGTTTGGGGTGCCGAATTCACTAGTGACAGACAACGGGCTACAATTCGACAGCAACGCTTTTCGGACTTTTTGTAGCGAGCTCGGCATCAAGAACAAGTATTCAACCCCGGCATACCCCCAGAGCAACGGCCAAGCTGAAGCAGTAAACAAGACTATTTTGAACGGGCTCAAGAGAAGGTTGGATGGAGCGAAAGGAAGATGGGCAGAAGAACTACCCAGTGTTTTATGGGCCTACCGCACGACCCCCAGGAGATCCACGGGGGAAACCCCATTTTCTCTGGCATACGGAGCAGAAGCAGTGATACCAACCGAGGTGAGCTTATGCAGTGCACGGGTCGCCGGGTTTGACCCCGTACAGAACGCCGACCTTATGATGGAGCATTTGGATTGGCTAGAAGAGTGCAGGGAGGCCGCGACCGTACGTCTTGCCGAGTATCAGCAGAAGCTGGCGCAAAGGTACAACCGAAATGTAAAGACCAGGGAATTCAGTGCCGGGGAATTAGTGTTAAGAAGGGTAGTGGGGCACATGCGGGACATGGCTGCAGGGAAGCTTGCTCAGAGTTGGGAGGGACCATACAGAGTCACAGCCGTCGCAGGTGCAGGGGCCTACCACTTGGAGGACCTGGACGAGAGGCCGCTCCCCCGACCATGGAACGCCAACAACCTGAAGAAATTCTACGCGTAACCATCGATGTAAGCCAAAACTTGTATTCTATTAAGATTAAGAGCATGATGAACTTTTTTTGTCTGTGCTGTTTTTTGACCCTGTAACCACACCAAGAGAATCGCCAATAAAGCCTAAGGACAGAAACCTGACCCTCGGCTCGATCAACATCGCCGAGCAGGTGAAAACCTTACGAATAAATCCTAAGGACAGAAACCTGACCCTCGGCTCGATCAACATCGCCGAGCAGGTGAAAACCTTACGAATAAATCCTAAGGACAGAAACCTGACCCTCGGCTCGATCAATATCGCTGAGCAGGTGAAAACCTTACAAATAAATCCTAAGGACAGAAACCTGACCCTCGGCTCGATCAACATCGCCGAGCAGGTGAAAACCTTACGAATAAATCCTAAGGACAGAAACCTGACCCTCGGCTTGATCAATATCGCCGAGCAGGTGAAAACCTAACAAATAAATCCTAAGGACAGAAACCTGACCCTCGGCTCGATCAACATCGCCGAGCAGGTGAAAACCTTACGAATAAATCCTAAGGACAGAAACCTGACCCTCGGCTCGATCAACATCGCCGAGCAGGTGAAAACCTTACGAATAAATCCTAAGGACAGAAACCTAACCCTCGGTTCGATCAACATCGCCGAGCAGGTGAAAACCTTACGAATAAAATCTAAGGACAGAAACCTGACCCTCGGCTCGATCAATGTCACCGAGCAGGTGAAAACCTTACGAGTAAATCTTAAGGAAAGAAAACTGATCCTTGGCTCGATCAATATCGCCGAACAGGTGAGAACCTTACAATCAAATCTATAAGGACGAAAGCACAATCCTCGGTTAAACCAAATCCTGATAAAAACCTAACCCTTTTTTGCAAAAACTAAGTCCAATAGCGCTCTCAAATTTCCCACAGCGCCGCACAACAGGTTTTCGGGGGTACCATTCTATTAAGCGGCCATAGCACTGGTATAATTCAAGCAAAACACAAAACAAAGATAATTTCATTCAACAAATTGGAACGGAAGCAGAAAATGGACTACTAATTAAACAGGTAAAAGCAATTGTTCAATCACCACATCCCGGTGACATGGGCAAATAAAACCGACAAACTAAAGCAATTGTTCAATCACCACATCCCGGTGACATAGGCAAATAAAAACAAAATAAAAATAAGCTAACAAGTAAAAATAAAATCAGCTGGGAGGTTGAGTCGGTGTTGGCACTTCCTGCTGGACGGTCAGAGGAAAAGGCTGGCCCTCACTAAGAAGCTCCTGCACGGTAGGTATGCTTGTGGCCTCCATATCCTCGGGCTCGGCATGAGAGTCGATTGGCTCGACCAACTCCCTCATACTGGCCATCTCCTCCTCATCAAAAGCAGCCGGGGCGTTCTGGACGGCAGGTACAGGGTTCGGAAATGGAATCTGGCCGGGGTCTCTCAGCGGCGAGTCTTCAGGAACGCCCATTGCCTGAAGAGCAGCAAACCACCCGGCCTCGAAACCCATATGCCGAGCCCGAGCCACCACCGGCTCTGCGGAGTTCTCGGCGTCGGCAAAGCCTATGTCATGCCACTTTTGCTCCGCGGCCGCCAAGCCTGCCCTGAGATCAGCTATCTCGTCGGAATGGGAAGTGTTGAGGCTGAGGGCTTTGGCTAGTTTGAGTTCCGTCTCATTTTGCCTGGCCAGGAGGTCTGCACACCTCTTTTCAGCCGATGCTCGGAACTTCTCCACGGCAGCAGCCTTCTTCTCGGCAGCCTCAGCAATCTTTGCCTTTTCCTTAGCCGTTTTTACTGCTGACTCCCGCGCCCCCTTCTCGCGCTCATTTTCCTCATCAAGCTCCCGTACCCGGGCAGCCACAATGTGAGCCAGTTGAGCGGCCTAGCAAGCACGAAGGTTAGAAAAGTGACAAAAGGAAATCTACATGGAGCAAATAGACAAAAGAATTACCGCAATGGCGTGCCACTCTAACCGGCGCCCCACGGACTCCTCGGACCCATCATCAAAGGCGTGCACATCCTCGGGAAGTTGGAGAGCACCGGCCAAGGTTTGGGCAATACGGCTGCCCTCGCCCTTATCCCACATCCGAATAGAGGCCGTCGATGGCAATGGCTTGCCGTCTAGAAGAAACTTTGGCTCCCACGCTGGAGCCACTTGGGAGGAGGACGTGCCCCCCGTGCCGGCTTCGGTTGGCGGCTCGCGGATAACAATTCCCCCTGTTGGTCGGGGAGGAGTCTGGACAGCGGCATCCCCCGGGCCCGTGGAATGTTGCTCGGTTACTTTCTGTTTCTTCCGGGCACGTCCGGACTGCGAGGGGGGAGGAGGTTGAGAAACTGGACCCCGACCCTGAGTAGGCGGGGGCTGGTTGGTCGGCCGGGCACCAGGCACGAACCTGTCAAGGGTCATTACTCTCCTTGCCACCATTCTTGCACCGGGCTGGATCGCTTCAGCTAGCAAGTTAGCCGCGTCTGTCACTTGTTGTTGATGCTCGGTGGGTGGATCCTCGGGATGGGGCTGCTCTTGGGCTTGGTCCCCTTGTTGTATGGCTTTGTGAGCTCTCTCTCTAAGGCGCCGAGATACCTGTTCCGCGGAATCGTCTCGCAGGGGAATTAGTTCATCCGCGGCAGTGAACCGCCGACCAAATTCCCTCGCTTCCCCGGTTGTAAGCTTCGGCGGCAAGAAATTCACGTACCGGACGTCTATGTACGATAGCAGGGGGCTGTCAACTATCAACGCCTGCTTGAAAGGCTGCCAAGTAGAGTAAACCGGTTCCACGCCAAGAATCAGGTGTGAGGCCCGGAGTTGCCCGTCCCAATGCACGTAGATCTCGGAACGGAGGACGAAGTTTAAGTCCCTGATGTGGACGGCTCTGAGGTCCTGAACAAACACTTTGCCGTCTGCAAAAGAACAGATAACGCATTAGCTTTTAACAATAAAAAATTTCTTTTACTCAAACAATTATAAGAAGGGGATGGTACGAACCCACTTCACGCCGTGTGAGGGGGCAAGGGATCTCCCCGGCAAACCAATTGCCGCGCACCCTGACGAACTCCCCGGCGGAGTTCCTGTTCGAATCGGGTAGGCACGATATCAGCCGTACCCGAGCATCCCTCGTCTTTAAGTAATAATTTGTGGATTTGCTCCCACAGAGGCTGTACATTTGGTTAATATCATGGTGGTCTAATTGTAAGTCAAAGGTATGGTTTAACTGGCCGACATAACTAACTACCCGGTAAAAATTGGGGGGAAGCTGGTCGGGGCACAGCCCATAGTAGGTGAGTGTGCTTATCAGGAGGGGATCTACCAGGAACCTAACCCCACCTTCTAAAATGGACATCAAAGGAAAGAAGGCTGTACCCTGCCCTCGGTGGAGTTCCATATCACTCTCATGGCAGTAAGCCACGTCCACGTCATTGGGAATACTAAATTTACTCCTAAAGGTGGCCAAAGCAGTCGGGGTATCTAGAAGGTAAGAATAACCCATCTATAAAGCCTAAAACTACAAGAATGAACTCAAAGAAACAAAGCTGAAGGAACAGGAAGGGGAAGAAAGACTTACTTTGGGTTCTAAGGAGGAAAAGAACGCTGAGCAAGCAAGCGCACAAAAATGTGGTCGGCAGAGAGTAGGCACTAAAGATCAGAGGCGAAGGAAAAATGGAATGATGTTTGGAGAAGGACTATTTATAGAGCCAGAAGAAATGGGGAAAGAAGAAACGCTTAATCAAGCAATAAATGGGCACAGCCTAGAGCGACCCAACCAATGCCAAGCGTAACCGATTTGCGCGCCGCTTCGGTTCACGAACCGTCAGGCAATAATGACGACTGCGCCTGGCGCCGCGAAACGGTGCGTCTTTTGAGATGACTATTAATGAGAAGTGACAGCCAGAAGTCCCAGACTAGAAGGTTCCCGAGGTCAAAAGGCCCAGGCAGCTCCTTGATTCTCCTCGGCGACCGAGTATGAATCAAGGGGGGGCTATTGTACGGCACCGAGCTCCCAAAGCCCATACTGGCCTTGGGCCCAGACCCATCAAGGCCCCGGGCCCAAGCCCATATCGGCCTTGGGCGCGGGCCCAGCAGAGAGTTCCAGTTACCTTATGCCCTTCTTGAAACTGCCTTAGAGCAAAAACAAGTTTTGGGTATTAAGTTCCCGGGGTTGACCGGTTAATCTTTCCCGGTAGAGCGCATGAGTCATATCCGGGAAGGTCATGATATGCACGGGAACGTGAGTTGCCGAACATAATCGGTGAAAATGGAGCCAAGTTCCAAGATCATAAATGCTGCACCGCCCTTTCACCTAAACAACCACTTTAACCAAATAATACTGGACCTTCAATAGCACTAACGGTGACTGTAATCATGATCTCCCCACTAACCTTGGCTATAAATAGAAGAAAGTTGGGAGAAGAAGGGGTTCAGAAAAATTGAGAGAAAATAGTCAAGGAGAGAGTATCAACTGAGTGTTGCTTTGAGTCTCTCTGCCGAGAACGACCCATTGTAGGAAATCCTTAAACCCACTACAAATAAATTGTGAGCCCAAGTGATCTAAGGCCCAGAATTCTTGTACTTGGTTCTTACAAATAATTTTCTAGGTTTCTTTTAAGGAACTTGAGTTTATGAGACTCGATTTCCACTACCAAAATGTGAAATTCGAGTCTGTTAGGCTTAAGTTGCTTTTGTGAATTTGAGTCGAAGAGACTCGAGATATTAGTTTGCTAAATAGCTTGGAAACATTGCTAATTAACAAAATTGTTTGAAAATTAGTGTTGTAGGGATGATAGGCCCAGTTGTATATATTGGGCCGAGGGCCCGGTCTGAGGACGCCTAGTAGTTCGAAGACGGGTAAAAGCTGTTATGGAAGTCCGCATTAGTGAATGAAGAGATGGGGTTTAGTCATAAGAGTCCAAGAAGGTGGTCCGAGCAGGATTACCTCGGTTGAGCAAAGCAGAGGTTCGAAGGTGTGGTCTGCCATCTAGGGCAGCGTTCTAGGAGGTTCTCTTGATAAGGATACACATCATGAAGGTACAGGATAAAGGAGAACTACGAAATATCTAAGAGAAAGCTGCTACCACCACATTTAATACTCTGTAGCTAACTCTCTGGCCGTATTAATGAGGAAGTGATACCTGAGTATTAATTTTCAGTCTTACAACTATTCCCAAAGACTTTAGGAAGGTGCTGATGGGACAAAGATCAACACCAGTAACCTGATCTACACATGGAGGGTGAAGATGAAATAAGAAGAGAGTATAAAAAGAAAGGAGACCCTGAGGGAAAGAGATTAGAGAATTAAGAGTAAAACACTGTAACAACAAGAACTGTGCTTATAAATCAAGTTCAAGAGATATATATATATATATATATATATATATATAAGGACTGATCTCCTTGGATTGTGCCGAAGACGATTTTATTTAGAAAAACCAGTCTGTCTTTACTCTATTGTCATTTGGATCCACTATAATTGTTGCCTAACTCATTAGAACTAAGTTTTCTGGTCCACTCCTTACAAATTCATTGTATTGAGCTCTTTGGGTCTAGATCAATTTTACCTTTTGCACCTAGGACCCAAAACCTGTCCTTACAAGTGTTATTTTGCAAAAATATCCTTGGTTTGTAGGAACACTGAAAGAACACAAAGAATAGAAGTAGATATGAGTTGGTGCTAAAGTCGCCGGATTTTTTTGCTGTTGTGAGAGAGAGATGATGGTGAAAGCGAGTGAGTAAAGAGTCTAAGAGAGACCTTTTATTTATTTACAAAGGATTACAATCCATCTTAAAAAAATGCAAAATATAATAAAAACAAAATTTTGACAAAATATGAAAAAATATTTATTTACTTGTCTAATTCTAGCTATGAAAAAAAATATGAATGGAGAGGATTTAAACCCATGGTTAATAGATAATTTTGACAAAAATATGCTTTTTGGTTTTGAAATATTATCTATATTCTACTTTTGTACTCAAAGTTTAAAAGGTTCTATTTTTGTTCTTGTGACAAATCTTAAATAATTTGTTAAGGATTTATAACTGACCTAAAAAAAAAAATTGAGGGACAAAGGCTTGGATGTATTTCCATTCTTGAAAATTTTATTGTCCCTCATCTATCTATTTAAGTTATATTTTTTGTCAGTGTGTGTAACATTATGTATATTTTAGGAATAAAAATATAATCAAGACTTTATATGGTTTAAATTTTGTTCAAATGACTAGCAACATCTTTACCAACTCTCT
The DNA here is from genome assembly GCF_932294415.1 of Quercus robur. NCBI lineage: Eukaryota > Viridiplantae > Streptophyta > Magnoliopsida > Fagales > Fagaceae > Quercus > Quercus robur. The sequence goes on along the minus strand of NC_065540.1, from coordinate 46,667,611 downwards.
GAATCGAGAGCAACTAAGATGAACTAGAAAGATAGGCCATTATCTTAATATTGTAAAATCACTTTTTTTTTTGGGTATTCTGATGCACCTTATCACAAACTGATTAGCATGGTATTATCTGATTTGTGCCAAATAACCTATGGTTGTAAATCATGCAAGTAAAATCTGAAACCATGGGACTTAATATTGCCCCATTCAGCATAAAGTGTTTGTGGATCATCCTTTGAAAAAAAGAACACAAGTACAAGTGTCAATGTCTGAAATTCTGAATCACAATTTGTTTAGCATGATACATGAAATAAACACCACATACCACTCAAAAGGAAAAAGGAAACACAAAATACAAAGGCCTTTGAGATTTTCTGGTAAAGTGTAGCCAAGGAGCTGTACAATTCAAGTGGAAGGAACTACAGCAAGCCAAAACAAGCATAGGTCATTTCGGTTATAAAAAAAGAAGAGCTTATGATTCAACTAAAGTCTAAAGCTGAACGATGAAATAGGATTGGTGTAAGTCAATCCCGCATAGTAGGGATATAAAGCTTTATGGTGTTTATATGGTTAGCAGAGACTGAAAAGATAGTATCAAGTATCTCATACATGCTTTCAGGTACGTCAATAACCATCACATTGCAATGTCTTAGAACTTTATTAACCATTGATAAAAAGAGCAAAGGGGGTAGGGGCTGTTATGTAATAATGATTAATCTTCCCAAGCAATCAAGTGAAGTATCTGCATAGTAGATAAGAATAAGACAAATAGGAGAAATTGTACACATGCACCCAGCACCCCCTTCGTCATGAACCCAGGACCTGACCCCCCACCTAGTACTTGCAAGGTGAGAGAAGGTGCATGCCAATTATTGGCTTAGAGGCTTCACATTTTAATCGGTATTCTTGTTATTTTCAAAGTAGATATATAAATGGGGACACATGCACACAAATAAAGTTACTTTCGCTGCAATTTTGCATCCTCTGATAGCTAATCTTGATTGATAGAGGACACTCAAAAGACCTTTGTTTCCTACCAATCAATACGTTTTAGTCTTACCATGTTGAAAAAGTAATGGCTGTTGTTTTTTTTTTTCGGTGAAAGTAATGGCTGTTGTTATTATCATGAGTGATTATACGAGACACATTCATAAAAAAAATGGGGGGCTAAAAATCTCAAAAGTGTATTTATTGGGTATGTAGCACTGGTTTGAGAATCACTAACTGAGAGAGCAGAAAACAACGAAGAGAAGATATATTTTTTTTAAAAAAAATAAGCAATTGACAGGCAGAAAAGTAAATAACTAGATGAAACAGAGGAAAGCAAAGCTAGAGAGCGCATTAGGGCAGCTATCCAAACTTACTATATTTATGCTCCAATATGTAGTAAAGTGAACAAACATCTTTGAAACCAAGTACAAATAATCAGACAAATAATCAGCTCAACAACATCGGAAGAAGAAAACCAAGAATGTTACTGTAATATTCAATAACACAAACGAGAATCAAGTTTAGAATGATAACATGCTCCAAAAATTACAATATATAAGAGGAGGGAGATGCCAATTTGGACCTCTAGATTTCTACTCAAGGTGCAGTGTGCTTCACAATGACCAGACTCATTAGTTACCCAAAAATATGTTAGATTTCTGAAAATTACTGGTATTTTTGCTATGCTTAGATTAGATGTCTGCAAATTAGTGGTATTTGCTATGATTTATGCTGCTGGATACTGCAATGTAATGTCTTATGTCAAAATTCCTTAAAATATGCAAGCTGATTATGAAGATGATTTGAAACTCCAAATTTTGATTAACTTGTGTGAACAATTATTTGACATGACGATTTTTCTTTATGCTACTGGTCCTCTAACAGAAGTTTCCCAATGTCAAGTTCATGCCAATGGCTTCTGTGGATCATACAAGATTTCTGTGAAACAATAATACTCAGAGTAGATTTCTATTTCTAATCATCCCAGGTCAGACATGAGTGGCTCAACATCCAATATTTCAGAGCAATCCTTTTTTACTTTAACAACCAAACGAGACATTCATCTTCTATATGCCCCCTCCCTGCCCCAAAAGAGTCAAGATTCAAGAGAATATGCATATAACTCTCAACATGGTACACAGAATTCAATTAGATTTCAAATAATAGGATTAATGATAATTATCATCTTTAACGAGGTGCTGCATGGGAGCAGATAATTGCTCACAGATTGCATTGACAATTTCATACACTGACAATATATGTGGTCACTTACTTGGTGCTTTACATAATTTCAAAATCTCCTAATAATTCGTTGGCACTAAATGTACTGGCAAAAACTCAACAAAGGTCATGATAATTATCATGATAATCAAGAGAATAGACAGATAATATGTGTATAACACCCAACTTGGTACGGACTACAGAGATTTCAATTAGATTTGGAATAATAAGATTACTGATAATTATTATCTTTAATGAAGTGCTACATGGGAAAAAGAAATTGCTCAGAGATTCCATTGATGATTTTACACAGTATCTGGACAAGATGTGTGGTCACTTGGTTCTTTACATAATTTCAAAATCCCCTTACAATTCGTTGGCACTAAATGTAATGGCAGAACTCAGCAAGGATCATTTATAGGGTCATCTAAATCATATTCAAAAAGCAAATTACAGTTTGACTCCTCTTCAAATATAACATTGATTATCACTGATTTCATCATCATAAAAATAATTTAATTAATCCTTTTCTAGACCAGCGCCTGCACTTTTCCTGGACAAACCCCTACTCCTATCCAGTACCCCTTGCCCAACATGGCTTGCATATATTTCCCTGATTTCTACAAGGGGTATATATCTCTGCAAGAGTTTCTGATGGTCGTAGGCTTCCCTTAAAAAACTGTCTTGAGTGTCGTTCTTAGAGATGCTAAATATAGCAGATTGTCATTCAAACACTTAAGCAAACTTCTGGGGCAGGGCCAAAGGCTTATGGAGGTTGCTCACATTCATACACTCATTTTTCAATTATGCGGTAAAGTGAAGAAGCTCATGAAACACTCCAATCCTCTTCTTGCATACATCTGTGTCGAGATCCAAAGGGGAGACATCAGAATCCAGAGAAGTAGAAGGGGGCATTTGCCACTCTTTCAACCTCCATGCATTTTCTTTTTCAACCCAAAACCTCTTCTGAATCCAATCAGAAAGGCTAAGCAACCATATTTCATGTCTTCTTTCTTCTGTTGTAAAGCTGCATTCTTTTAAAATTCGGAGACAACAAGGCCATCATCCTAGGATAAGAGATTTAACCCAACACAATTGTCGAGGAGGTGGATTAAAGCGAATAACACAATTGAGAAGATCCATCCAATTTTGCTTAACGATAATGAGCTCTTCTTGGTGGAGTTCCAGTACTTCAGGAGTCAAGTTAAACAAGGGACATGAGTGCCCCCATTGTCAAAAGCACGAGACTCATGATAAAAAAGGGCATCTCCTAAGAAAGGCGAAGAGCTAAAGACCATGTGGAAGAAAAAGTTGTCCATGATGGCATGCAAGGTGGTATAAAGGAACACAACACTAAGGAGTACAAGAGATCATGGAAAAAAGAAAGCAAGTGACTTATATTTTCAAATTATGCTGTCTCATGAAGAGTGAATTTTTATGTTCTAATTTTTGAAAGCATAATGAGCAAACCTTTTTTGTTTTTGATATAGTTTCAACCTATGAAGTTTACTTCTATTGATTGTGCTCATTATTATCAAATCAAAATATCAATTGATTTTTGGTGTAGGTGTGTAGGGAATTTAACCAAAATAATCCCAACCTGTGAGAAACAAAACAAATAGAGAAAACACACCATAAACACCTCACCACCTTCGTTGCACACCACCATGAGCTCTGATACCACTTGTTGGGGAGATAAAAACTTTGGGAAGTTTCCTTGAATAATTAATATAACACATAGAGACACACTTTAACCCAAAAGGTTTAAGCCCAATGGGTATGTGCTCAATTATGTTATATTAACCACTCATTCTTCTCATCTTTATTCAATGTGGGACTTCACTCACATGTGTAACCCAACAATCTCCCCCTCACGTGTGAGTCTGTCTCTCTATGGGTTTCAAGATTGTTGGGTTACACGTGTGAGAGAAATTCCAATTACATCCTAGCACTCTCTCACAGAAAAAATAAGAATAGAAGCTGACTGCCTCTCTTTTCTCTATTTCCTCTCATGCGGCTCCTTACTAGGTTAATTAGAATTTCTCTCACACGTGTAACCCAACAATCTTGAAACCCATAGAGAGACAGACTCACACGTGAGGGGGAGATTGTTGGGTTACACGTGTGAGTGAAGTCCCACATTGAATAAAGATGAGAAGAATGAGTGGTTAATATAACATAATTGAGCACATACCCATTGGGCTTAGGCCTTTTGGGTTAAAGTGTGTCTCTATGTGTTATATTAATTATTCAAGGAAACTTCCCAAGGTTTTTATCTCCCCAACAAGTGGTATCAGAGCTCATGGTGGTGTGCAGCGAAGGTGGTGAGGTGTTTATGGTCCCTACCCAGCGGGGACAAAGAAAGCCTAGATGGCCCACACACAAAGATCCTGGAGAAAAAAAAAAAAAGGAAAAAAAGCCCAACAAATGAATATTGCTAATGGTGCTAAATAATGGTGTGATGCGAGGTTCCCATGGATATGGACGTGCGGGGTTCCCATGGATGTGCGTGCAGGGTTGACACGTGGTTCCCATGGATGACATACGAGAGATCTATGGATGACGCGTTGATGAAGTGAAAGGTCCATTAGGCAAGGGGGAGTGAGAAGGACTTGTTCATGGCCCATAAAGAGGTCTTGAAACCCATAGAGAGACAGACTCACACGTGAGGGGGAGATTGTTGGGTTACACGTGTGAGTGAAGTCCCACATTGAATAAAGATGAGAAGAATGAGTAGTTAATATAACATAATTGAGCACATACCCATTGGGCTTAGGCCTTTTGGGTTAAAGTGTGTCTCTATGTGTTATATTAATTATTCAAGGAAACTTCCCAAGATTTTTATCTCCCCAACAAGGTGAAGATTGAACCCAAATCTATTTTTCAACCATTAAACCATATAATTAACAAAATTTTTTTTTGATGCATAATGAGCAAACTTGATCCACGTAAAAAGATATAAAAAGCAGGCAACCAAGCTGAAGCGTAAAGACGATAACGAAGTACGCCAAAATGAATATGAGTTTCGTGTACTTTGCTTTTGTGGTAGCTTATTTGCTAAGCGAAATGAAAATTCAAAAAAGGAAAAGTTAACTTATTTCTTTATTTTATAAAAGGGGTGACAAAAAGTGAACTGTACAAAGGGAAACAAAGGCACCTGTGATTAAGGCATAATACAACTAATAAACACAATGGTGTGATGGCTTTTGGAGTTTGTACAGTAGAAAAAAAAAGAAAGAAGCAAAACCTCTACCTACAGGACTATCTAGAAAATATGTCCATGATCCATTGCAGGGGATGGGATTGAGGAAAAGTATATGTGAATCACCTACGATGGTAACCCAACCTATGTGATCGGAGATCCATGAATTAGGTTCGATGGGAACAAACAAGTCATGAAAGATTCAATAATGAATTATCTCAAAGTCCCTCCCTAGGGTGTAGATAATGCAAATTGTCATAGTGAGAAGGATAAGTAATCTTATAATGAACTCATAGCTTACAAAGGTGGTGTACTGGTGTGTGATGGTACACACTTGATGAGCTCACTTATATGGGTGTGGAAGTTTGTAGCCACAAAAGGAGTTTAACAAAAATAACTAACACTGGGCAAATTAAGAAAGATTCAACAGAACATAGGAGCAAATCATTACATTGTTTCTCCTGTTTTGTAGTGTTGGTTTTCTCCTGTTTGTCTTTTTTTCCCCCTCTTGTAGATTGCTTTCTTAGGTAGTTTGGTGTATTTTATTTTTGTTCTACTGTTTCTTTGTGTGTTTTCCATTAAAGGTTTTCATTTTATTATTAAAAAAAAAAAACTTGGGCAGCATATCCTTGTCCCCAAAATATTACTGAACATTTTCATTACAATGCAATGCAAGCATGGCAAATAAAATTAAGTCTGCAAACACAGTAAGAGTTAAAAAAAAAAAAAACAATTTTTATTCTCAACCTTGAATTAAAAAAATTGAAAAATGTAATCAAGCCTTGCCCAACATGACTAATCTAACTGTAAATCTAGTAGTCTCGGGTTCAACTCCTAGCTAAGGGTCTGTTTGGATTGAGGGAGGAGTAGGGGCGAAACCAGAGGGGGCAAGGGGGGCGGAGCACCTGCCCCCTGACCCCACCCCAAAAATCTTTTATATAGTTCATTTAAAAAAAAAAAATTATATTGTTCTATTAGAGTAGTTCTTTGCCCCTCTGACACTAAAATAGTAAAACAAAGAAATATTTTCCCTGTACATAGATTGTACCATAGCATGCAAAAATAAATAAATAAACACATTTTTTGTCTAAGAAAGTCTAGAAATACAACAAAATTTCACAATATTTTTACAATACTTGTGTTTTTAGTTGGAATGGATCTTAGATTAATTTATTATATTTTATTTTGACCTACAATATGCTAACTCCTTAATTTATTGTAAAAATTTTGTGGTGTTATTGAAAGAACTACTCCCACTTTTATCAATTAGCCTGACATTGAAATAAATGGCCACCAACTATTACCTTTATTTGTAAGTTAAAGGCTGTGTGCACTTTTGACCAATATTCAAGGTTTTTTTTTTTTTTTTTTTTTTTTAACCTCAAGTACAACCTGGGAATTCAAACTTTACACATAATAATAATAATAATAATAATATAATGTCTTGTATGGTACTAAAGCAGTAAAGCATCCATTATTTTTTTCACTTCTATTGCTTATTTTTTCATAGTTTCAAATTCTGAGTTTTTACCATAAATCTAAAATTTAAATAATTAGAAAAATAGAGAATGAAAGGTGGAAATTTATTTTCCCAAATTATTACATAGAATCAAATTAGATGTCTAAAATTTGTGTATATAGATTAATCTCTTATTTTAATTGTTAGTAACTATGAATTAGTTGTTTTACAATTGTTCATTTATTTTACGGTTGTTTAAATTTTAATATATTCTTTATAACAATTACCATTATTTATAATTTTATTAGTAATATTAATTAATATTTTTAGTTATTATTATTATTGTCTTTTGATCTTGCCTCTCTAAATTAAAATTCTGACTTTGCCATTGAGGGGAGGGAGGAGGAGTAAAGTAGAATAGGCTAAATAGATTAATTTTGAGCTAATTCTACTATACTCCCCTCAATCCAAATAGAACTAGGTATTTCGCGATTCACCCTATACCTAAGCTTGCTTAGCGAAGTTATATCTTATATAGGTATTTGTTGTTTACCCCGTAGGGATGGTAAACTCACTGGATTCTAATCTGCTTATCCACGTAACTATATTCTTTGCTTAAAGTAAAAGCAACGTGCTACACTAGTAGTGGCAAAGATCTACCAATAGAGACCAGCCAAAGTGCATCCAGGTAGCTGGAAATGAAAGCAACCAAAAGATAAATTCATGCACGATAGCTTTTGTCTTTGTTTATTTCTTGTCGTAATCACCTATTATTCTCTAAACTCTAGTCTCTCAGTCTCAGCGGCAATGTCAGACAACAACGAGTTAATTCAATGGGAATTGTTACCTTCTGAGATTGTTACCAATATTTTGGTTCGCTTACCTATCAAATCCATAATTATCTGTACGTGTGTCTCAAAAGCCTGGAAGTCTCTAATTCAAAACCCCACTTTCATTTCCACCCATCTCCGCTACTCCCACAACAAAAACTTGCTCTTCTTCAACCTCTGCTCAGAGAATCAGAAAGAATTCTACGCATTGCATAACGAAGATGATGAACCTGATTTCACTCAACACACCAGCTTTGATTACCCTTTCCTTGTTCCAGACCCTGATGCAATATTCCGTGTGGTGGGTACTTGTAATGGCCTGCTTCTCTGCCTCTCCAACAATTTAACCGAGGGAACCAGCAGATTATGCCTGTGGAACCCTTCTGTTAGAAAGTTAGTTAATCTTCCTTTAACCAATTTCAGTTCTGACGCGTGTATTGGGTTTGGATTTGATCCAAGAACTAATGATTATAAAGTGGTGATAGTAGTTAATTTAATGGATAGACTTCATCATCTTCGAATTTACTCACTCTCCACTGGTGAGTGGAGAATGCTTAGGGTTGGTTTGGCTCCCATATGCGCTTTATGTCATCATGAGCCACATGCATTTATCAATGGGGCTCTGCATTGGGTTGCTTCTAGGGTTACTGATAACAAATCTCTTTATTTTATTCTGGTCTTTGATTTGGGTGATGAGGTCTTCCGTGAGATACTGCCACCAGAACCTATAGGTCACACGGGAATGATGTCTGCTTTTGTTTCCGTATATAAGGATTCCATTGCCTTGATTCAAAAGGATTATAATGGTTTCCTCCATATCTGGGTGATGAAAAAGTATGGTGTTGTGTCCTCATGGACTAAAGTTTTAAGTTTAACCATTTCCAATCAAAGTTATATCTTCGATTCAGAGGACATACCAAGGGTAATAGGTTTTCGCAGGAATGGCGAGGTTGTATTAAAATTGGATGGAGGAAAACTCGTCTCGCAGGATCCTGAAAGTGAAGAGATTAAAGATCTTAGAATTATTGGAAATAAGAATACGTTTGTTGATCCTTATGTGGAGAGTCTAGTTTTGCTCGACAAAGCCGCCAATAGGGTAGTTACATACTGAAGAAATTAAATACGTAATATGCATTTCCTACCTTTTATTTATTTTATGGATTTTCATTTTGTTCTATACATGTACTTAGCACTGATCATATCATACATTAGTTATGAATATATACAATTCGATGTTGCACTATTCTATTGATTATTCTTATTGCTGATGGATTACCTTAATTAAGTGGTTTTATCTTTAGGATAAATAGCTTAAGATAGTTGAGTACATATCATTTATACTTAAATTCATTGTCCACATTTCAAATTTTCTTAAATTAATCATTTATTACTTACATAAAATAAGTGGTTAATGTTGGCCATCAAACTTGAGCAAGCTTGTTTATTAAAAGAAATTAAGTTCATGTTTCCTACCACTTTTGATCTACCATGTATACGTAGAAGTGATCAACTTTTTCTTTGCTGGCAATTTTATGGTGATAGTTGATTGTTTAAGTTCATGCTTTCACGCTTATACTAAATGTTTTCGTTGTATTATTCATCTAATAAGTTTCTCATTCTATCAACTTTGATATGTTTATGCTAAAATTCTTCTTGTACATTTTTATAAAGCAAATGTTAATTGAAAAAGCAACTCACTAGTAAGTATTGCTTGCTTTGGGTGATTAAGATTGAAATGACCTGTTTATACTCCTCTTCTGGAACCATTTTGTTATCTTTCCTTTGCATGATTTGTGTAAATTTTTTTTACTCCCAATAAAGTAATTATGCTTAGTTGTACTGTTTTGTTAACTCCATTTCATTTATTTTCCCTCTCTTAATCTCTTGTGAGTTGAGAATGAGTTAGTATATTTTATTACACAATTGTATGAAGTAGAAGCAAAAGACCAACATCGGTAGGAAAAATAAAGAGGAACATTAGGAAAATCAAAGACAACAACTTATACTTACTATACTTGAGGGCGGCAATAGTTGTAGCCTATAGGCATGGGAAGTATTTCCTTATAGACATTAGACATCCTTCTCATCCCATACCAATGAGTTAAAGGTGGAACTCAATTTGAAATCCTAACACAACTCCAGCCCCACCCCCACACCACAAAACCCCCACCCCCCCCCCCCCCCCCAAAAAAATCTATATAAAAACAAAACAAAGACAATCAAGAAACTATGCTACCAACTTTTTCAATAATTTATAATGTTGAAAATTAGTTCATCTTATAAGGTGCTAATTAATGCTCTTACTTCTTAGTCCTTCCTTCAGATGAAAGTTATTTTTTTAGGATGGTTAAAGATTTGTCTTAAGCAATTTAAGAAGGAGAACATTGGTTTTATTATGAACAAAAAAAAGTACACGAGTAATCGATTATAGTTGAGGAAGGGATAACACTTTGTAATAAGTCACATTGAACACTCAAGGATATATACTTTTTTTGTCAAATACCCTTAACTAACAGCTAGGGATGTTTCACAGAGAGCCTATTGATGGATGATACAAACCTTAACTCATAATAATGTTTTGTGATTGTCATGATCTATGGCTATACTTTCAAATGTTGTTATTATTATTATTATTATTATTGTAAAGAATGGTTGATGTCATATTGTATTTGTGTTCTTTATTTTGCAATTTCTTTTTTGTTTAGAATTTTTTATTTTGCTATGAACCTTGTGATATTTATACCCTCTTATTTTCTTTTGGAACACAATGTCTTGTCTTTCCAATTCCCTTTTGTTGAGTAGCAAGATATCTTCTTATTATGTAATTGCCAGCATGAGAATTCCTCCATTCCCATTGATGCACATATTCATTCGGTAAAGGATAGAAACTTCTTAATATGTACATTCTAAAAAACCACAAATATCGGTGAGTTTTTCTATGGGTTTGGCTTACTTTCAGTACTTTTTTAACTGAAATTTTCTTTTGTTTTAATGAGAAACTGTTACATCATCTACTAACTAAATAAAATGTGGAAATTAAAATCCACTACCACTTGTCATTGTATATTTAAAATAACAAGAGATGTCCAGTTAAAAAAGTATTGGAGGTAAGCCAAATCTTTTTTCTATATGGATAATACACTAGTTAGTATAATTTTTTTTTCTACTTATGGTATTAAATTACAAAATAGAATGCACTTACAATTCGTAAATTCTTCTAGGACCTTGTGCAATCATGATCGGTGATGAGCTTTAAATAGCTAACATACTTTACTCAGCATAAGATAGATAAGATTCAACAAAGCTCTATAACGAGGTTTAGTTTGTTATTATGGAATTAGCTTTCTAAGTCAAAATGAATAGCAGTCGTTTACGTTAAACTTCTTTTGTGGCTATACCATTTTTATATTATTTCTGGATGATTTGCAATTTGTTTTTAGATGTTTAACTAAAATGATTTGGCACTTTATTTGTTTTACGTCAAAATGTGTAGTAGTTGTTTTTGTTAAACTCCTTTGTGGCTACACTACTCTTATGTATTATCTTACTAGTCACAACCCTGCGCATGGCGCGGGAATATTTGATTATTTTGAAATGAAATGTAATATATAATTTATTTTAAAAAAATTTATAAAATTATATATTAAGATTAATAATCTGTAACAAAACGTTTTCTCATAAGAGAATTTCATTTTCTTTTTTATATAATTGTTTACCACACAAACAAAGGGCAAGTTTTATTTATTTATTTTTAAGTAATGAATTTTGTGTTTTCTATAAATATATATATATATATATATATATATTTTACTTTATTTTATATTAAGATTTTCATCTATTCATATTATGAGCCAATTTGCTAGCGTTAGTATATAGTGTGGATTAAAATTTTCCAATTATGACATTTAGAAAAGAATGAGAAAAATAGTTTTTTTTCCATTATTAAAAAATTTCAACTTGTGGCATCCTACTTTAATATTATATATCTTTAAAAGTATACAATGTATAATCTTGATCTATTTTCTTGAATACATTACTTATTTCAATACATCCATAAAAATACATTGAATCAAAACAAACCTATATGAAGATACTTTGCAAAAAAAAACTAAATGTTTTATTAATCATCGCTTTGCAAAATGTCATATCAATCATCGCTTAACAATGATTAATTTGACTGTTTTAGGTTCTAAAGACTTAGGTTTTTATGTATTTAGAACTCTAATTTGTATTGTTGGCAAACCATGATCAAAACAATGTGCTTAGAAGTGTTTTAGTCTTGCTCAAAGTTGTGTATTTAATGTAAAGTTGGAATCGAGCTAATGCATAAAAGATTAATTCATTTCGGCTTGGCTTGATCGATCGAAGCTTAGGCTCGATCGATTGAAGCTCGGACATAATGTTTTTTCTGCAGAATTTCCAACTCAGCCCTAGTTGTTTTAAAACGTTTTAGGGTTTTCTAATTGTCCTAAGTATAAAAGGCAAACCCTAGCCACGTTTTAGTGTTGCTCATATTGCGGTTTGTGTAAATCTCTTGTGAGATCTAGAGGAGCTTTCCTTTACACAAACTTAGGGTTTTCAAGGAGAAGATTTATCTACACCTTGATGATCAACTCAGTTGCTGCCATTGAAGTTTAAAGAAAACACAAGTGGGTGTGCTTGTATCTGGTGGTGAATCCAAGAAAGAAGGAGTCCGTGGATTCGGAGCTTGCACGTGGTCGTGTCAGTAAGTTCTACTGGTTGGTAGCAATAAGAAGTCGAGCGTGGGGGCTTGTAAGTCTTATTGTATGAACTTCAATTCTTTCAAGATAGTGGATTCAAGTTTACCTTGAGGATAGCTAGGTCAAATCCTCCCCAGATTTTTATCGGTTGGTTTCCTGGGTGATCATATCTTGTGTTATTTATCTTTCCGCTGCTTTACATGATATGATCTTTGTTATTGTGATAACCTAGATTTGTTAAATTGGACTAAGTAACAACTTGGCTAATTACTTAGGTTAAATCAATTGTTTTAAGGGGTCTAAAAACTATCAAGTGGTATCAGAGCGGGTTGCTCTTTTGTTGTTGATCTTTTGATCACTGAGCTGATCCTTGACCCCTGTTGTTATGGATTCTTGGAAATTCTTTTTGCTTATTCATCAACTTACTTACTTTGTGTATTTGTCACTTGTTGAGTTTGTTAAATCTTTCCTTGGACGTCTTGGTCTTATCATATGTGATAATAATTCTTTGTGTTATACTGCCTTAACCGCCTTAAAGGCACGTGATTCTTGTCTTTGGTATTTGGATAGTAGTTGTTCCAGGCATATGACAGGAAACAAAGGATTATTCAAGACCCTCTTTGAAGGAAAGATTGGGACAGTCACTTTTGGAAATGGAAGCAAATCTGTAATCAGAGGCATTGGAACTATGGACATCCCAGGGTTACCAGTCTTTGAAGATGTTTGATATGTTGATGGACTGAAGGCAAATTTACTCAGATCAGTCAGATTTGCGACAATGGACTGAATGTTCTCTTCACTAAGTATGAATGTGAGATACTTGATGGAGGAAGTGACTGTATGTGTGTTGGTGTAAGGACAACGGACAACTGTTATGGATTGACACCAAGCATAAGCAACAAGTATTTCAGTGCAAAGATTGATCAAATTGATTTGTGGCATCAACGGTTGGGGCATGCAAGTCATAAGCAGTTAGAAAAGATTTCTAAATGTGATGCTGTTGTTGGTTTACCTAATTTTGAGAAGATAGATAAGAGCATATGTGGACCATGTCAGATAGGTAAACAGATAAAGTCTAAACATCCGTCTGTGGCTAGTGTTCAAACTTCAAGATCTCTGGAGTTACTGCACATTGATCTTATGGGTCCTACTCGAGTTCAGAGTTTAGGAGGAAAGAAGTATATTCTAGTGGTTGTGGATGACTTTACCAGATATACTTGGGTTGTGCTTTTGAAAGATAAAGCTGAGGCTCCTGAGAAGATGATACATCTGTGTAAGAAATTGCAGGTTGAAAAAGATACTGTGATAGCCAGAATCAGAAGTGACCATGGGAGAGAATTTGAGAATACCAAGCTGGTTACCTTCTGCAATGAACAAGGCACACATCAAGAGTTTTCTTCACTCAAGACACCACAACAAAATAATAATGAAAATACAATTGCGAAAACTAAAATATGTCACTAATCCAATTATTTCCATTTGATTAACCTTTGCTTTTATCTAAATAAGTGGCACTATATATAGAGTATTTCTAATACAATTATTAAGAGTACTTTCTCTACAAAAATTACAATTTTGTTCACCCAAAATTGTTGGGTTCTAAGACTTTAGGTTTAAATGTATTAGAACTTCAATTTGTATTGTTGGCAAACCATGATCAAAACGTTTTAGTCTTGTTTAGCCTTGCTCAAAGTATGTGGTTGTATGTAAAGTTGGAATCGAGTAGCTGCAAGATTAGACTCGATTGATCGAAGCTCGTGTAGATTGTTTTTCTGCAGAATTTTTCAACTCAGCCCAAGCTCGTTTGACGTGTAGGGTTTTACGTTTTGTCTTAAGTATAAAAGGGAAAACCCTAGCCACATTTTTGGTAGCTCCTTATGCTGTGTGTGTGAATTTTTTGTGAGATCAAGAGGTGTTTGCCTTCACACATACTTAGGGTTTCCAAGATTCAAGATTATGTCAAGAACTTGGTGATCGATTCAGTTGCTGCATTAAGAGTTTAAAGATACACAAGCGGATGTGCTTGTGTTTGTTGGGAATTCAAGAAAGAAGTAGTCCGTGGACTTAGAGTTGTCATGTGGTCGTGGTAGTAAGTTTCCTACTCCAGGTAGCAATAGGATGTTAGTGGTCTAAGTAGCTATTGTGTAAACTTCAATTCTTTCATAGTGGATTCAATTTTACCTTGAGGATAGTTAGGATAAATCCTCCCCGGGTTTTTTACCGGTTTGGTTTTCTTGGGTTATCATATTGTTGTGTTCTTTATTTTCTACACTTTACAATAATATGATATATGTGTGTTAACCTAGATTTGATAACTTGACTAAGTAATTACTTGGCTAGTTAACTAGGTTAATCTTGTTGTGTTTTAAGGGTCTAAAAACAAACAAAAATGATTTAAAAATAAACAAAACTTAGTAAAGTCTCATAATTTAACATCTAAATGGATCACTAAAAAAATGAAAAAGGAAAAAAAAATTTGATTAGGAATTGGAATACCAAAATACCTAAATATGCATAAAAGTTGATACAACTTTTCCAAAAAGAGAAACAAATTTGAAGTGACAATTAAATCAACAATAATAAAAAGAACTATTAGCAGGGAAAAAATGGTTGAAAAAATAAAAAAAATGCATAAAAAGAGACAAATTTGGAGAGAGAGAGAGAGAGAGAGAGAGAGAGAGAGAGAGAGAGAGAGAGAGAGAGAGAGAGAGAGTATTGACCTTTTCGTAGTGAACAACTTGGAAAGAATAGGGGAGAGAGGTGGAAATGAAGTAAAAGAAATTTATAAGAAAATCAAGTTGGAAGAGTAAGGGTGGAAGCAGATGAAATGTTCAAAAAAGTAAAACTGTAGAATTTATGAAGATGAAAGGTTGAAAGGGTGGAAGTAGATGAAAGGTTCAAAAAAGTGAAAACGTAGAATTTATGAAGATATAAAGGAAATCAAATGCAAGATTTAAGAAGACATGATTGGAGAAGATGAATTTTTGAACTAAGAAGAAGACAATGGTTGAAGAAGATGAAAGGTTAAACAAAGTAAAAAACTAAAAATTGTAAAAAATAAAAAGTAAAAAAAAAGTTGCTAATGACATGGCACAAAAAGAGCTTTTTAAAATTTATTTTAAAGCTTCCATTATTATATAATACTATAGATAGATATGTATAGACATTGTTTTTGGTTTTAAATTCTTCATTGATCTTATTGCTTAGTTATAAACATCTAAATAAAGTAGATGAATTTATAAATGTTGTTAAGTTATGATTTTTCTCATAACATTAGTGTTGGCTTATTCCATGACAAAAAGTGTTATAATTGCATTAATTTATTTCCTTATATTTTTGTGGGATTTATTTGTAATGAGTTTACTGTTAAGTGGTGAAGATTTGATCAAGACAGCTGAAGGTCACATGAGAAGCACATGCAGGAAGGAGAACAGTCAGGCCAGGTGTCCAGCTCAGAACAACCTGTCCAGGAGGTTAAATCGTGACTTGGATTTGCGAATTGCATCAGTCACGAGTGACCTACGAAGTTCCCCCATTTTATAGAAAATTGTGACTTTTCGTATTCCCATTACTTATACTATATATATCCTCATTATCCACAGAAATGGTAAGGAGCCTATTGAGAGAAAAACCCTAAGAAAGGGTTCTACAACACACCCACCTTATTAGAGAGAGAGCTACTCATTCTTAGAGAGAAATCTTTGTAGTCTCTTCTCCTTCCCTCTCCCATTGTTATACCCATTGAGAGGATATTTGTACCCAAACACAACCCACACCCATTTAGAGTGTTGAGAGTATTTTTGGAGATTGGGAAGCATTGGAAGATGTCAAGGATGACGGATGCAATATGGAGCTTATTGCGGGATCCGGAAAGCTAGAGAAGACACGGTTAGGCTTAACCTTGTTGGAGCAAGAAGCTTGGAGGGCTTAGGTGCATCGGGTAGATTAGGCTTGAAGGGTTTATTGCTATTCATGTATTCCAACTAATTTTTTAGTGGATCATTTTACCGCTTGGAGGGCAGTGGAGAGGTTTTTCGTCGAATTCTTCGGTTTCCTCTTTAATAACATGTGCTGGTGTTATCTTTGTATTTGATTCTCTCTTCCCTACTCTTTTCTTTTTAATTGCTGTTGTGTTTGTGATTAATTATGGTTTAGAGTGTTTTGCCAATTTCGGTATTGCTTATATTTATCATACCGCACACATATTGTTTGAGTATAAGCTTGAATTGATAATTTTGTAATTGGGGGTTTAAACATTCACTAGTGTTTTACACACTAAGTGAGCTTTCAAATGCAAAGTTATATATAAAATTAAAACTATCCAAGATGAATGTGTAAAGTCAATCTATTTATATATTTAATATATTGTCAAAAAAATATTTATATATTCTAATATTGTCAACAAAATTTAGGAATAAAAATTAAATAAGAAAAAGAATGATTATGTAGGCAATGACGTGGCGAATGAAGTGGCGCATTATGAGCATAGCAACAATAAATACTACGCTTCAGCTTTTAGATATACATAGACTAGTCTTAGATTAACACAATGCATTGAAATGAAATATATGATTATTTTGAGATATGATATAATGTATAATTTATTCTCTAAATTTAATTGTATATAATTTGTTCTCCCTAAAAATTAAATAATTTCTAAAAGTAGTTTTTATCTCTCTATTTTTTAAATATATAATTTTATCATTTTTTGTGTTTTTGATTTATATTATTCTTTTTTTTAAGCTATTCATATTCTTCTAACTATTATTATTATGCATTATATTTTCCAAATTTCTTTTGGTACAACTAAAATTTTCAAGTTTCAAATTTCTCATTCTTTCAAAGAGTTATAATGATAATCAAAATTTATCACATAATTACAATTGATATTACTCAAATAATTGATAGTACTCTCATCCTAAACATATCTTTTCCTATCCTTTATTAAATAAGTGCACCAAAATGGATTGAAATAGATAGAATGGACCAAATTAGTTCAAATGGACCAAAGTTGACCGAATGCCAAACTGTAATTAGTAAACATAACTACTAATAATAATAATAATAAAGTGATGTAAAACCTAACTTGTAATAAGTAATGTATTCCAACGTGATGAAAGTTTTTAATTTGTTGTAGAAGTAACATCAATCATATTTGTTATCACATTAATAGTTTTAACTAAATTATATGCATGTGTTTGTGATTCTATGTGCTTGTTGAAGGTTTTATTCAAGTTGAATTTAGTAACATGTAAAGAAAGTTAGTATCCCACAAAAAAGCATATCAGGAAAACCACTTGCGTATAATATTTTATACAGAATGAAAAATAAAGGGGAAATTTTTTTTTAAGAGTTTTATTATCTTTATCTCTTGAAGTTGATGAAATTGACATATGGTTCTTTAAGTAGGAGTAGAACTAGATTCTTTAACCTGACATTGAATACTACATTAGCATAAATATATGAATAAAAGTGGTGGAATATGTTTTTTTTTTTTTGGTGAGTATAAACTAAAAATAAATCAATAGTATCCTCACCAAAATTGTTTGTATTATATGTATTTTCTATTATGAGTTACATTCAGGTTCAAGAATGTGTAAGTTGTGATAGTGAAAAGAGATGGGCATATCAAAATTGATAAGTTTTTATTTTTTTATTTTGAGAAACAAACACACACAAGGGAGAGGAAGATGAGACGAGAGGAAATAGGAAGCAGAGAGTAGAGATCAAAGAGAGTTACAGTAATAGTTGGAGTTCATGAGGGAGTTTTCTCTCTTTTCAATAAAATAAATTATTTTACACTGTTCATGTCAGAGAAATACATACTTTTTCTAAAACATGTGTACTCATACCAAACATCCATTCATGTGTTTTCAGTTTTAAAAGAATGTTACAAAAATATGCTACCAAACACATTTTTTTTTGCATTATGAGTACTCAAACGAAGTGTTTTTAGTACACTTTTTAGATCACAATTTTCACATTGTTTTGAAAACCAAAACTACAATACACCTACCAAATGGGCCCTAAGTTTTTGAAAATTAAAATTAATTAAAAAATTAACACGTCAATTTACCCTTTTTTAAAATCTGATATGGCATGTTATCTTAAGGTTTTTGTTAGTGGAGTAATGATATGGTATAATTTATACTCTTTTTTTTAGAATGAAGAGTTAAGATTAAAAGAACTCTATATGGTATAATACTCTAGGAACTTTAGAGGATCTTAATCCCTTTCCATCTCCCTCGTGTGTGTGTGTGTTTGTTTCTTAAAAAAAAAAACATATTACATGTTACTGTAGGAATTTTACTTAAAAATTAATTCAAGAGAAATGAATATAATACATCTATCAATTAACAATTATATGATGTGCATATGTAATAAAAATCAACAATAAGATGTGAGAAATTTACATACTAAAGTATATTATTCAAGGACCTCACAAGCAATTAGGGTGCTCTCCCCAGCTAGTTAGGATTAACAAGAACTTTCTTTTCTCTTCTCACACCTCTTGCAAGTGGCCTTGACAATATTTATAATATTTAGAAAGGACATGATCTACCATAAAATCCTTTCTGTCATAATAACAATTCATGTAACAAATATGTTACATTCATTAATAAATAACTTCATTAATTAGATTCATTAATGAAAAAATCCATTAACGTGTCATTATTTTTGTAACTCCATACTAATGCATGGTTTCATCTATTGTTCATATCCAAAATCACTATAATGACAACACCTCTTATATGAGACCAAGTTACTGGCAATGGCACAATAGGTTTATTAAGGTCAATGCTCAACGTGCATGAATTTCATTATGGAAGGACTGCTGAGATTATTATGCACTAACCATCGAAAGACTAATCCTTATTGTCTTTATAATCTGTGCAATTTTAACTTGTACCTCCTTTCCATCATGGTCCAGTAATGTACTTATCAGAATAGGCTACATCATGATGAATATGGTCAAGTTAAGGACTATAATAAATGCATTCATAATCTTAGTCTACTAAATCAAGTAGACATATTTCAATATACCAATATTTTACATCATAAAAATATTCCATAATTTTACTAGAAATTTTGAATAATTACTTATTGAGAATAGAGACATCATAAATATCATGTTAGGCCACATTATTCTAACAGTCTCCCACTTGGCCTAACATGGCCTCATCCTTAACACATGTGCTTTAAATATGATAGCTCAAATAGAGTAAAACACTATAACTAGTTTATACCCCCAATTTTAAAAACACGGCTTGATTGCTCTTCCTTTAACTTATCTAAGTGTGGAACAAGAGTAAATGATATGCAATAATCGAAACTACTCTCTAAGCCATTACCACAAGCAAGCAACAACAATTATAAAGTTTAAAGAGTAAGGGAAGAGATCTGAAAACACAAGATAACATCGAGACATGTTATTAAAGAGGAAACCAAAGTACTCAGTGAAAAACCTCTCCACGACCCTCCAAGTTGAAATGATCTACTAGTGAATAAAGTTGGAGTATAAGGATACCAAAAAGACCCTTCAAGCCTAATCTAGCGAAAGTACTTGAGGCCTCCAAGCTCTAACTACCAATGGACTTTTCGGAGTCTTGTTTTCACTAGCTTCCTGGATCCCACAATATCACCCAAATGCATCTACCAAGTCTTACCGGCTTATTTTGGCAAATCCCCAATGCTTCCCAAGCTCCAAATCATTCTCTACACTTTGAATAGGTGTGGATTGTATTTGAGTACAAATCTACTAAGGTATAATAATGGAAGAGGGAAGGAGAAGAGGCTACAAGGATTTATCTCTTGAGGATGTATAGCTCTCTCTAAAATGGTGGGTGTTGTAGAAACCTTTCTAGGGTTTTCTTCTAAATTGTCTCCTTACAATTTTGTGGATAATGAGGGTATATACAGTATGAGTGAAGGATATAAAAGTCACACTTAAAATCATTTAGGCAGAGAGTTTCATAGGTCACTCGTGACTTGGCCTAAGTTGCGAAGTGACTTGCAAAATACAATTTGGCACTTGACTATTTAGCTTCCAGCATGTGCTTCTCATGTGACTTTCGTGGAGTGCACCACTCGCCAGCCAAGTCGTGAGATCAACTTCTTGAGCAATCTTCACCAACCTAATACTAAACCCATTATAAAATCCCACAAAATACAAGTAAATAAATTCATGCAATTACAATATTTTTTGTCATGGAATAAAGCCAACACAAATGTTATGTGAAAAACCATAACTTAACAAAATAACACAAAAGACAAGCATTTGTCAACAGTAGGGGTGTGCATGGGTCAGATTGAAGAGTTTTTTCAACTCAACCCACCATAGTAGGTTAAAAAAAATCCAACCCAACCTACGTGGATCGTGTCGGGTCGGGTCGGACCTATAGGTTGAACAGTTTTTTTTTTTAATTATTAATATTATTATTATTATTATTATTAAATTGAGCATTAGAACAGCACCATCACAAATAAGAGCAAATTTATAACCAAATAATCATAAGCATAATACCAAACAAACACAAATTATATGAGAAGAACTTAAGATTTGAGTTTTATTTAGGAAGAAGTGCAAAAAAGTAAATAACAAAATTACATAATATTTTTTTTATTTTAAAAATATATTAAATATAGGTGGGTTGGGTTAAGTTAGGCGAATTTGTAAATCTTATGACCCGAACCTAACCCACCAACCCTTAAAAACTGACCCAACCTAGTGAGTTAGATTAGGTTGGGTTGGGTTGATTTTAGCAGGTTGGTGGGTTCGTTGCACACCCGTAGTCAATAGGGTTAGCCAAATTTCATTTTGCTGATAGTGTAAGAAAATTAACCTAAGATTACGATAGGGAAACCTCCCACTTAAACAGTCAACCATATGATATTTTTTATGTTGATATATTTTTATTGGAAGAAACTAAACTTTTTATTCATCTAGTCTCGTATAATTTTAATACCCAAAATATATGATGTTTTATTGAGGTCATTCATTTAAAAAATTGAATAGTCATTGTTTGACTACAACAAGCATTTCAATATCAATTACCATCAGAAGAATATATCCATATATGGTGTAGGGATATCACCAATAGTAGAAAATTTCTTCACATATACACATGATTCTTTCAACCATATAATATTTTGACGTGCATACCCAATTCTCATCTCATTTTGAAATAAAACCCTTAGGTTGTTCTATATAAACATCTTCTTTAAGATCACCATTTAAAGATGAATTCTTTATATCAATCTGATAAAGTTCAAAAATCAAAGAATACATAAAATAATAGCATGAATCTACTCTATATTCTTGAGTATATCCCTTGACCACTAATCTAACTTTAAATCTTTCTACTTTTCCTAAAACATCTCTCTTTCTTTTAAAATTCATTTGCATCCAAAAACTTTCATTCCTTTGTGTCTTTTTTATGACCGTCTAAGACACCATTTTTTTTTAGATTACTATCTTATAGTTTTCACTATTATAAGGATGATAATTAGACATATTAGATTCCACAAAAATTCAAGTACTTCCTTTCAAAGGCATTGGATTTATAGCTTTTACTATAATTGACTCTATATCTCTTCATTCTTCCAAAAATTTCTTTTGAAAATCATCGATATCCTCAATATCAAAATGATCCTCCAATAATTTTACATTTCCAAAATAACTCGACTTTTGAGATCATATAAACCTATATCGTCTAGACATTTGTGAGTAATTTGCCATATCACTCCTTTTTGTTTCCTATAATAGTTTATCCTTTTTAGAATAAAAAATGAAACATAAGCAATACATCATCATATGAAACAAGCTAGCCATCTTACCAATAACAACTCAGGTGTTTTCCCCAAGGTTTTAGTGAGACTTCTATTTAGGATATGCATAGCAATTGGAATAAATTCACCCCAAAATGAAGTTGGCAAATTTGCTCTTTCTATTATAGATCTAACCTTTTTCAGGGAGTATTTGAGACAAATTTTATTAGCACAATAACGTCAAAATCACTTGAGACATACTCACTACCTCTATTTGAATTAATAGATTTATCACATTGTTTGTACATTTTTCAACATCAAATATTTTAGTAATAAACTTCTCTAAAGTCTCCAATTTTTGTTTTATCAAATAAGCAATTCTCATATCTAGAGAAATGATCTATAAAATTAATAATATTCGTAACTCCATAAACATTAGTATTAACCTGCTCCAAAACTTGAGAAGAGCGATCTCTTTTAGTCATTTTTCCTTCAATGCAACTTTCACATGTTGGATAATATTCTAAAGTGACATCATTTACCCATCTTAAATATTTTCCAACTTTTGTTTACTAACATATCCTGATTTTAAGTGCAAAAAATTAGTTGTATTATCTTTCACAGAAACGTGACCCTTACACACAATACTACCATATAAATGGACTTGAAATTATTTCGAAATTCATATAGTACTACTACATCATTTTTCGAAATGGACTTGACCCTTTCATCCTTTCCCATATAAATTTAACTTATACAATCATTTATTTTCGATGGCTCCTTAAACCTCTGCAAGGTATATATTAAAAGTATGAGCAATAACACTTGAATTGGCCCATCAAAATCCAAGCTCAATAATAGTGGTATTAATTTCCTTGAAAATTAGATTGTGAAAAACCTTTAGGTTGATTCTCACGAGATCTCAAAATAGTATTACATTTAGATCTTTTATGTTATGGTTTCTTGCAATGATAGCAAAAGATTTGTTTTGTTTTGACCTTAACATTAGGTTTAACATAGGTCCTCTTGTTACTTTTTCAATAGCTTCTATGACTTTTGAGTTTTCTTTTCTTCTTAAACCTTTTGCTTCCTTTAGGAACAAACTCCTTGTTGAGGGAGAAATTGATGCCTCTATCTAAGATGTTGGGAAGCCAAGCCGAAACTCAACTATGGGCTCTTGAGATGATACCCAAAGGCTTTCGGTGTGATGACGAAGCCTATCCAAGCAAGAAACAAAGGCTGCACATGACAAAACAGCAACAAAAACCCAATGAAAAAAACGTTACAATACTTAATTAATAAATTAATGGTCCTGGTCCGATAGTTCAAATTAGTCCTCTAGTGGTACGGTATGATCTCCAGCAGTAGGGTAATTTCAGGTTAATAAGTGTGTTTACATGGTAAAAATCATATTTTTTCCTTATTATTATCAAGTCAACGTGAGGGAGAACTTCCATAGTTTCCAAAACATTATGACCTTCATCATAATAATAAACAAGGATTAAAGGCTCCATAGTTACAAATAAAAGAGGAAAAATTGGATGGAATGAAGGGAGAGAAAGATCCCCAGCTCAGTGTAGCAAGTATTAGCTAAGATTTTGGTGAGTATGTGTGCGTAAGGCATGAATGAGGTGATTGTGGGCTGTTTTGAGTGAGTGGGATAGGATTAATATTGAGATTGAAGCTTTTTGTGAGTAATGGGCTGTTTGTGACTAGTTGGAGGACATTTTTGAGCTGTGATTGTGTAAGGGGGGGGGGGGGGAAGAATGTCTGAGGTTAGATGAATGTGGGTTGAAGGGGATGAGTAGTGAGCTTAAAGAAAGCTAAACTACTAACAAAATGGCAAATAGACCAGGGGTTTCAGAGGGAGTTGCTGTTGGTTTGTGGGCTGAGATGCTTATGCTTTTATAATAGAGTTTTTAGAGAAACATTAATTAATAAGAATCCAAAAAACATAGCTCTGATTCAGGGGAGCCAAACAGCTGAATTAATAACCTGGATTTGGCCTAAAAATGGGAGATTTGCTTTTGGGGCTGCCTTGCTTCTTTGGGTAATGATGGGATTTTAGAGTTCTTTGCATTAAATGCCATGTTTTATGGGGTTGAGCTTAATGAATGTGATTGAGGCGTGTATCAAGAGCGAATACTAATGCTGCAACTGAGATTTGAACCCTAGGAAGTAGGATTCAACACTCTAAGCCAGGTGTCAAAGTTTAGGCTCACTTCAGAGGGTTCCGTTGGAGATCCTTTTATGCTCTCCAAACCACATGTTTCCAATTTTTTTCCCCTTAGGATTCATGAGCTTGGCACATGAATCACGTCTTGAACGTTTTTTAACATTTATAACATCAATTTGTTGAAGTTTGTATAATTTGGTTTCAGCTCCCCTTCTGCTGGAGGTGCAGTCTTGAGGAAGATGATGGAGTCCATTCATTCTTTTGACTTCAGCTAATTTGACAGCACTTGGGCACTATTCAAGTCAGGTAGAGGGTGACAGAAAACTGATGGGACAGCCCTTAGTCCATTCTTTAAAGGCTTGGTTCTTTTGTATGAGTCCCTAGTTGCTTTTTTTTTTGTTAGGAACAAACAAGGGCTGTTTGCCCACTCTCATTTGCCTCTTGCTGGTGCTTTTTGCTTGGGCTTGCTCACATGGGCTGGGTTGTGTGCACATGTTGCCATGGGTTTTCATTCCTCATGGACTTTTATTAGTAAATATTTTTGGGTTTTTCATAAATACTTGCAATGGGCCTTTGGGCAATCAGTTGTAATGTTTGAAACAATAGGACAAGTTTCAAAAAACTTTTGTAAATAATATTTACTTTGATGAATTCCATGTTGCAATAATGTTTATGGTTTCCAATAATCGCATTATAAATTAAATGATGATCTTGTGGGTTTGAATGTTTACCATGAGTGTCCAAGGCATATATTATGGATGTCGCGATGCAAATGATGTCCATGTATTTCATGGGTTTATAATATGAGAACATAATTTTCAAGATAACTCCCAATGAGTTTTTTTTATAAGACGATTGCCATGGTTTTTACCATGGTAATATTTTACCATGATATTTTTTCTTTGCCAAGTATTGATAATCTTGGCCTCTTTTTTGACAAAATAGCGCCAATGAAAATTGGCCTTTGATATTGCTAATGAGAATTGGGCTTTTGATATTTCCAATGTGAATTGGGCTTTGATTTTGCCAATGAGAATTGAGCTTTTGGATAGATAAATTGCCATGGGTTTAAATCATGGGCTTTGATTATGGATTTGAATTCCCTTGATAAAATTGTTTTGTCATGGACTTGAATCATGGGCTTTTCAAATATTGTCAAGCATAAGAAATCTTGGGCTTTAAATAGAATAGGATGTGTGTATTTGAAAGTAAATAGGTGGTACTTAAATAAAATTAGGTGTAAAAAAAAGTACCCTAACACTCCTTTTGTTCAAAAATGTTAATTGAAAATTTGTTAACTCTTAATTTTGCATCTGCTTGAGTAATGACCTTAGATAAGAGGTCATTAAGTGTAGGAATTTTTGTTTTATCATTTATCGGTCTTTCTTGAAGGGTTAATTCATTAGCGAAGGCAATCATATTAATCATATGTTGATGAGCATCTTGTCATTTTGATAATTTAGATGTAATGAATTTTTTCCTGAGCACTAGACTTCTTTCCAAACTTCACTCCTAGGCTATCAATTATGGATTTAGCATTGGGGTAATTCATATAGCTAACCATCAATGAATCAATCATATATCATAGCATCAAAATTTTCATTTTGTTATCTGGCTCAATCCATTTACTCACATGTAAATGATTTCCTTTATGTTGTTAGATTATAAACAACCATAATACAAATTCTAGGATCTTAAATTATCATGATTTCATAACTATACAAATTAATTATAAAACTTCCTTGATCCATTATTGAAATTTTCTTAAGATTAAGTCTTAGTATAAAAGGCAGTTAATTCTTATAGAATTGGTTTCTCTCTCTTGATCCTCTTTTCTCTTAACTATTCAGTGTATATGATGGGGATGACCTAAAGATTATCAGATCTCTTAAATGTGAGCATGTAATCCTTTGTGCCTTGCAAGTACCTTATCAATTTCTTGTATTCTAATGGTGCGAAACACATGGAATTGAAATACCTTACTATTAAGGAAGAAGTTTAGAAACAATGAGTGTCAATAGAACACATAAGCACACAGCTTATGATTGCAAATCCATTGACAAAAGGGTTACCTCCTAAGACATTTAAGGAACATGTTAATCGAATGGGTCTTGAACGTAGAACATGATAGTTGTTATTTTAGTGTCACTTTATGCTTTTAACACTTGGTCTCATTAAACGTGTTTTTGATTATTCCTGTTTTATTTTATGTACGTACATATATGATGATGAATGAGTAATAACAGGAATAGTCTCTAACAAAAGAGAAATTATTGTTGGACCTTTTAAGTCACTTCTCATTGATAGATTATATTAAGCAAGTTGCTAGTGTTGTAGTAAATGGAAGGAACTATGTCGTATAATTGATATGGAACCACCATGACTCGCATTAGTGGGTTGTTTAATTATAGTATTATGTTGACCAATTTAAAGAAAGAGGATATGTACCATTGTGCACCTAACAGTTAATCTTATTAAGCCTTGACATAAGCTATCATATGGGCCAAGTGGGAGAATGTAAGAATAAATTGTCCCATTTGATAACGTATCCATTTGATAACTTCATATATGTTAAGGTTTAATAAGATGTTACATGTCATTAAACATTGGTTAATGGAGAAGTAAGTTTCCTAAGTAACTCCAACTTTGATGGGCAAGTGGAGGTTATGGGCACAAGGAATTTGGTTCTCTCTACCTATAAAAGTGACATTTAACTGCCCCATCACATACACTGAATAGTTAAAATGAAAAGATGGTCAAGAGAGAGAAACCAATCCTATAAGAATTAAGTGCCTTTTATACTAAGACTTGATCTTAATTTGTGTAGTTGTAAAATCATGATAATTCAAGATCCTAAAATTTATATTATGGTTGTTTATAATCTAATAACATAAAGAAAATCACATGTAAATGTTTTCTTTATGTTGTTAGATTATAAACAATCATAATATAAATTCTATGATCTTGAATTATCATGATTTCACAACTACACAAATTAATTATAAAACTTACCTTGATCCATTGCTGAACTTTTCTTAAGAACAAGTCTTAGTATAAAAGACACTTAATTCTTATAGGATTGGTTTCTCTCTCTTGACCCTCTTTTTTCTTTAACTATTCAGTGTATGTGATGGGGTAGCTGAATGTCTCTTTTAAGGTAGAGAGAGGACCAAATTCCTTGTACCCATAATCTCCACTTGCCCATCAAAGTTGGAGTTACTTAGGAAACTTACTTTTCCATTAACCAATGTTTTAAGGATATGTAACATCTTATTAAACCATAACATATATGAAGTTATCAAATGGATATGTTATCAAATGGGACAGTTTATTCTTACATTCTCCCACTTGGCCCATATGATAACTTACGTCAAGACTTAATAAGATTAACTTTTAGGTGCACAATGGTATATATCCTCTTACTTTAAATTGGTCATCATAATACTATAATTAAACAACCCACTAATGCGAGTCATGACAGTTCCATATCAATTATACGACATAGTTCCTTCCATGTACTACAACACTAGCAACCTGCTTAATATAGCCTATCAATGAGAAGTGACGTAAAAGGTCCAACAATAATGTCTCTTTTTTTAGAGACTATTCCTTTAATCTGTTAGGTTTGATTCGAAATACACATAAATATAACCTTTAATTAAAGATTTACCTTTTCTTTCAAATCATTGCCTACGTTTTGGGCAATCTTTCTTAAAATGTCCCAACTTCTTATAGAAGTGACATTTATAATCGTCATTTTTTTTGAGGTTGACCATTTGGATTAGGATCACTTGCCTTGCGTGATCCATGCTTTAAGCCTTTTCTAGGCTTCCTCCATTTTCTTTCAGCTTCTTGATTTATGAGATGAATTGAATGTTGCTTAAGTTGCTTGAGTTTGTTATTTGCCTCAATCCATTTACTATAGGAGATTTTATCAGACTCAACAGATTCCTCATTGGGCTTAGATGGACACTCTAATTTAAAATAAGAACTGTAATCATAAAATCGTATGTACAAATCAACCCTATATTTCCACTTTGCATAATTGGATCTCGAAAGTATACAATTTTTCATGATATTAGCCATATTCAAAGAAGGACAAAGCTTAGCTACAAAATTGGTTGTAGCCTAATGCTACAACTTTACTTAATATTTTTTTTATTGGAGGTGAATTTTGACAAATCCACCAATGGATTATATTTTCTTCTTATATCCTTCATACTTGTAAAATTTCTAGAAAATTAAAGATCAATATCTATGTCTTCAATAAATTGTTTAAATTGCAAGTTTTGTAGTTTAAAATTGTGAGGGATTTCACAATTCGCTCCAATACCAATGGGCTTGGTCTGTGATTGAATGCTATAAAAGATTTGTGTCCCCTCATCTTTCACAAATTGGTCGTTGGATGGATTGGTAAGGCACACGGTTTGACAAAAATTATGCATAAAATATAAGTTTATAGATCATATAGTAAATAATATCTGATTGACACAAAATTTGACATGTGTACTAAGAGCGTAAAGAATAGCTACAACCAGTTTTGCAGTTAAACTTTGTCCTTCAAAGAACCAGTGGAGTTTACCATCTCTTTGTAAAACGCAACACATATAATATGTGCATTAAAACCCGATTCTTTTGGCCATTAATTCTTTTAATAACATTCAAGAATTTATAAATATAATTTATGACAAATCTTTCAATCAATCAAATTCATCCCATATCCATTGGGGCGTAAGGAAGAATTTAATCAATTAGTATTTATCACTTTGATTTCTTTATAAAAAATAGTATCTATTTGTGGGATGTGGACACATAAAAAATATTTGCTTTTAAAGTCCCATCTCATCCATATGATTAACCGAAGCCGAAGGGGTGTCAGCATGTTTGAACTCTAGAACATTATTTTATTTTATTTTAAGTAAAAAAAAAAAAAATTCATATTCCTAACTCAATCATGTGATTAACTGATGGGGTGTCATCATTTTTGAGCTTCAGACTAATGAAAGCTATATTAACTTATAATTTTAGATATAGAGAAATCTAACACCAACTACAAAAATTAAAAAATAAATAAAAAAGATAAATAATACTTATCTAATACTGTTAGCAATGCTATGTTGCATTTGTTGCAAACATTTATCAATAACTACTTGTTATATTCTTAACATATAACACAACAATATCACATATATCAATGGGGATATATATATAAAGACAAGTCATCATAAATATAAACAGAGCCTACCGCTTGTGACTATAGGAATTTTACTTGAAAATTAATTCAAGAGAAACAAATATAATACATCTATCAATTAACAATTATATCATGTGCATATGTAATAAAATTCAACAATAAGATGTGAGAAATTTATATTCTAAATTATATTATTCAAGGACCTCACAAGCAATTAAGATGCTCTCTTCAGCTAATCAGGATTAACAAGAGCTTTCTTTTCTCTTCTCACACCCCTTGCAAGTGTGGCCTTGACAATATTTATAATATTCAGAAAGGACATGACCGGCCATAAAATATTTTCTATCATAATAACAATTCATGTAACAGATATGTTACATTCTTTAAAAAATAATTTCATTAATTAGATTCATTAATGAAGAAGTTCATTAATGTGTCATTACTTTTGTAACTCCATACTAACACATGGGTTCATCTATCATTCATATCTAGAATCACTATAATGACAACACCTCTTATAGGAGGCCAAGTTACTAGCAATGACACAATAGATTTATTAAGGCCAATGCTCAACGTGCATGAATCTCATTATGGAAGGACTGTCGAGATTATTATGCACTAACCATCGAAAGACTAGCCCTTATTGTCTTTCATAATCTAAGCAATTTTAACTCTTACCTCCTTTCCATCATGGTCCAAAAATGTACCTATCAGAATAGGCTACATCATGATGGATATGGTCAAGTCAAGGACTATAATGAATGCATTCATAATCTTAGTCTTCTAAATCAAGTAGACATATTTCTATATACCAATATTTTACATCATAAAAATATTGCATAATTTCACTAGAAATTTTGAATAAGTAAATTTTGAATAATTACTTATTGAGAATAGAGAGATCACAAATATCATGTTGGGCCACATTATTCTAATAGTTACTCTAATTTGAAATATTATAAAGTTTATAATTGTAGCAATTTTTTGTTCTCTTTATGATATAAATGTTTTTTTTTTTTTGGTGAAACTCTTTATGATATAAATATAATGTCTATAATATTGTGTAAAGTTGTGATTTACTAATATATATTTTGTTGGCTTTTATTCCGTGCCAAATTTGATTGTAATTTTGTTCAATCTTTTGTACCCTGTATTTGTTGTGGGAATTTATTGTAAGGGTTGTGTGATAGTGAGAGAGAGTGTGAAGACTCAAGCTATTGAAGAATGAAGTGTTTTCACGGGTAGCTCGTGACTTAGCATCCCGCGAAGTAACTCATATGCCCTGCACATGCTGGAATGCGAAGAGTCAGGCCAGATGGAGACAGTTGTGTCTCACGAGTATCTCACGAGTAAGGCCTTCCCGCAAGACACCCATGAGACATTCTGTTCTGCCAGCCTGTCTAGTCTGATACACACTTTCTGTGCCTACACTATTTATACCCACATTACCCACAAATGTAACAGAGAGCTTCTGAGAGAAAAACCTAGCTAAAACACTTGAGAGTTAGAAATTGTTAATCCAACAATTCTCTACACCTTTGTTTGTGGATTTTCCTCATCTCCTATCTCTCCATTTCCATACCATTGAGAGGTCAAAAGCCCAAACACTTACCACACTGTTTGAGAGTGTTCAGTGAGGTTTTGGTGTTGCTGGGAAACATTGAAAGAAACCAAGGATGGTAGATGCAACATGGAGCTTGTTGTGGGATCCGAAGAGCTAGACAAGACACGGTTCCGAGAAGCCTTGTTGGAGTAGGAGCTTAGAGGGCTTAGGTACAGAGGGTAGATTAGGTTTGGAGGGTCTCTTGCTTACCCATGTATTCCAACTGATTGTCTAGTGGATCGATTACCGCTTGGAGAGCGGCGGAGAGGTTTTTCGCCAAGTTCTTCGGTTTCTTCTTCGATAACACGTCTCGGTGTTATCTGTGTTTGCATCTCTCTTCCCTACTCTTGTTCATTTCATTTTATTGCTGTGATTGCTTTAAATATGAATTAGAGTAGCTCTCTTGCTTGTTTGTTTGCGTTTACACTATTCCGCACTTAGTATTAAGTTAGTGTAAAAACAACCAAGCTGTAATTTGAATTGGGGGTCTAAACGAGCTCTAGTGTTTTCACACTTTTCGAGCTTTCATATTGAAACTTGAATTTTAAGGTAATCTTTTGAAAATAAATGATATTAGATTGCTAGTGCTTTCTTTTGAATTTTTTTGTGCTATTTCTTCTCAAAAAGGTTTTTGTACTATTAACTACTATATATGTGCCGAATGTTAAGGAGCTCAAATATGGAATGAAATAAATGCATTTATTAGTATTTTATTTATCCTTATTTGTGAGTATGTAATATTTATCCTAATCAATTCCTTTTGAATAGGTTAACAATCTTCTCTTGCTTGAGGCCACGTTTTGTCTTTCCTAGGTTGGCTGTTCATTCACCTCCTTAAAGAAAAATACCAATTTCATATAACATTAGAAATTTCAAGTAGAAAAATAGAAATCGTATTTTTGGAAGTTTGAATTTAATATCTAAAAAGGCTAGTGTTCATTGATCTTTAAAATAGAACTACAAAACCTTTTGTGAAAGGTGTACTAGTTCAACAACAATTGACAAAGCACACTTTGATGCAGTGTGCATTCCTCATATGACTAAAAGAAAATAAAAGAATAGTTACTCAAAAACCAAATAAAATAAAATTTATTACATACCTTAGATTAGGCTAGAGTAAAATTCTATTTTGAATAAAAAAAATTGCGTGAATTTTTTATTTAATATATATTACATTTTCATACATGATTTTACAAGCACAATTTGGGTCCTAAGCTCAAAATGTAAAAGGATTTAGGCCCAAAGAGCTCAATACAATGAATTTGTAGAGAGTGGGTTCGAAAACTAGGTTCTAATGAGTTGAATTACAATTATAGTGGATCTAGATGACAAGAAAGCAAAGATAAACTAGTTTTACCCAAAGAAAATCGTCCTCAGCACAATCCGAGGAGATTAGTTCTTGTATATATTTCTTTTGGATTTGATTACAAGTCTAGTTCCTATTGTTACAGTGTTTTTCTCTCAATTCTCTGATCCTTTTTTCTCAGAAACTTCTTTCTCTTTTATACTATCCTCCTTCTTTCATCTCCACCCACCATATATAGACCAAGTTGCTGGTTTTAATCCTTGTCCCATCAGCACATTCGTGAAATTTTTGGAGTAGTTGTAAGGCTGAAAATTACTGTTCAAGTATTACTTCCACATTAATGCGGCCAGAGAGTTAGGTGCAGAGCATTCAATGCGGTGATAGTAGTTTTCTCTCAGAGATTTCATAGCTTCCCTTTGTCCTGTGCTTTTTTGATGTGTATCAATGGCAGCTCTAAGAATTTTTTTCAGGGTATTCCTCAACAAGCATAAATTACACAATCTAATAAAAAGAAAATTTTGTATATTGATAATAACAACAATTGCAAAAATATGCAAATACATAAAGTTTACAATTGCCTTCTATATGGTTTTCTTATCAAATATTTGTCCATAATTCTAGCAAAAGAATAAACAATAAACTATAAGTTCATTTGAAATATTAATAAAATTATTAATTATTGTTGTTTAGTTGTTTCATTAATTTGTTTGTCTTTTATAAACTATAATTTGTTATATTGTTGTTTCATTAATTATAAAATTATTAATTGTTGTTTAGCCTAACATAATTTAATTTATTTGTTTTTTATAATGTATTGGTTAATTAAATTATTAATTATTGTTTATTAGTTGCTTCCCCAAATTAAAATTTTATTGTTTATTTTTTTACTCACCAATATTAACTAATTACAATTTGTTACTTAAGATTTATTGTGAAAATATTGTGGTAACATTTATCAATTGTGATTTTTTATTCTTTTTATTATTTTTCCTTTCTTTCCTTGCATCCTTACGTTTTTTTTTTTTTTCCTCCACACACATATCCCCATCCCCACTCCTCTCATCTTGTTTTTATTTTTCTAGAACTCTTCCTCCACACAATGTGTCCTCTTAGCTTTTATTTTTCTTTCTTCATCTCTAGCAGACTAGCTCTCTCTTTCTTATTCTCTTTCTCTCATACTCTCATCTTGTCACACACACATTACCGGCGGAGAACAAAGCAAGAATTTAAAGCTATGATGTTGGAGGTGGGAGTGCCAGAATTTAAAGCTTGCTTCGCCCAAGAGAAGTGTGAACAGGAAGCGCTACAGTGTTCTCTACTTGTAGAGAAGCACTATAGCAATTCTAAAGAAAAAATTGGAGATGGAGAAGCTGTTGGAATGGGGTTTTGGGGTGTTTTCTCTCTAAAATTGGCTTTAAAGAATCCATTGGAGATGCTCTTAGATTAGGTTGTAATCGCTTATATTGGGTTTTGGTTTTTTATTATTATTATTATTATTTTTTTTTTGAGAATCCGTGGGTTTGCTTTACCTTGTTTTTTTTTCTTTAGATTGGGTTTGTAATCTGTTGTTTAGGATTGATGTTGGGCTTTTTTTCCCTGGTGGGCTTGTTCTATTATAACTTTTTTTTTTCCCATCAGATTTTAGTTCAATTTTTTTGTTTTTGTTTTGTTTTGTTTTTTTGTTTTTGCTTAAAAGTGGAACAAATAAATTTTTTATTTTTATTTGAGGGTGTTCCTAAACAAATAAATTTTTTTAATTATTATATATAATTTTTTTTTAGGTCAGGGTGTTCTTGGGAACACCCTCGACTGAACGTGGCGCTGCCACTGATGTGCATCCTTATCAATAAAATCTCCCGAAACGTTGGCAGACCACACCTTCTGACCTTTGCTTTGCTTAGCTAAGGAGACATTCCTCTTCGGACCACCTTCTTGAACCCTTATGACCAGACCCTTTTCTTCATTCATTAATGCGGACTTTCGTGATAGCGTTTACCCGTCCTCAGACTACTAGGTGTCCTCGGACAGAGCCCATGGCCCAATACATATATATACTACTGGGCCTATCACTTCTATAATGATAATAAAGAATGAAAAAGGTTTTTAATAATCATTTTTTAATTATTCAGTCTGTCAATGATAAATTCTTGGACATATTTCAAAGATGTTATATATGGAAGGTGGAGATTTCTTTCCTTGATACATATAACATAGAGAGGTAATAAATCATATAACTTTCTCTTTAAGAAAAAAAAAAAGAAATCCATTAATTTACTTTAATGATAATCATAGGGCCACATAAGAGTGCCTATAATCCTAACTCTATAAATAGCGCAGGCACCATTAGTTTATTAATTGTAACTTAATAATAGTCTTTCAATCCAAAAGAGAATGGAGAAGAAAATAATGAGTTGTTTGGTACTGGTCTTTGGGTTGATGATTATTATGGTCCTAATAAATGCAAGTGCAAATGCTGCAGATGGCATTACATGCGAGGAGGCTTTAACACAATTGATAACTTGCCAACAATACTTCCTTGGTAATGGCCCAACCAAACCCTACATGTTGTAAAGGTGCAGAAAATGTATCGCAACAGGCAAACACCACTACAATACGCAGTTCTTTGTGTGAATGTTTCGAAACTGCTCCAAATATATTTCAATTTATACCAGAAATACTAAAACAGTTTCCCCAACTTTGCAAAATCGAAGTTCCTATTCCTCTTGACCCCACTATGGATTGCAACACGTAATCTCTCTCTCTCTCTGTGGAAAAAGGGTCATAACTCATAATACATATGTAAAAAAAAAAAATTGTAATGAATCTTCTCATGTCTTGATTAATATGTTTGTGTTTAATGATGTGCAGTGTCCCATGATGCTCTATGGAGTGGAGATGTTAGTGAAACAAACAATGGGGAAGCAAACCTTCTCCCTTCTCCTCGTGTGTGTGTGTTAAAAATACTTCGTATTCTTAAAAGAAAAAATAGTGGATTAATCCTACATTGGAAAATGAGTGTGAGCAAAAGAGGTTTAAAGCCTATGTTGTATATCCAAGAGTTAGGCCCTTTTGGATATACACCACTATAAGTTTCTTTAAAAAACCTTCTCCCTTCTCCCCGTGTGTGTGTGTGTGTTAAAAATATTTAGTATTCTTAAAAGAAAAATAGTGGGTTAATCCCACATTGAAAAATGAGTGTGAGTAAAAGAAATTTAAAGCCTATGCTGTGTATCCAAGTATATATTTCCCTTTGTTTTTTAAAATTTGAATTAATATCCACACTAATATTGTTGGGGCACAGTAGAAATTTGAACACACCAAGATTATTTGTTTGTTTGTTTTTTTTTTTTTAATTTTTGAACACAAACCCAATCTCATTCATTCATAAACAAACTGTCTACGTACAAAGCTTCTTGAGCAGGTGGGGGGGGGGGGGGATGGTGGGGGGAGTCCTCCAACCACACTAGCTCTTCCACTATTTGCATAGCATATTTTGCTAGAGAATGTGCCGCAGAATTAGCACTTCTCTTAACACAGCTAACAGATGTTCTAAATCCCATTGCCATACATTGGATATCCCCATAAATGTGCCCCAAACTAGAATAAGTAGCTCGTGGAGACCGCAAAGACTGCATGACTGTCACATTATCTCCTTCCAAGATTAGGTCCTGAAATCAGTGGTGGCACCACGTTCAGTCCAGGGTGTTCCCAAGAACACCCTGACCTGGAAAAAAAAAATTATATATAATAATTAAAATTTTTTTATTTGTTTACCCTTAAAAAAAAAAATTTAGGATCACCCTCAACCAAAATTTGGAACACCCTCAAATAAAAAATAAAAAAATTATTTGTTCTACTTTTAAGCAAAAAAAAAAAAAAAAAATTTGTAACAGAATAAGCCCACCAGGAAAAAAAAGCCCAACATCAATCCTAAACAACAGATTGCAAACCCAATCTAAAGAAAAAAAAAAAAACAAGGTAAAGCAAACCCAACATGGTAGCAAACCCACGGATTCTCCAAAAAAAAAAAAAAAAAAAAAAACCAAAACCCAATATAAACGATTACAACCTAACCTGAGAGCATCTCCAATGGCTTCTTTAAAGCCAATTTTAGAGAGAAAACACCCCAAAAACCCACTCCAACAGCTTCTCCATCTCCATTTTTTTCTTTAGAATTGTTACAGTGCTTCTCTACAAGTAGAGAACACTGTAACATTTCCTGTTCACACTTCTCTTGGGCGAAGTAAGCTTTAAATTTTGCCACTGCCATCTCCAACATCATAGCTTTAAATTCTTGTTTTGTTCTCCGTCAGTAATGTGTGTGTGACAGGATGAGAGTATGAGAGAAAGAAAAATAAAAATAGAGAGGATACGTTGTGTGGAGGAAGAGTTCTAGAAAATAAAAACAAGATGAGAGGAGTGGGGATGGGGATACATGTGTGGAGGAGAAAAAACAAGAGAAAAAAAGAAAAGAAAAGAAAAGAAAAAAGAAAAGAAATGTAGGATGCAAGGAAAGAAAGGAAAAAGAATAAAAAATCACAATTGATAAGTGTTACCATAATATTTTTACAATATTTCACAATAAATTTTAAATAACAGATTATTATTAGTTAATATTAGTGAGTAAAAAAATAAACAACAAAATTTTAATTGGGAGAAGAAACTAATAAACAATAATTAATAATTTAATTAACCAATACATTATAAAAGATAAACAAATTAAATTATGTTAGGCTAAACAACAATTAATAATTTTATAATTAATGAAACAACAATATAACAAATTATAGTTTATAAAAGACAAACATATTAATGAAACAATTAAACAACAATAATTAATAATTTTATTAATATTTTAAATGAACTTATAGTTTATTGTTTATTCTTTTGCTAGAATTATGGACAAATATTTGATAAGAAAACCACGTAGAAGGCAATTGTAACCTTTATGTATTTGCGTGTTGTGGGGCCCGACAACAGATGGGCCAGATCCACCTATTCACAGGAATACTTAAGGCCCAAGCCGAAGAGGATAGTAGTCCCAGCCCAATAAACGCAAAGCACCAATGGGCCATAGAAACCGCCGAGGAAGGTACAGCCCTCGGCTAGCCCAGAGCTACACTAAGGAAAGGGGTAAAAGCGGCATAGGGATAATCTGGTAAGAAATCTAAAATATCTAGGAAAGGCTGCCCAAACTACCTGCCCTAGACGGAGCTTTGCCTCTCACAGAGTCGTGTCTCTTTAGCCTACTCAACCACTCCCAACAACTCAGGTCTTAAACTGATGGGACAAGTGTCAGGCTAGGAAAGTTCGACCCTACACGTGGACGAAGGAAATTGAATGCATGCTAATATAAAAGGAAAATTTGCAACCTAAAGGAAGGGGGGGATCCTTCCGGAGAAAAGGACCAAAAGGGGTGAACACTTCTAAATCATGCATGAACAACTTAACAAAACCACAGCCGAGTAAACATGACTTAGCCTTTCGATCCCACTCTCTACAAATGATATTGTATGGGTCCATTTACGTGCGAACCCAATCCTACTGTGGTTTAACGCAAATCGTGTCCCTACACGTGTTTTTTGATTATTGTTGTTGTTAATATACAAAATTTTATTTTTATTAAATTGTGTAATTTATGCTTGTTGAGGAACACCCTGAAAAAATTCTTAGAGCCGCCACTGCCTGAAATCCAACTTCCCTTGCAAACTCCATTGCTCTCCTACATGCTAGAACTTTGGCTTCCTCGTTGTCCCTTACTGGAACACACCAAGATTATTTGTTAAATTTGTTTGTATTTACTTTTTTTTTGAGAAGGTGTTTGTATTTACTTAGTGTATAGGATATCAAGGGTCCGTTTGGATTGAACTTATTGTTGCTGAAACTGAAAACTGAAAATACTATAACAAAATAATTTTTAAATGTGTAAATAGTGTCGTGAGACCCATTTTTAATATTTTTTTAATGTATGAACAGTGCTGCTACAGTGATAACAGTGCATGAACAGTGACAGAACAGTGCGTGAACAGTAAAAATTATTTCCTGAACAGTAAAATCATTGTTCATGTGCAAAAAAAAAAAAAAAAAAAAAAAAAAAAAGACTGAAAACGTGTTGCAAAACATAGACGTAGGATTAAGTTGAATCCAAACGCCCTCTAAGGATAGGGACAAAAAAAACG
The DNA here is from genome assembly GCF_932294415.1 of Quercus robur. NCBI lineage: Eukaryota > Viridiplantae > Streptophyta > Magnoliopsida > Fagales > Fagaceae > Quercus > Quercus robur. The sequence goes on along the minus strand of NC_065540.1, from coordinate 46,628,974 downwards.
TAGTTTACAAAAAAAAAAAAAAAAAAAACAAAAAACAAAAAACAAAAAGGTTAAAAATGTAAAAATATTTGAGAGAGAGAAGTGTGCTCTACACTCCACTCCACAGTTCGTACTTCTTGTCTTTCTTTTAGTATCTGCCAGATCCATTCCGTTTTCCCCCTTCTTTGTACTCCCTAAAACGGTGTCGTCCTGTCTCTTCACTTGGCCTCTAAATCCTAGGCGGCAATGTCAGAAAACAACTTAACAATTCCATGGGAGTCTTTACCTGATGAGATTCTAACCCATATTTTTGTTTTCCTACCCATCAAATCCATAATTGTCTGCAACTCAGTCTCAAAAACATGGAAATCCTAAATCCAAAACCCAACTTCCATGAGGCTCTGCATTGGGCTGCTTTGTGTTAATTTTTGTTTTCCTTAGCATGATTTGTGTTAATTTTTTTTCGTCCCAATAAAGTAGTTATATATGCTTAGATGTATTGTTTTGTTAACTCCATTTGATCTTTTCCCTCTCTTAATCACTTGTGAGTTGAGAATGAGTTAGTATTTTCTATTACACAATTGTACGAAGTAAAACCAGAAGACCAACATCGGTGGAAAAAAATAAAGAGGAACATTAGGAAAATTAAAGACAACACAACTTATAATTACTTTACTTGAGGATGGTAATAGGCTGTAGGCATGGGAAGCATTTCCTTATAGACATTAGACATCCTTCTCGTCCCATGCCAACAAGTTACAGGTGAAACTCAATCCAAAATCCTAACGCAACTTCCCCCCCCCCCCCCCCCCCCCCCCCCCCAAAAAAAAATCTAAAAAAACAAAAACATAAACGACCAAGAAACTATGCTAACAACTTTTTCAATAATTCATAATGTTGAAAATTAATTCATCTTATAAGGTCCTAATGTTCTTACTTCTTAATTCATTCTTTAGATGAAAGTTATTTTTTTTTAGAGTAGTTAGGGATTTGTCTTAAGCAATTCAAGAAAGAGAACATTGGTTTTATGAACAAAGAAAGTACGCGAGTAACAGATTATTGTTGAGGAAGGGATAACAACTTGCAATAAGTCACATTGAACACTCAAGGATATATACTTTTTGTCATATACCCTTAACTAACAACTAGGGATGTATCACAGAGAGCCTATTGATGGATGATACAAGCCTTAACTAATAATAGTTTTTTGTGGTTGTCTATGGTTATACTTTCAAATGTTTTTTTTTTGTAAAGAAGAGTTGATGTCATAATGTATTTGTGTTTTTTATTTTGCTATGAATCTTGTGATATTTATACTCTCTTATTTTCTTTTGAAACACAATGTCTTGTCTTTCCAATTCCCTTAGTTGAGTAGCAAGATATCTTCTTATTATATAATTGCTAGCATGAGAATGTCCCCCGTTCCCCTTGATGCACAAATTCATTTGGTATGGGCTTGGAGTACTTCTTAATATGTACATTCCGAAAAACCACAAATATCGGTGTAGTTTTTTCTATATGGTTAATACACTAATTAGTATCTTTTTTTCTACTTATGGTGTTAAATTACAAAAAAGAATTCACTTATAGTTCTTAAATTCTTGCAGGACCTTGTGCAATCATTAATGGTGATGAGCTTAAAATAGCTAACATACTTTACTTGGCAAAAGATAAGATTCAACAAAGCTCTTGAATGATGTTTAGTTTGTTATTAGCTTTCTAAGTCAAAATGAATAGCAGTTGTTTATGTTAAACTTCTTTTGTGACTATACCATTTTTATTATTATTTTGGATGATTTGCAATTTTTTTTATAGATTTTTTACTAAAATGATTTGGCACTTTATTTGTTAGCGTCAAAAGGCATAGTAGTTGTTTATGTTAAACTCCTTTTGTGGCTACACTATTCTTATGTATAATTCTTACTAGTTGATACCCACGCAATACATGGAAATATGATTATTTTTGAGATATAGTATAATGTATAATTTACTCTCTAAATTTAATTTTAGATAATTTGTTTTTTCTAAAAATTAAATAATTTCTAAAAGTAATTTTTATCTTTTTTTTTTTTACAATATATAAATTTTATCATTTTTTTGTGTGTTTTTGATTGATATTATTCTTTTTTTAAGTGATCCATATTCTTTTAACTATTGTTATTATGCATTATATTTCCTAATTTCTTTTGGTACAAATAAAATTTTTAAAGTTTCAAATTTCTCATTCTTTTAAGGAGATTATCATGATAATTAAAACTTATCACATAATTACAATTGATAGTACTCAAATAATTGATGGTACTCTCAACCTAAACCTGTCTTTACCTATCCTTTATTAAGTAAGTGCACCAAAATGGACTGAAATACATTGAAGGACCAAATTGGTCCAAATGGACCGAAGTTGGCCGAATTGGACCGAATGCCAAACTGTATTAGTAAACATAACTAAAAAAAATAATAATAATAACAATTGTGGGAGGACTTTCGTCTCGGCCCCCAATCAGGTATTGTTCACTTTGGGATGGGCAAGGATCGACCTATGTCCCACCCGCACGAATTTGGTATGTGTAGTAGTGGTACACTCATCCTTAGGCCAAAGGCTTTTAAGGCATGAGTGGGAGGTGTCTCTCCCCGATGTGAGATTGAGCAAATTCGTGCAGGTGGGACGTAGGTCGATCCTTACCCATCCCAAAGCAAACAATACCTGTTTGGGGGCTGAGACGAAAGTCCTCCCATAATAATAATAATAATAATAATAATAATAATAATAATAATACTTGTGGGGATGAAAGGCCCAGATAAGGATATTGGGCCATAGGCCGCACCCGAGGACATCAAAGAGCCCGAGGACAGGTAAGTACTAATGAAGGCACATGGATTATTAGATTGAGGAAGAGGTCTAATCATAATGAGCAGGTAACATTGTCCGAGGAGCAACCCCTCCTCGGCCAACAGAGTAGAAGTCTAAAGTTCGACCACCCATCAAATACTGGGTAGTGGGCAACTATGCTTGAGAGGATAAGGTTTAGAGAGAGGTGAGTCAACAGAGAATTTAGAAATATCTAGGAAGAAAGCTGCTATCACTGCATTAAATGCTCTGCATCTAACCCACTGGCCGCATTAATGTGGAAGTGATACCTAAATAGTGACTTCCAGCCTTACAGCTACCTATAAAGACTTCAGGAAGGTGCTGATGGGACAAGTATCAAGGAGATTAGCAATCTGATCTACACGTGGAAGGCTAAGATGAAAGAGGGGAAGGGAGTATAAAAGGGAAGGATTCCATTACAGAGGGGATCGTCAGGAAAACGAAGGAGAAATCACTGTGTAATCAAGAACTTGAGTATTTGTATAAGTCTAAGAGAAATATATAAGAACATACCATCCTCGGACCTGATTGAGGAGTATTTTTCTTTTTCAAACTGTTTGTCTTGGTCATTCTAACACCAACTAGCTTATTGTGATCAACATTCTAACTCATTGAACATTCAGTAACAGGCCTACTCTCTAACAAATTCATTGTTTTGGGCTTATTGGGCCATTGTTCAAACCACTTGGGCTGTGGATCTAAACTTGTCCTTACAATAAACTTAACTTGAAATAAGTAATGTATTCCAATGTAATGAAAGTTGTTAATTTGTTGTAGAAGTAACATCAATCATGTTTGTTATTACATTAATATTTTTAACTAAATTAGTATGCATATGTTTGTGATTCTATGTGCCTGTTGAAGGTTTTATTCAAGTTGAATTTGGTAACATGTAAAGAAAGTCGGTACTCACAAAAAAATATATCAGGAAAACCACTTGCATGTAATATTTTATACATAAGGAAAAAGAAAGGGGGGGGGGGGGGGGGAAACCTTTGTTAAGAGCTTTATTATCTTTATCTCTTAAAGTTGATGAAATTGACATATGGCACTTCAAGTAGGAGTGGAACTTCAACCTGACATTGAATACTACATTAGCACACACACACACACACACACACTCACATATATATATATATATATATGAATAAAATGGAGAAATGAGATTTTTTTTTTTTTTTGGGTGAGTATATAAACTAAAAATAAATAAACGGTGTCCACGCCAAAATTCTTTGTATTACATGTATTTTCTATTATAAGTTACATTTAGGTTCAAGAAAGCGTAAAGTTATGGTAGGGAAAAGTGATGGACCTATCATAATTGATAAGTTAATTAGTTTTGAGAATGAATAAAGGCATAATGCATTATTATTGCATACATTAATATTTATAGGACAAAACTTAGGTACAATATTTGAGTGTTGTTTCTTAGGTTTTTCTCTCCCTCTTAAGATTCAGCCATGTTGCTTTTTCTCATGGGATGTAAGTGTATTTTTAGTTAAGTGTAGTCACATGGTTGAATCTTAGGAGTGAAATCTAAGAAACAAAACCTAAATACTATACCTAAGTTTTGCCCATATTAATATACATATATTTTTTTAAAGAAATCATGGAAATAAAATGATGACAGTTATTGATATGGCTCAATAGAAACTTAACAACAATAAATGTGACACTTTAGCTTTTAAATATTACTAGTTGCAGACTCAAGCATTGCATGGAAAAAGTGATACAATTATTTTATAATAGAGTATAATATAAATTTTGTAGGTTAAATAGTGCATGGATTTTTTTAAAAGTATTTCTATTTTTTAAAGTGTTATATAATGGAACATGTAATGAATTTTTCATTAAGTAGCAATAAATAGTGATATATGTATAAAAGGGGTAATTTAATAAAAAATTTGAATTTCATAATTATAATATTGTTTTACGTTTTCGGAGAATATGTTATTAAAGATATTTTTTTTAATATTACCATAATTAGTTGAATAATTTGAACATCTTGAAGAATATAAAAAAGAAAAAAAAAATTGTACATCTCCAAATCCATTCACATATAACATGTTACTTGTGTTACAACATCTTTCCCTTGGATCAAGATCTTCTAGAGTTCCTAGAGTACTTTATCACATAGAATTCTTTTAATCTTCATCTTTCATTTTAAAATAAAAGGTCCCGATTATACCATGTCATTACTCCATTAATAAAACCTCAAAATAACATGCCACATCAGCTTTTAAAATAAAACAAATTTACATGTTAGTTTTTTTAATTAATTTTAATTTTCAAAAACTTAGAAAAATTGATATGTGAATTTTACAAATTGACAGCATTTGAAGACTCTTTTGTGTGGTTTAAAAGCTAAAAATGTAAGCCTCACTTTGGAGTGAGTTGTTTGGTAGGAGAACTCTTACAATGTTATTTAAATAACGTTACTCAATATAAGTAACTTAAAACATGTATTTAGAGAACTCTTAGAGAGGCGTATTCAACACTTATTACAAATAAAAATAGAATAATTGTGAATATTGTGAAATCATGGGACCCACACATAGTTTTTTTTTTTTTTTTTATAGGACACACTTAGTCCGTTGATTTGGCAAAACACAACTGTTTTTTTTTTTCTCTCTCTCTCTCCTTCATGCATTAGACAAGACTTCACCCTCTCACTGAACGGCTCTTTTCCTTGTTGGACTCATCTTCATCAATTAAATTCAAGCTCACTCTCTCACATAAAGACTCTCTGGATTTTGGAATTTGTCTCACTTCCTTCTTGGACTCATCTTCATCTAATAGGCATGTATTAATTTACTTTAAAAAAAAAAAAAAAAAAAAAAAAAAAAAAAAAAAAAAAAAAAAAAACTCTTTTTTTGTTTTTTTTTTTGGTAGATTTGTTCGAATCTGACTCACTTCTATAGGAATGATTCTCTCTCTCTCTCTCTCTCTCCGTAAAATCGTGTGAGAGAAGTTTTTCTTTAGTAGTTCATTGCGCATTTTCATACTACCTCATAATGCCCCTGAACAGGTGACGTATAGATTTATGCTAGAAAATAAAAAGAAAAGGTAGAGCCAATAGGATAAGTTTGAACTAGATGAACTAATAGGAATTTTTAGTGGGCTGAAATAGGTAAGTATTTGGACAATAGGAGTGGGTTGTTGGTGGATAAGATGGGCAGTAACATATGGGGTTGAAGAAATGAATGAGTGAAATTCAACCTGGCAATGAAGCAGTGAGATTTGCAGTGGGCTGTTGGCGGTGACGAAAAGAGCACGTAGTGAAGGAGATGGGGGGAAGATGGGATGAGAGGAAGTAGGAAGCATAGAGCAAAGAAAGTTACACACTTTTTCTAAAACATACATACTCATACCTAATACTCATTTATGTATTTTCCATTTTAAAAGAAATGTTACAAAAATATATTACCAAACACATTTTTTTACATTTTGAGTAATCAAAAGAAGTTTTTTTAGTACACTTTTTAAAATACACTTTTCACATTGTTTTGAAAGTCATAACTACAAGTCCTAAGTTTTTGAAAATTAAATTTAATTAAAAAAATTGACATGTTAATTTTTTCTTTTTTAAAAGCTGATGTGGCATGTTATTTTAAGGTTTTTGTTAATGGAGTAATGGCATAGTATAATCTGGACTCTTTATTTTAGAAAAAGAGTTAAAATTAAAAGAACTCTATGTGGTAGAATTCTAGAGAATCTTGATCCAATTCCCTCTCTCTTGTGCGCATGTGTTTGTTTCTCAAAAAAACATAAAAAATGACATGTTACTTTAAGTTTAAATATTATAAAGTTTAGAATTGTGGCAAATTTTTGTTTTCTTTATGATATAAATGTTTTGTTTTGTTTTTTGTTTTTTTTTTTTGAGATACTCTTTATGATTAAATGTAATGTTTACAATATTGAAACTTGAATTTTAAGGTTATCTTTTGAAAAAAAATTTTTTTTTTTTTTTGAGAAATTGAAAATAAATGACATTAGATTGATATTGTTGACTTTTTAATTTTTTGTGCTATTTCTTCTCAAAAAAGGTTTTTGTGCTATTAACTACCATATATATATATATATATATATATGTCTTTCTCCAAAAAAAAAAAAAAAAAAAACTACCATATATATGTGCCAAGTGTTAAGGAGCTCAAATATGGAATGAAATAAATGCATTTATTAGTATTATATTTATCCTTATTTGTGAGTATTTAATATTTATCCTAATCAATTCTTTTGAATGGTTCAACAATTTTATCTTGCTCAAGGCCAAGTTTTGGAGAAATTATAAGATCCACATGGTGGACAAGTAATGTGGTCCACTATTCTACTAAAAAACTTCCACTTGTTTAAAATTGTTAACTAGAAATTTTTTTTTAAACAGATATTAATTACTGACTCGGCAATTTTAAACAAGTGGAAGTTTTTTAGTGGAATGAAGGACAAGTGACATGGTCCACCAGAGAACTCTATAATTTCTTTACATTTTGTCTTTCCTTGGCTGGCTGTTCATTCACCTCTTTAAAGAAAAATACCAATTTCATATAACATTGAAAATTTCAAGTAGAAAAATAGCAATTATATTTTTGAAAGTCTGAATTCAATATCTAAAAACGCTAGTATTCATTAATCTTTAAAATAGAACAACAAAATCTTACGTGAAAGACATATCAGTCCAATAACCAATGGCACAGCAGTACAGCACATTTCAATGCAGAGTATGCATTCCTCATATGGCTAAAATAAAATAAACGAATAACTATTCAAAAATCCAAAAAAAAAAAAAATTACATATTTAAATTAAGAAATAGTAGGATTCTATTTCAAATTTTTTTAAAAAAATTGTATGAGTTTTTTATTTAATATATATAACATTTCCATACATGGTAATATAGAAAGAAAAAAAAAAACATTTATTATCATTTTTTTATTATTATTCAGTCTGTCAATGACAAATTCTTCGATATGTATCAAAGATGTTATAAATGAAGGTGGAGATTTCTTTCCTAGATACATATAACATAGATAGGTAATAAATCATATACCTTTCTCTTTAAAAAAAGAAATCAATTAATTTACTTTTAATGATAGCCGTAGCGCCACATAGGGGTGCCTATAATCCCACGATTCCCACCTCTATAAATAGCGCAGGCACCATAAGTTTGTAACTCAACAATAGTCTTTCCTTTTTTTTGAGATAAACGATAGAACAAATAGCCTTTCAATCCAAAAGAGAATGGAGAAGAAAATAATGAGTTGTTCAGTATTAGCCTTTGGGTTGATGATTATTTTAGTCCTCAACGCAAGTGCAACTGCTGCAGATGGCATAACATGCGAGGAGGCTTTAACACAATTGATAACCTGCCAACCATACTTCCTTGGTTTTGGCTCCAAACCAAGCCATACATGCTGTAAAGGAGCAGAAAATGTATCGCAACAGGCGAACACCACTACAATACGTAGGTCTTTGTGTGAATGTTTCGAAAATGCTGCAAAAGCTTTTCAACTTCTACCTGAAAGACTAAAACAGCTTCCCCAACTTTGCAAAATCCAAGTTCCTGTTCCTCTTGACCCCACTGTGGATTGCAACACGTAATCTCTCTCTCTCCCTCTCTTTTTGTGTGTGTAAAAATGATCATAATACATATGAAAAAAAAAATTGTAATGAATCTTCTCATGTCTCGACTAATACGTTTGTGTTTAATGATGTGCAGTGTGCCATGATGCTCTATGGAGTTGGAGATGTGAAATAAACAATGGGGAAGCAAGCACGCAACAAATATAGCCAGTTTTGTTGCTGTACAACTTATATGCGCCTCATTTATTTTAATTATTTCTTATATTTGTAACACCTATTGTAAGTGAAATGAATACAAATATTCGTACTTTATTTATCCAATAAAAATAAATGAATTAATGGATGAATAATTTATTGCTTAATGACTCTTGCAAAGTATTATTTCTTTCTAATTGTTTAAATTTGACTCAATATCCACATTAATATTGTCAGGGCTATAGTAGAAATTTGAAGACTTATTCACCAAAAAAAAATTTGAAGACACCAAGATTTTTTGTTATAATCTATTTTTATTTACTGATTTCGTAATTGTATAATATAATCCAACCTGTATGTGATTAATACTATACAGACACAAAGAATGTCGCATCAGTAATTTCTGGAAAAAAAAATTGACTATTGAAATTCGATCTTAATGGTTATATTGATAGAAAAAGAGAGATTAGTCATAACATTCCAAGTTTGATCAAATTATCCAACGGCCCAATTGGTCTAATGGCTCCTCCAGGTTATGGAGGAGTGAGGGGTTCAACTAAGATAGATATATATATATATATATACACACACATATACATACACGGTCAACTTAACAATTCCATGGGAGTCTTTACCTGATGAGATTCATATTTTCACTTTCCTACCCAGCAATTCCATAATTGTCTGCACCTTAGTCTTAAAAACTTGGAAATCCCAAATCCAAAACCCAACTTCCATGGGGCTCTGCACTGGGTTGCTTTCAAGATCACTAGTGATGTTAAAATACATAATTTAGGGCATGAAGTCTTTCACGAAATATTGCAGCCAGAACTTCAAGCTTATACCCCCCTGAAGCTTCTGTTTACACATATGGGAATTCCATCCCCTTGTTTTATGTTGGTTATAGTCACTGTCTCAATATATCGGTGATGAAATTAACAATATGGTGTTGTTTCCTCGCGGACCAAAGCTTTAAGTTTAACTATGACTAATCAAGGCAGCTTAGGTTCACTAGAGTACATATATAGTGAAGTACATACCAAAGGCAGTAGGTTTTACAAGGAATGGTAAGATTGTGTTGGATATGGATGGAGGACACCTTCTGTCACTGGATTTTGAGACACAAGAGATTAAACATCTTAATATAATTGGATATAAGTATAATTTTGTTGATGCTTACATTGAGAGTCTAGTTTTGCTCGACAAATCTGCCAAGAATGTAGTTACTGAGGAAAATAGGTAAGATGCATTTTATGCTTTTTTTTTTCATGGTTTTACATTTAGTTCTTCAAATATACTTGTCGGTGATTATATCAAAAATTAGATATCAATATATACTGTTTGATATGGCACTGCTCTATAAATTCTTATTATTGCTAATTGATTACCTTAATTAAATGTGTTTTTTATTTAGGATAAATAACTTATCAAGGATAGTTGAGTACATGCTCGCATGTATACTTAAAATTCTCATATAAAATTGATAAATAACTTATCAAGGATAGTTGAGTACATGCTCGCATGTATACTTAAAATTCTCATATAAAATTTTCTGTAAAATTATTCATTTATTAATTTTATAATAAAAAATAGTCTGTTTTGGTTATTAACTTTGAGCAAACTCCCCCTCAAAAAAAAAAAAAAACTTTGAGCAGACTTGTTTATCAAGAGAAGTTCATGTTTCCTACCACGTATGATTTACATTGTGAAAGTTCAAATATGTGTATAAAACACCCTTGAACGTTTAGACCCCAATAACAAAAATATCAATTCAAGCTTAATGTCAAACAATAAATGTGCGGAACATGAACATAAGCTAATAATTGAATCGATAAACAATCTAAATCATAAATAATCACAATCATAGCAGTAATTAAATGGTAAAGATAAAGGGAAGAGAGATGCAAACACAAGGACAACACTCGATGTGTTATTGAAGAGGAAACCGAAGCCCTCGGTGTAAAACCTTTCCGCCGCAATCCAAGCGGTCAATAATCCACTAGAAAATGTAGTTGGGATACATGAACAGCAATAGATCCTCCAAGCCTAATCTACCCAGTGTACCTAAGCCCTCCAAGCTTCTTGCTCCAACGAGGTTGCGCCGAACCTATTTCTTTTCTAGCTTCCCGGATTCCGCTACTTGACCATATTATCAACCAATATGAATTGGTCCCTTCCTAACTGCTTCCCAAAGCACCAAATAAACCTTCTCACAGATATGGGTATGGTGAGAAAATGATTTGGCCAAGAACCTCTCAAAGATGTATCAATGGAGAGGAAGAGAGTAGAGAAATTTGAAGAGTCTCTTAGGTGAAGATTGTGGATGAATCAATCTTGTTTTTCTCTAGGGTTTCTCTCTTAAAATTCTCTTTGGAGACTCTCTTTCTTTTGTGGGTATAAGGGGTATTTATATTAGGGTGAGAATGGAATGTGAAGAGTCAGGTTTTTTCAAAACAGGGGTGGCTTGCGGCTTGGCCTCGCGGCTTGACTGAGTCGCGAGATCCAGCCGCGCGATAACAGAACGGCCAGTTGTCCTATTTTGTCCTGTAGTGCTCCAGCTAGCATGACACTTCAACTTCTGGCATGCTTGGCACGTGTGCTGCTTCTGGCGGCTTGCAGCCGTGAGATCCAGCCGCGAGACTCTGTTTTCTTGCACACTCTTGAGCATTCAACACTCTATCTCACTCACTACCCTTACAACGAACCCACCTAAATACAAGGTTACTAATTGCTGAAATACAAGCAGATTTGGCACGGAATAAAGCCAAAAAGATGGTTGAATAAATTCAACCTTACAATTTCCCTCTTTGGCTATTCCGTGACAAAAACCTAAAACAGACTCTAGACTTAACATGTGAGTTGGGAACAGTTGAGCAAAACTCACTCACACCTAATTCTAGAAACTGTGAGACACTTGAATCATATGAATATGAAACTCCTGAAACACAACAATACACCATGATTATTGTATGCAGAAAACATGAAATGCATATGAAACAAGCATAAAGTGATCAAGCAAAGATGAAGTTAAGAAACAAACCATGGCTTGATCAAACAAGTAATCACTACAAGGTAGTGATCACAATGCTCATTCACACTTGGAATGAACACTTGAACATACAAGCTAATAAGAACAATGCAAGTTATTTGTATGCCTAACACTCAACTAATGCATAATACACTAAGTATATGCATCTAGGAACAATCCTACAAGGGCACAAGAGTGACAGTACTTAACAAGAAAATACATGATATTTAGATAGAAGTACTGATTTAACAAAAACATAGAAGCTGCATAAAGCATGGTACAAACCATAAATCCTACAAGAAACCCTAAAAACTTACAAAAGCGACATAGGTACAAACTTTAAAAATAGTTTAAACAGCTAAACATAATCATGAACTATGAGCAGAGCAAAAACATAGTTAATATAACACAAAACTCTTTTCGCTCTGTCTCCCCCTATCATATCACTCCCCCTATCATGAATCATATGAGTTGTGATGAACTTGGAACATTTATACCTGTAACCTGAAACACTTGCACAAACACATTAGACCCTCAAGGTATAGCAAGTAAAAAAAGGACAAGTATAATGAATTTCTTCCCTTACAAATGTGTACAAGAAATAGAATTTCTCCCCCTAGGAGTGTGCACAAGGGTCATATAGAAATGACAAAAACTCTCCGGTATACTACTCTAGAGTATACTCTCCCCCTTTTTGACACGAATAGACAAAGGGGTCAATGAGAAAAGAGGGCAAGAGATGAAGGTATGAACAATAATAATGATGCAGGAGGGAAAAATGAAAAGTATTTGAAATCAACTTTGAAAATAACCCTCAATATGCAAAACACGCGATTATCGTGACTAAGTTAAGTTGCCAGGGTAAGCCGCGAAACACTTTGAAAACAAGATTCTTGAAAATTTTTTTAAGTGTTTTTCACGACTGGAAAGATTTACTTGCGAGGGAGTCCCAAGTTGAGCCGCGAAAATCACTGTGTACCCTTCGCGACTGGACCTTCCACTCGCAAACAAGTCGCCAAAACTGACCCGCGAGCTCGCGACTGTGGCATGTGACTTGTCTGACCCGCGACAGAGTCGCCAAAACAGGGCAACACTGTTTTTGAAATTTTCAGTTTTTGTAAAAACAAAATACTTTCCAAAAATAACTAAAACACTCAAAAATCTTTTTGTGTTTGAATCAACAAAGATTGAACATGTGAAAACACATTTTATCAAGTACAATCACACAAATGAATATGGCATTCATTGAACATAAACTTGTGTGTTGTGTGTGGATATCAACAATGAGATAGTCCTTAGTTTAATGTGAAGTTTCAATGATCAATTCAACCAAGGCATACACAATTAGCACTAGATCAAGTGACCCATCTCAATTATAGAAGTATGTATATATGACCTCCCACAAAAACATTATAACATAACATGGAAGTTTTTCATTTGGCTCCACTACAATTCAGTCATTTGATCATTTAGATCCTTTTGAAACAAACACATCTCATTGTGAGAATGGTGTCTGATATTTCACCTTGATGAGATAGCCTTTGTTTTTTTTTGAAAAATCATACACTTTATTTTTGGTCGCTTTCCCTTTTTCCTAGTCGAATATTAGTATGTGCGACAGGCTTTTGCAGCTCAATATCTCTTTACATTTGGAGATTTACATTTGGTGAGCTCTTTTTAGCAAAAACAAAAAATAAAGAGTGGGAAGATATATAGGCACAAGTCTATGCATGTCTCAAGATCAACATAACCATTCACTAATCATTCATGACAAGTTTGAAGATCTATTTACAACAGTCACATAGATTTCAAGATTTCTTCCACAGTGATAAGAGTGCAAAGGAACAAGTTACGCTCGTAAATGCACAAAACCATCAGCACAAAGGTACAAGGCAAAACAAGTTTTGAGACAAAACTCAATAACGTCGATCAAACTTTTTGATTTTCTACTTTTTATATGGTTTTTGGATTTTTGACACATAAGAAGGAAAAGATTGATCAAGAGCAACATTTTCTAAAAATATTTTGAATGAAAGAATACAAAAACAAACAAACAAATTTCAACCCACACAATCAATAAGCAAACAACCAAACAAAGTCACAAAGCATAGGAAGTATTGATGCATAGACATGTTGTAATGCTTATGCATGAGTACCCTTTTTCACCCACACGTCACTTGTGTTTGGGGTGATATCCTTATAGGATTGGGTACGGAAGTTAGGGCTTTCAAACCTTCGTGTGAAGCTTTCCAAGCAGTTGGTGAATGCATCAATCATCTTCATCACGTCCATCATTCCGGGATCACCATTTCGATCTCTTGATGGTTCGCTAGCCCAATTTCTCTTGTCATTTCTTGGTCCTCTTGACCTTTGATCAGTTGCATTCTTCAATGCTCTAAGCTTATGACACTTTGGTCGGGTGTGTCCTTGAAGTCCACAGTGATGGCAAACATGGTTCGTTCTAGAACCTCTTTATGATCTTGGAAGAGATTTCCCTCTAGCTTCAGACCTGACCATAGATTGGTTCCAGGGCTTATTCAACAGCTTTTGGTTAGCCACAATCTTCTTCTTTTCAACTTTTGCCTTCTCCACAATAGGGGCAACTACAACCGGCTCTTTGGTCTTCATAAACTTCACTTCTTTGGAGATATTCGCAGCTGAACTACTTTCTCCAGTATATCCCAATCCGGTTCTATTGGAGAACGATTTTTGTTGAGAATGGACTTCATCAAGCTTCTTAGTGGAGACCTTCTCTATCTTGGTATTTGCTTGAACCACTTCAAGCTCAAGAAATTTTACCTTTGTGTAAGTTTTAGTTAGCACACCATTCAGTGTCTCTATCTTACACTTGGCCTCCTTATAATGCACTAGAAGACTTTTATAGTCCTCTTCTGCCTTCTTCATCTTCTTCACGACTGCCATGACCACCCTTACATGCTCTCTTGACTTCTCAAGGAGTGAGTTGTAATTCTCTTGAAGATTGGTTGTGCTTTCATCCTTTTTAGCATCTGATTCTTCAACAACTCCGATTGATTCTTCATCACTATGCTCCCCAAGCTCTTGCACAAGCAAATTCAAGTCCTCCAAAGACTCAACATAAGCAATGGTCATGAGTGCAGAATAGTTTCCCTTTCTAAGACAGAAACCTTCATCTAAAGATCCAATGATGTTACTGCCCGAATGGTTTTTGATCACTCTTGATGATGGCTTCTTTGAGGTAGACACTTCATCATTCCGAGAGATGGGAGGATGAACTTCCGGAGGAGTGAGAGGACTTGATGTCCTAGACGTTGATCTTGTTTCCATTTTTGAGTTCACAAGAGTTGATTCCTTTTGCAGTGTAGGTTCTCTAACTTCAATATCTTAGGCTTCACCCTCAGTTGTGAATTCTTTGGAGCTTGGCCCTTCTCCATCATCAACCATCTCTACCTTTGTTATAGCATCATCAACCTCCACATTGATGGACTCCATTACCATCTTTGTTCTCTTGTTGAATACTCTATATGCCCGGCTTTTAGTAAAATACCCAAGGAAGGTGCCTTCATCACTTTTTGCATCAAACTTCCCAAGGTTCTCACGATCATTGAGAATGCAACACTTGCTTCCGAATACTCGGAAGTACTTCACTTTTGGCTTCTTTCCATTCCAAATTTCATAAGCGGTCTTCTTTGTTCCCGCTCGGAAGAATATTCTATTACCAATGTGGCATGAGGTGTTCACGGCTTCTCCCCAAAACTTTTGAGGAATTTGCTTGTTGAGTAGCATAACTCTTGCCATTTCTTGAATCACCCAATTCTTCCTCTTAACCACCCCATTTTGTTGAGGAGTTTTGGAAGCTGAAAATTCCCTTTTGATTCCATTCTTCTCACAAAACGACTCAAATCTTGCATTCTCAAACTCCTTGCCATGATCACTCCTTATCTTGACAATAGGAACCCCTTTCTCGTTTTGTAGTCTCTTGCAAAGAATTTTCAATTTCTCACACGCTTCTGATTTTTCTCTAAGAAATTCAACCCAAGTGTATCTTGAGAAATCATTAACAATGACCATAATGTACATTTTTCCTCCTAGACTTTCAGTTCTTGTGGGCCCCATTAGATCTACATGAAGAAGCTCTAAGCATCGTTAAGTGACGATCACATTCAACTTGTGGTGACTTGCCTTTGTTTGCTTCCCTATTTGGCATGCACCACAAAAAGTCTTCTCCACCTTTCCAAATTTTGGAAGTCCTTCAACAGCTTCGAATTTGGAGACTTTAGCCACTTGTTTGAAGTCTGCATGTCCGAATCTTTGATACCAAAGTTCCAACATGTCAACATGAGCAATTCTGCAGGAAATTGGTGCTGTAGGAACCACTCCATAGCAATTGTCGGTAGTCCTCTTTCCTTCCAAGACTTGAATCCCTTCTTCATTGATGATTAAGCATCCCTTCTTCGAGAATTGGACAAGGAAATCCTCATCACATATTTGAGTGATGCTTAGAAGATTTGCCTTCAGCCCTTTGATGTATAATACATCTTTCAACAGAGATAATCCAGGTATTTCAATAGTCCCTTTACCGAGAACTTGAGCATGACTTCCATCACCAAAAGTCACATAGTCACCAACCTTCTCTTTGAGTGTCTTAAACAGTGATTTATCTCCTGTTATGTGACGAGAACACCCGCTATCAAGATACCATAAGCATGAATTAAATACCTTCAATGAGGTATGCACAGATAAGCTCGCATGAGACAAACATTCTTGACCTTCAAACATAATTTTATCTTCAGTTTTCATGCTTCTGTTAGATTGACATTTCATTTTCAGATTATCAATCTTCTCACACAACATTCTATTTCTTCTTTTATACTTCTTAACCAACGAATTAGACTCATATAGACTATTGTGTAAGATGTGATTCTCATTTTCAAAATATTTCAGCATGTGAACAAACATTCTAGCATGTTTCTTTGTTTTTAATAACTCTAAGAGTTCATTGTTAGGACACCCTTCAAACATACTCATAGAGTCATTATCACAAACATGTAAACCACAATTCAGCATGCCTTTTTTCATAGCTTCATCCAAAGCTAAGGGGTCTAGGATCGCACTTAGGTAATTAAACCACAGTAAGTGCACTCGCTCTGATACCAATTGAAAGTTCAAATATGTGTATAAAACACCCTTGAACGTTTAGACCCCAATAACAAAAATATCAATTCAAGCTTAATGTCAAACAATAAATGTGCGGAACATGAACATAAGCTAATAATTGAATCGATAAACAATCTAAACCATAAATAATCATAATCACAGCAGTAATTAAACGGTAAAGATAAAGGGAAGAGAGATGCAAACACAAGGACAACACTCGATGTTTTATCGAAGAGGAAACCGAAGACCTCGGCATAAAACCTCTCCGCCGCCCTCCAAGCGGTCAATAATCCACTAGAAAATGTAGTTGGGATACATGAATAGTAATAGACCCTCCAAGCCTAATCTACCCAGTGTACCTAAGCCCTCCAAGCTTCTTACTCCAACGAGGTTGCGCCGAACCTATTTCTTTTCTAACTTCCCGGATTCCGCTACTTGACCATTGCATCAACCAATATGAATTGGTCCCTTCCTAACTGCTTCCCAAAGCACCGAATAAACCTTCTCACAGATATGGGTATGGTGAGAAAAGGATTTAGCCAAGAACTTCTCAAGGATGTATCAATGGAAAGGAAGAGAGTAGAGGAATTTGAAGAGTCTCTTAGGTGAAGATTGTGGATGAATCAATCTTGTTTTTCTCTAGGGTTTCTCTCTCAAAATTCTCTCTAGAGGCTCTCTTTCTTTTGTGGGTATAAGGGGTATTTATACTGGGGTGAGAATGGAATGTGAAGAGTCAGGTTTTTTCAAAACAGGGGTGACTCGTGGCTTGGCCTCGCGGCTTGACTGAGTCGCGAGATCTAGCCACGCGATAACAAAACGGCCAGTTGTCCTATTTTGTTATGTAGTGTTCCAGCTAGCATGACGCTTCAACTTCTGGCATGCTTGGCACGTGTGCCACTTCTGGCGGCTTGTAGCCGCGAGATCCAGCCGCGAGACTCTGTTTTCTTGCACACTCTTAAGCATTCAACACTCTATCTCACTCACTACCCTTACAACAAACCCACCTAAATACAGGGTTACTAATTGCTGAAATACAAGCAAATTTGGCACGGAATAAAGCCAACAAGATGGTTGAATAAATTCAACCTTACACATTGTATAAATTGAAGTGCTCAACTTTTTGCTGTGCTGTGAATTTTATGGTGACAGGTGACTGCTTTAATTTCACACTTTCACACTTATACTAAATGTTCTTAATGTTCTTGTTGTATTATTCGTGTAAAAAGTTTCTTGTTCTCGTGGTGGTGAAGCGAATTTTCTGCTCACTCTATATGAATGGATGGCTTCTGTGAGTAGCCATTCCTTCTCAAGTTTGATGCACTGCTAGTACACTTCCTGCGAACTGTGAATCGGTGATGTTATAATCTGTTTTCTTTCTACATATAAATAAAGCTGATTACTTATCAAAAAAATAAAGTTTTGATCTGTTTGTTCTAAAATCTTTCTTGTACATTTTAACTCATCTATTACCTTAGATGCCTATCTTCATATTAAAAAACATTCCCAATGAGAAATGGTCATTGAAAAGAAGCTCTCCAGCCCCAGCAAATATTACTTGCTTTGAGTGATTAAGAATTGAAATGACGAGTATACAGTCCTCTTTAGGAACTATTTTTTCCTTCCTTAGTATGATTTGTGTTAATTGTTTTTAGTCCTGATAAAGTAGTTATGCTTAGATGTTTCTCTCTTAATTTCTATTGAATTAGTATTTTCTATTACGTAATTGTATGAAGTAGAAGCGAAAAGCCAACACCAGTGGAAACAATAAAGAGAAAAACTAGGTAAATAGTGGACAACTTAAAATACTATACCTGGGGGCAGCAATAGGCTGTATGTATGGGAAGCATTTCTTATAGACATTAGACATCCTTCTTGTTCCACACCATTGAGTAAAGTTGGAACTCAATCCGAAAATCCCAACATAACTCCCCAAAATAAAAATCAACCAATAAGCTAAATTAACAACTCTTTCTTTGTGATTAATAATGCTGAAAATTATTTAATCTTATAATGTGATAAAGTTTTTAGTTTGTTCTTTATGTCAAAGTTATGTTTTTGAGGATGGTTTAAGATTTGTCTAAAGCAATTTAAGAAAGAGGACATTGGTGTTATGAATGGAAATAGTACATGAGTGATCAATTATTGTTGAGGAAGGGGTAGCAATGAGTAAATTTACTCCTCAAAAGGCTCTCACGGACTCGCAAAGGAGTCTTCGCATTGCATAACAAAGACAACGATCCTGATTTCCCAGAACGCAACTGCTTTGAATCCCCTTTCCCTTTCTGTGTTCCACGCAATAACTATTTCGTCGGTACTTTTAACGGTCTGCTCTGCCTTTCCCGTGATAAGTTTCTCCAACTTCCTATTGGCAATCTCACTTTCGCTACACTCAGTCCCTTTTACACATCTTTTGGGTTTGGATTTGATCCCAAAACTAATGATTATAAAGTCATTAGGATTCTCAGTCTCGCCTTGCGTGGCTCTCAAAACTCTCCACCTGTGGTCGAGGTTTACTCACTCTCCACCGGTGAATGGAGAATACTTAGTGATGGTGCTTCTCTGCCTCCTGTATGTGGCATGCTTCGTCATGAGCGACAGGCATTTGCCAATGGGGCTCTGCACTAGCTTGCTTCCAGAAATATTAATGATTACAAAAGTCGTTTTGTTTTGGTTTTCGATTTGGGGGACAAGGTGTTTCGCGAAATACTGTTGCCAGAACTGCCAAGTTATACCAATGAAAATGCGAATATGATGTGGACTTCCATTTCTGCATATGGAAATTCCATTGCCGCGTTTCAACAAGGGATAAGGAATGGTAAGCTCAATATATGGGGGATGAGCGAGGATGGTGTTGCATCGTCGTGGACAAAATTTTCACATCAATGTCTAAAATTGGAACTGGCCAAACCATGTCCAGTTGGCTTTAGGAGTAATAGTGAGGTTGTAATGCGAAATTATAGTGGAGGGCTCGTCTCGTGGAATCTAGATTCCCAAAAGATTAAATACCCATTTGGTTTTGGCGTTTACTGCATTTCAGCGATTGCGTTTTGGGCATGGGACCCACGCTACAGTTGCACGTAGTAAACGCGTCATTCTTTTTTTTTTTTTTTTTTAAGCCGTTAACGTTGACAAACTGTTCATGGGTTTTACAAACTTCACTTTTCAACAATTTTTTCATTAAAAAGGGCCCCACAGTACTATTCACACATTTAAAAATTATTTTGCTACAGTATTTCAGTTTCAGCAAAATAAACTCAATTCAAACAGACCCTAAGGGTATTGAAATTAATTGACATTTCTGTAATTTTGTGGTTTCTCATGTTAAGAGTCTAGTTTCACTTGACAGAGCCGCCAACAGTGTAGTTACATAAGATGCATTTCATGTTTTTTTATTTTCTTCTTTTATGGTTTTTCATTTTGTTCTTCATATATACTTGACATTGATCATATTGCTTATTGATTACCTTAATGGCTTTATCTTCCGGATAAATAGCATATCAAGGTTGTGGTAACTCTATTATATTGAGGTTATAGTTTAGTGCATAGCATGTATACTTAAAATTGACTGTCCACGTTTCAAATATCCTATAATATAATCATTTATTACTTATAAAAGAATGCACTTATTGTTCTTAAATTCTTGTAGACTTCATGCAACCATGGTTATTGATGAGCTCTAAATGAGTAATAGACATTAATTCAGCAAAAGAAAAGATTCAACAAAGCTCTTTGACGGTGTATAGTTTCTTAATACTGAATTAGCTTATTGTGTCAAAACGACTTGAAGTAGTTTTGTGTTAAACTCCTTTTATAGCTACACCATTGTTATATTTGTATTTTTTGATGATTCGCTGCTTGGTTTCAATGTGTTTACTGAAATCATTAAGTATTTAATTTTGCCCGCCATGCTTGCATTGTGATGAAGATGCTTGGCATTGTAGTGTGTGTAAACGAGGATATACTGCTCAATTGTGTTAAATGTCTTTTTCCTTAGACGACGAGATTTTTGTTATACCTGTCTAAAGGGTCTAAAAGTCTCTATTGATAAGAAGTTGAAAGGAGAGGGGGGGAGAAGAGGGGTGGGGGCAACCATTGCATATTACATATTACCATCTAATAAGGGTCTTAATTGTAGGGATTTATTTTAAATAGTTGCATTTGTTCTTTGTTTTATCTTTTTTCCTATAAATCTTTATTTCTTTATGTTAATATGAAATGTGAAAGTCAAATCAAGAGTTGTGAATGTGTGAATCTGTGCACATTTGTATGTGCTATCACTTCCAATTTGCATCTTAGTGCTTTTCATCAAATAGATTGATTGATATTTTCTTTTAATTTTGTTTTAGTTGACATATACAAGTGCCCTATAGTTTAAATTCCAAACTATAGAGGCCAAACTTTGCTGTGATGATTAATACTTTCTGTTCAAAATGTCATTACTCTTATTCACACTTTATTGTTTCAATGATTTCCATTAGCTTTATACAATGGAATGCAATGCACCATTTCATGAATTTATGGATGCACACACACAAACATTCTCTCTTATCTTCCTGTTAAAAATTAGCATTCTGTCAAGATCTTCAAGCTCTTGCCCATAACTTGTGGGAACTACTAAAACAAAGTTTCTCTCTAAACTAGTTTGGTTTGGAGAGAAACCCTTTAAACTTCTCACATATTTTTATATTGAGTGTCAATTTTGAAACTCTAACCGTTGGATTGCATGTTCTTCTTATATCCTTCACGCTTACAAAATTTCAAGAAGATCAAAAATCAATTGCTATGTCATCAAAGAAATGTTAAAGTTTCAAGTTTTTGTGATCTAAAATTGTGAATAAAAATAAGTTTATTGATCAAATAGTAAGTAAAATCCGATTTGAACGAAATTTGATATGGATGTTAAGAATATAAGAAACATGAAATTCAATGGTTAGATTTTCAAAATTCCCACAAAAAAAGAGACAAATGGGAAGTTTGAAGAATTTCTCTCTAAACTTGTTTGGAGAGAAACTTTGTTCGAAACTACTATCTAGTTGTTGTTACCTACCATGCTTTTGTTAAAGGGTGACTAATTTCTAATAATCTTTGTTAGCACATGACTTGTTTGAGAAAATTAGAAATACTTGGAGGTGGAAATTTTGGTTTGTAGCCTATAAAGTTGATATGAAGAGAGCATATGATAGACTTTATTGGGACTTCATTTTGGCTATGCTAAAAACAATAAATTTTAGTCTTCATTGGATCAATTTGATTAGGCAATGTATCTGCACAATTTCATATCAAATTCAATTGAATGGTTCCCGGGCAATTTTTTTTTCCTTAATATGGCTTAAGGCAAGTGGATCCACTTTCACCTTATATGTGTGCAACTATGTTGTCTCTGGCTTTATTGGAGGGACAGCTTCAAAGTATTTGTAAGGGAATAAGGATGGCAAGAAACTTGGACCCTAGTTGATTGCATTATTTTTGTTCAAGGTACTAATGATGTGCAACATAGTGTGTTGAAAATTTTGAGGTGGTATTGTAACCTTTTTGGACAGGTTGTAAATTTTGACAAATCTAAGGTTTTTTTTCTATTGCATCAGTTCTGAACATAGTATAAACTGTGTTAGATCTTCTTAACCCATTAAAAAAAATGTTTTCCACCCATACTTCCACTGACCCTCACTTCAAAAGAAGAGGAAAACCCTATGTGGGACAAGTATTTTCCTTCCCTCACCAGCCACTATATGAGTGGACTATAAAGAAAAGAATCCAGCATCTATAAATATAGCCTGATCCCCAAGAAGAAAGGATTCGGAAACTTTTTAGTAAAAAATGTGAAGTTCAAAAGAGAGAAAGTATGGAATATTGTACACAAACCATCTTTTATCGACCAACCTAAGGAAGAAAAGTCAATGCATACTTTCTCTTTAGATCTTATCATTGTATTAGTTTTTACTTTTTAGCCTATACTATATTATTAATTGTGATGATCTAATCTTTGTTATAATTATATAAAGATTTTTGATCCACACATATTATGAGCTGAGTGCCTCTTTTACATTTATTTTATTTTATTTTATTTATTATTATTATTTTTTTTTTTTTTGTGCTTTGAAGTGCCTATTGTAATATGTAAAGATATTGTTAAAACGATTCAAAAGGTTTTTTTTTTTTTTTTTTTTTTTGGGGGGGGGGGGGGATATTGTAGGAATCAAGAAAAATTCATTTACTAATATAGCAAGAGCAATTTGTTTGCTGAATATAAGGAAACTATAAATCATTTGCTTTTCTCTTGTCTAATTGCAAGAGCAATTTTTGCTTTGCTTTAGTGTGTGGAATTAGAATGGATTATTTATAAAGCATAATGGATTCTTTACAACTCTAATAAGTGAGGATCTGGTTATTGGAATTGTGGTTTGTTATCTTTGAAAATAATTTAGTTAGTTTCAAATTTTAGATATTAAACTTAATTAAACCATATGGAAGAATTTACCATTAAGTGACAAAACCTCAGTGGTTGTAGGTATCTGACTTTCATCTTATGGTAATCCAATTACTTTGTTAATGATTATTTCTTCAATTGAGTATAGTTTCCTTTCACCCCTCGAAAAAAAGCTCTTCAATTGAGTATTCTTTTCTCTCCAATCATGATAAATTGCAAACCAACAACACCCTAACCAACCAAAGAAAATGTAATTTGTAATGATCATTATTGAAAAGGAGGACTATGCTCCAATTGGCTTCAAACTCAAATTCATCCACATGAGAAGACCAATATGCCATTCAATCCAAAAGTCATTCATGATTTGTATTTATAAGATACTTGAATAATCTTGTTAATATCATTTTTCTTGTATTTTAAACTTTGATTAAGAAAGAATTTTTGTATTAACATATTTAAATTATGATAAGTAACTGTATTTAGAATTTTAATATTGTTATTATACATAATACACAACAATGTTAAAATATTCTATCAAAAGATCTATCTGACCTCTTTAAGGAATGTGTTAATGAGTGCCACATTAAAAAGTAGCAAAAGCTATGCTTATAAGGCAAGGGTGGGAGGCGTCTTTCCCCGATGTGGGATTGAATAAATTCGTAAGGGTGGCATTGGCTCCTCGGCCTATTCCCAAAGAGAACAATACCTGATTAGGGAAAGATTCGTTCCTCCCAAAAAAAGGCGCTTTTGAGGGCAGTGCCCATCAAAGGTATTGTCCGCTTTGGGTGAAGACTGCACGGATTTGTTACCCCAAAGCGCATGCCTCTACCAATGCATATGCGACAACAGTTTTTGAGACTTGCTTTGTACACACACACTATGGTACACCCTTCCTTAGGCCAAGTGCTTATAAGGCAAGGGTGGGAGGCGTCTTTCCCTAATGTGGGATTGAGCAAATCCGTACGGGTGGGAGCAAGGGTCGACCCTGCCTATCCCAAAGTGGACAATATCTGATTAGAAAAAGATTCGTTTCCCCCACAAAAAAAGCGCATTTTTGTGGGAGGAATGAATCTTTCTCCAATCAGGTATTGTAGCAGATTTTTTTTTTCTTTATGATATAAATGTTTTTTTCTTTTGAGATAATCTTTATGATTAAATGTAATGTTTACACTATTAAAACTTGAATTTTAAGGTTATCTTTTGAAAAAAAAAAAATATATATATATATATATATATATATATTGAGAAACTGAAAATAAATGACATTAGATTGCTATTGCTGACTTTTTAATTTTTTGTGCTATTTCTTCTCAAAAAAGGTTTTTGTGCTATTAACTACCATATATATGTCTTTCTCGAAAAAAAAAAAAAAAAAAAAAAAAAAAAAACCACCATATATATGTGCCAAGTGTTCAGGACCTCAAATATGGAATGAAATAAATGCATTTATTAGTATTATATTTATCCTTATTTGTGAGTATTTAATATTTATCCTAATCAATTCCTTTGAATGGTTCAACAATTTTATCTTGCTCAATGCCACGTTTTGTCTTTTCTTAGCTGGTTGTTCATTCATCTCTTTAAAGAGAAATACCAATTTCATATAACATTAGAAATTTCAAGTAGAATAATAGCAATTATATTTTTGAAAGTTTGAATTCAATATCTAAAAACGCTAGTATTCATTAATCTTTAAAATAAAACTACAAAATCTTATGTGAAAGACATGTTAGTCCAACAACGAATGACAATGCACACTTCGATGCAGAGTATGCATTCCTCAAATGGCTAAAATAAAATAAACGAATAGCTAATCAAAAACCAAATTATAAAAAAAAAATATATATATATATATATATATATTAAAATTTTAAATTAGGCTAAATTAGAATTCTATTTAAAAAAATTAAAAAAAAAAATTGTATGAGTTTTTTATTTAACATATATTACATTTCCATACATGGTAACATAGAAAGAAAAAAGTTTTTTATAATCATTTTTTTTTTTTTTACTCGGTCTGTCAATGACAAATTCTTCGATATCGATACGTTTCAAAGATGTTATACATGGCAGGTGGAGATTTCTTTCCTAGATACATATAACATAGATAGGTAATAAATCATATACCTTTCTCTTTTAAAGATAATAAAAAAATAAAAAAAATAAAAAAAAATAAAAAAACAATTAATTTACTTTAATGATAGTCATAGGGCCACATTGGAGTGCCTATAATCCCACGATTCCCACCTCTATAAATAGCGCAGGCACCATTAGTTTGTAACTCAACAATAGTCTTTCCTTTTTTTTTGAGATAAACGATAGAACAAATAGTCTTTCAATCCAAAAGAGCATGGAGAAGAAAATAATGAGTTGTTTAGTATTAGCCTTTGGGTTGATGATTATTTTGGTCCTAAATGCAAGTGCAAGTGCTGCAGATGGCATAACATGCGAGGAGGCTTTAACACAATTGATAACCTGCCAACCATACTTCCTTGGTTTTGGCCCCACACCAAGCCCTACATGCTGTAAAGGTGCAGAAAATGTATCGCAACAGGCGAACACCACTGCAATACGTAGGTCTTTGTGTGAATGTTTCGAAAATGCTGCAAAATCATTTCAAATTATACCTGAAAGACTAAAACAGCTTCCCCAACTTTGCAAAATCCAAGTTCCTGTTCCTCTTGACCCCACTGTGGATTGCAACACGTAATCTCTCTCTCCCTCTCTTTTTTTGTGTGTAAAAATGGTCATAATATATATGAAAAAAAAAAATTGTAATGAATCTTCTCATGTCTCGACTAATACGTTTGTGTTTAATGATGTGCAGTGTGCCATGATGCTCTATGGAGTTGGAGATGTGAAATAAACAATGGGGAAGCAAGCACGCAACAAATATAGCCAGTTTAGGTGTTAACGTTGTACAACTTATATGCGCCTCATTTATTTTAATTATTTCTTATATTTGTAACACCTATTGTAAGTGAAATGAATAAAAATATTCGTACTTTATTTATCCAATAAAAATAAATGAATTAATGAATGAATAATTTATTGCTTAATGACTCTTGCAAAGTATTATTTCTCTCTAATTGTTTAAATTTGACTCAATATCCACATTAATATTGCCAGGGCTATAGTAGAAATTTGAAGACACCAAGATTTTTTGTTATAATCTATTTTTATTTACTGATTTCGTAATTGTATAATATAATCCAACCTGTATGTGATTAATACTATACAGACACAAAGAATGTTGCATCAATAATTTCTGGAAAAAAAATTGACTATTGAAATTCGATCTTAATGGTTATATTGATAGAAAAAGAGAGATTAGTCATAACATTCCAAGTTTGATCAAATTATCCAACGGCCCAATTGGTCTAATGGCTCCTCCAGGCTATGGAGGAGTGAGGGGTTCAACTAAGATAGATATATATATACACACACATATACATACACGATCAACTTAACAATTCCATGGGAGTCTTTACCTGATGAGATTCATATTTTCACTTTCCTACCCATCAATTCCATAATTTTCTGCACCTTAGTCTTAAAAACTTGGAAATCCCAAATCCAAAACCCAACTTCCATGGGGCTCTGCACTGGGTTGCTTTCAAGATCACTAGTGATGTTAAAATACATAATTTAAGGGATGAAGTCTTTCACGAAATATTGCTGTCAGAACTTCAAGCTTATACCCCCCTGAAGCTTCTGTTTTCACATATGGGAATTCCATCCCCTTGTTTTATGTTGATTATAGTCACTGTCTCAATATATCGGTGATGAAATTAACAATATGGTGTTGTTTCCTCGCGGACCAAAGCTTTAACTATGACTAATCAAGGCAGCTTAGGTTCACTAGAGTACATATATAGTGAAGTACATACCAAAGGCAGTAGGTTTTACAAGGAATGATAGGATTGTGTTGGATATGGATGGAGGACACCTTCTGTCACTGGATTTTGAGACCCAAGAGATTAAGTATCTTAATATAATTGGATATAAGTATAATTTTGTTGATGCTTACATTGAGAGTCTAGTTTTGCTCGACAAATCTGCCAAGAATGTAGTTACTGAGGAAAATAGGTAAGATGCATTTTATGCTTTTTTTTTCATGGTTTTACATTTAGTTATTTAAATATACTTGGCGGTGATTATATCAAAAATTAGATATCAATATATACTGTTCGATATGGCACTGCTCTATAAATTCTTATTATTGCTAATTGATTACCTTAATTAAATGTGTTTTTTATTAAGAATAAATAACTTATCAAGGATAGTTGAGTACATGCTCGCATGTATACTTAAAATTCTCATATAAAATTTTCTCTAATTATTCATTTATTAATTTTATAATAAAAAAAAGTCCGTTTGGTTATTAACTTTGAGCAGACTCCCCCTCAAAAAAAAAAAAAAAAAAAAAAAAAAAAAAAAAACCTTTGAGCAGACTTGTTTATCATGAGAAGTTCATGTTTCCTGCCACGTATGATTTACATTGTATAAATTGAAGTGCTCAACTTTTTGCTGTGCTGTGAATTTTATGGTGACAGGTGACTGCTTTAATTTCACACTCATACTAAATGTTCTTAATGTTCTCGTGGTATTATTCGTGTAAAAAGTTTCTTATTCTCGTGGTGGTGAAGCGAATTTTCTGCTCACTCTATATGAATGGATGGCTTCTGTGAGTAGCCATTCCTTCTCAAGTTTGATGCACTGCTAGTACACTTCCTGCGAACTGTGAATCTGTGATGTTATAATCTGTTTTCTTTCTACATATTAATAAAGCTGATTACTTACCAAAAAATAAATTTTTGATCTGTTTGTGCTAAAATCTTTCTTGTACATTTTAAATCATCTATTACCTTAGATGCCTATCTTCATATCAAAAAACATTCCCAATGAGAAATGGTCATTGAAAAGAAGCTCTCCAGCCCCAGCAAATATTACTTGCTTTCAGTGATTAAGAATTGAAATGACGAGTATACAGTCCTCTTTAGGAACTATTTTTTCCTTCCTTAGCATGATTTGTGTTAATTTTTTTTAGTCCTGATAAAGTAGTTATGCTTAGATCTTTCTCTCTTAATTTCTATTGAATTAGTATTTTCTATTACGTAATTGTATGAAGTAGAAGCGAAAAGCCAACACCAGTGGAAACAATAAAGAGAAAAACTAGGTAAATAGTGGACAACTTAAAATACTATACCTGGGGGCAGCAATAGGCTGTATGTATGGGAAGCATTTCCTTATAGACATTAGATATCCTTCTTGTTCCACACCATTGAGTAAAGTTGGAACTCAATCCGAAAATCCCAACATAACTCCCCCAGAAAAAATCAACCAATAAGCTAAATTAACAAGTACTCTTTCTTTGTGATTAATAATGCTGAAAATTATTTCATCTTATAATGTGATAAAGTTTTTAGTTTGTTCTTTATGTCAAAGTTATCTTTTTGAGGATGGTTTAAGGTTTGTCTAAAGCAATTTAAGAAAGAGGACATTGGTGTTATGAATGGAAATAGTACATGAGCGATCAATTATTGTTGAGGAAGGGGTAGCAATGAGTAAATTTACTCCTCAAAAGGCTCTCACGGACTCGCAAAGGAGTCTTCGCATTGCATAACAAAGACAACGATCCTGATTTCCCAGAACGCAACTGCTTTGAATCCCCTTTCCCTTTCTGTGTTCCACGCAATAACTATTTCGTCGGTACTTTTAACGGTCTGCTCTGCCTTTCCCGTGATAAGTTTCTCCAACTTCCTATTGGCAATCTCACTTTCGCTACACTCAGTCCCTTCTATGCATCTTTTGGGTTTGGATTTGATCCCAAAACTAATGATTATAAAGTCATTAGGATTCTCAGTCTCGCCTTGCGTGGCTCTCAAAACTCTCCACCTGTGGTCGAGGTTTACTCACTCCCCACCAGTGAATGGAGAATACTTAGTGATAGTGCTTCTCTGCCTCCTGTATGTGGCATGCTTTGTCATGAGCGACAGGCATTTGCCAATGGGACACTGCACTAGCTTGCTTCCAGAAATATTAATGATTACAAAAGTCGTTTTGTTTTAGTTTTCTATTTGGGGGACAAGGTGTTTCACGAAATACTGCTGCCAGAACTGCCAAGTTATACCAATGAAAATGCGAATATGATGTGGACTTCCATTTCTGCATATGGAAATTCCATTGCCGCGTTTCAACAAGGGATAAGGAGTGGTAAGCTCAATATATGGGGGATGAGAGAGGATGGTGTTGCATCGTCGTGGACAAAATTTTCACATCAATGTCTAAAATTGGAACTGGCCAAACCATGTCCAGTTGGCTTTAGGAGTCATAGTGAGGTTGTAATGCGAAATTATAGTGAAGGGCTCGTCTCGTGGAATCTAGATACTCAAAAGATTAAGGGTATTGAAATTAACAGATATTTCTGTAATTTCGTGGTTTCTTATGTTAAGAGTCTAATTTTACTCCACAAAGCCGCCGACAGTGTAGTTACATAAGATGCATTTCATGTTTTTTATTTTCTTTTTTTATGGTTTTTCATTCTGTTCTTCGTATATACTTGACATTGATCATATTGCTTATTGATTACCTTAATGGCTTTATCTTCCGGATAAATAGCATATCAAGGTTGTGGTCACTCTCTATTATATTGAGGTTATAGTTTAGTGCATAGCATGTATACTTAAAATTGACTATACACGTTTCAAATATCCTATAATATAATCATTTATTACTTATAAAAGAATGCACTTATAGTTCTTAAATTCTTGCAGACTTCGTGCAACCATGGTTATCGATGAGCTCTAAATGAGTAACAGACATTAATTCAGAAAAAGAAAAGATTCAACAAAGCTCTTTGATGGTGTATAGTTTCTTAATACTGAATTAGCTTATTATGTCAAAATGACTTGAAGTAGTTTTGTGTTAAACTCCTTTTGTGACTACACCATTGTTATATTTGTATTTTTTGATGATTCGCTGCTTGGTTTCAATGTGTTTACTAAAATCATTAAGTATTTAATTTTGCCTGCCATGCCTGCATTGTGATGAAGATGCTTGCCATTGTAGTGTGTGTAAACGTGGATATACTGCTCAGGTGTGTTAAATGTCTTTTTCCTTAGACGAAGAGATTTTTGTTATACCTGTCTAAAGGGTCTAAAAGTCTCTATTGATAAGAAGTTGAAAGGAGAGGGGGGAGAAGAGGGGTGGGGGCAACCATTGCATATTACATATTATCATCTAATAAGAGTCTTAATTGTAGGGATTTATTTTAAATAGTTGCATTTGTTCTTTGTTTTATATTTTTTCCTATAAATCGTTATTTCTTTATGTTAATATGAAATGTGGAAGTCAAATCAAGAGTTGTAAATGTTTGAATCTGTGCACATTTGTATGTGCTATCACTTCCAATCTGCATCTTAGTGCTTTTTATCAAATAGACTGATTGATATTTTCTTTTAATTTTGTTTTAGTTGACATATACAAGTGCCCTATAGTTTAAATTCCAAACTTTGCTGTGATGATTAATACTTTCTGTTCAAAATGTCATTACTCTTATTCACACTTTATTGTTTCAATGATTTCTATTAGCTTTATACAATGGAATGGAATGCACCATTTCATGAATTTATGGATGCACACACACAAACATTCTCTCTTATCTTCTTGTTAAAAATTAGCATTCTGTCAAGATCTTCAAGCTCTTGCCCATAACTTGTGGGAACTACTAGAACAAAGTTTCTCTCTAAACTAGTTTGGTTTGGAGAGAAACCCTTTAAACTTTTCATATATTTTTATATTGAGTGTAAATTTTGAAACTCTAACCGGTGGATTGCATGTTCTTCTTATATCCTTCATGCTTACAAAATTTCAAAAAAATCAAAAATCAATTGCTATGCCATCAAAGAAATGTTAAAGTTTCAAGTTTTTGCGATCTAAAATTGTGTATAAACATAAGTTTATTGATCGAATAGTAAATAAAATCCGATTTGAATGAAATTTGATATGCATATTAAGAATATAAGGAACATGAAATTCAATAGTTAGATTATCAAAATTCCCACATAAAAAAGAGACAAATGGGAAGTTTGAAAAATTTCTTTCTAAACTTGTTTGGAGAGAAACTTTGTTCGAAACTACTATCTAGTTGTTGTTACCTACCATGCTTTTGTTAAAGGGTGACTGATTTCTGATAATCTTTGTTAGCACATGACTTGTTTGAGAAAATTAGAAATACTCGGAGGTGGAAATTTTGGTTTGTAGCATATAAAGTTGATATGAAGAAAGCATATGATAGACTTTACTGGGACTTCATTTTGGCTATGCTAAAAACAATAAATTTTAGTATTCATTGGATCAATTTGATTAAGCAATGTATCTACACAATTTCATATCAAATTCAATTGAATGGTTCCTGGGCAAAATTTTTTTCCTTAATATGGCTTAAGGCAAGTGGATCCACTTTCACCTTATATGTATGCAACTATGTTGTCCCTAGTTGATTGCATTATTTTTGTTCAAGGTACTAATGATGTGCAACATAGTGTGTTGAAAATTTTGAGGTGGTATTGTAACCTTTTTGGATAGATTGTAAATTTTGACAAATCTAAGGTGTTTTTCTATTGCATCAGTTCTGAACATGGTATAAATCATGTTAGATCTTCTTAACCCATTAAAAAAAATGTTTTCAACCCATACTTCCACTGACCCTCACTTCAAAAGAAGAGGAAAACCCTATGTGGGACAAGTATCTTCCTTCCTTCACCAACCACTATACGAGTGGACTATAAAGAAAGGAATCCAACATCTATAAATATGGCCTGATCCCCAAGAAGAAAGGATTTGGAAACTTTTTAGTAAAAAATGTGAAGTTCAAAAGAGAGAAAGTATGGAATATTGTACTCAAATCATCTTTTATCGACCAACCTGAGGAAGAAAAGTCAATGCATACTTTCTCTTTAGATCTTATCATTGTATTAGTTTTTACTTTTTAGCCTATACTATATTATTAATTGTGATGATCTAATCTTTGTTATTACATATAAAGATTTTTGATCCACACATATTATGAGCTGAGTGCCTCTTTTACAACTTTTTTTTTTTTTTTTTTGGTGCTTTGAAGTGCCTATTGCAATTTGTAAAGATATTGTTAAAACGATTCAAAAGGGTTTTTTTTTTTTTTTTTTTTTGGGATATTGTAGGAATCAAGAAAAATTCATTTACTAACTGCAAGAGCAATTTGTTTGCTAAATATAAGGAAACTATAAATCATTTGTTTTTCTCTTGTCTAATTGCAAGAACAATTTTTGCTTTGCTTTAGTGTGTGGAATTAGAATGGATTTATTTA
Organism: Quercus robur; assembly: GCF_932294415.1. NCBI lineage: Eukaryota > Viridiplantae > Streptophyta > Magnoliopsida > Fagales > Fagaceae > Quercus > Quercus robur. The sequence continues at coordinate 46,596,410 of NC_065540.1, read as the reverse complement.
TAAGGAATAATGGATTCTTTACAACTCCAATAAGTGAGGATCTGGTTATTGGAATTGTGGTTTGTTATCTTTGAAAATAATTTAGTTAGTTTCAAATTTTGGATATTAACCTTAATTAAACCATATGGAAGAATTTACCATTAAGTGACAAAACCTCAGTGGTTGTAGGTATCTGACTTTAATCTTGGTAATCCAATTACTTTGTTAATAATCATTTCTTCAATTCAGTATAGTTTCCTTCCACCCCTCGAAAAAAAGCTCTTCAATTGAGTATTCTTTTCTCTCCAATCATGATAAATTGCAAACCAACAACACCCTAACCAACCAAAGAAAATGTAGTTTGTAATGATCATTATTGAAAAGGAGGACTATGCTCCAATTGGCTTCAAACTCAAATTCATCCACATGAGAAGACCAATATGCCATTCAATCCAAAAGTCATTCATGATTTGTATTTATAAGATACTTGAATAATCTTGTTAATATCATTTTTCTTGTATTTTAAACTTTGATTAAGAAAGAATTTTTGTATTAACATATTTAAATTATGATAAGTAACTGTATTTAGAATTTTAATATTGTTATTATACATAATACACAACAATGTTAAAATATTCTATCAAAAGATCTATCTAACCTCTTTAAGGAATGTGTTAATGAGTGCCACATTAAAAAGTAGCAAAAGCTATGCTTATAAGGCAAGGGTGGGAGGTGTCTCTCCCCGATGTGAGATTGAACAAATTCGTGAGGGTAGCATCGACTCCTTGGCCTATTCCCAAAGAGAACAATACCTGATTAGGGAAAGATTCGTTCCTCCCACAAAAAGGCGTTTTTGAGGGCAGTGCCTATCAAAGGTATTGTCTGCACTTTGGGTGAAGACTGCACGGATTTGTTACCCTGAAGTGCACGCCTCTACCAATGCATATGCGACAACAGTTTTTGAGACTTGCTCTGTACACACACACTACGATACACCTTTCCTTAGGCCAAGTGCTTATAAGGCAAGGGTGGGAGGCGTCTCTCCCTGATGTGGGATTGAGCAAATCTGTGTGGGTGGGAGCAAGGGTCGACCCTGCCTATCCCAAGGTGGACAATACCTGATTAGGGAAAGATTCGTTTTCCCCACAAAAAGGCGCATTTTTGTGAGAAGAATGAATCTTTCCTCAATCAAGTATTGTAGCAATTTTTTTTTTCTTTATGATATAATTTTTTTTTCTTTTGAGATAATCTTTATGATTAAATGTAATGTTTACAATATTGAAACTTGAATTTTAAGGTTATCTTTTGAAAAAAAAAAAAATATATATATATATATATATTTTTTTTTGAGAAACTGAAAATAAATGACATTAGATTGCTATTGCTGAATTTTTAATTTTTTGTGCTATTTCTTCTCAAAAAAGATTTTTGTGCTATTAACTACCATATATATGTCTTTCTCGGGGGAAAAAAATACCATATATATGTGCCAAGTGTTCAGGAGCTCAAATATGGAATGAAATAAATGCATTTATTAGTATTATATTTATCCTTATTTGTGAGTATTTAATATTTATCCTAATCAATTCTTTTGAATGGTTCAACAATTTTATCTTGCTCAAGGCCACATTTTGTCTTTTCTTGGCTGGTTGTTCATTCATCTCTTTAAAGAGAAATACCAATTTCATATAACATTAGAAATTTCAAGTAGAATAATAGCAATTATATTTTTGAAAGTTTGAATTCAATATCTAAAAACGCTAGTATTCATTAATCTTTAAAATAAAACTACAAAATCTTATGTGAAAGACATGTTAGTCCAACAATGAATGGCATGCAGAGTATGCATTCCTCAAATGGCTAAAATAAAATAAACAAATAGCTAATCAAAAAACAAATTAAAAAAAAAAAAAACTATTAAAAATTTAAATTAGGCTAAAGTAGAATTCTATTTTTAAAAAATTGTATGAGTTTTTTATTTAACATATATTAGATTTCCATACATGGTAATATAGAAAGAAAAAAGTTTTTTATATTCATTTTTTTTATTACTCAGTCTGTCAATGACAAATTCTTCGATATCGATATGTTTCAAAGATGTTATAAATGGAAGTTGGAGATTTCTTTCCTAGATACATATAACATAGATAGGTAATAAATCATATACCTTTCTCTTTTAAAAAAAAAAAAAAAAAAGAAAAAAGGAAAAAAAAAGAAACCAATTAATTTACTTTAATGATAGTCATAGGGCCACAGTGGAGTGCCTATAATCCCACGATTCCCACCTCTATAAATAGCGCAGGCACGATTAGTTTGTAACTCAACAATAGTCTTTCCTTTTTTTTTGAGATAAACGATAGAACAAATAGTCTTTCAATCCAAAAGAGAATGGAGAAGAAAATAATGAGTTGTTTAGTATTAGCCTTTGGGTTGATGATTATTTTGGTCCTAAATGCGAGTGCAAGTGCTGCAGATGGCATAACATGCGAGGAGGCTTTAACACAATTGATAACCTGCCAACCATACTTCCTTGGTTTTGGCCCCACACCAAGCCCTACATGCTGTAAAGGTGCAGAAAATGTATCGCAACAGGCGAACACCACTGCAATACGTAGGTCTTTGTGTGAATGTTTCGAAAATGCTGCAAAATCATTTCAAATTATACCTGAAAGACTAAAACAGCTTCCCCAACTTTGCAAAATCCAAGTTCCTGTTCCTCTTGACCCCACTGTGGATTGCAACACGTAATCTCTCTCTCCCTCTCTTTTTTTGTGTGTAAAAATGGTCATAATATATATGAAAAAAAAAATGTAATGAATCTTCTCATGTCTCGACTAATACGTTTGTGTTTAATGATGTGCAGTGTGCCATGATGCTCTATGGAGTTGGAGATGTGAAATAAACAATGGGGAAGCAAGCACGCAACAAATATAGCCAGTTTTGGTGTTGTACAACTTATATGCGCCTCATTTATTTTAATTATTTCTTATATTTGTAACACCTATTGTAAGTGAAATGAATAAAAATATTCGTACTTTATTTATCCAATAAAAATAAATGAATTAATGAATGAATAATTTATTGCTTAATGAATCTTGCAAAGTATTATTTCTCTCTAATTGGGACAAAATTGGCCAATGCCCTTTTCGTCCAAATTATATAGTCTTATATCCCACTTCTCAAATTAATTAGGAAAATGCCCCTCTTTTGTAACTCGATTTTCTCAAAATCGAGTTAATAAAAAAATTCCGAAACCCTATAGTGGCGTTTTAAGGAGCCTATAGTGACGCTTTAAAGACCTATAGGGTCCGTTTGGATTGAACTTATTATTACTGAAACTGAAAACTGAAAATACTGTAACAAAATAATTTTTAAATGTGTGAATAGTGTTGTGGGACCCATGAATAGTGCGTGAACAGTGTTTTTTGTCCCCTGTACAGTAAAATCACTGTTCACGTGCAGAAAAAAAAAAAAAAAAAAAAAAACAAAGAAAAAAAAAAGGGACTGAAAACGTTGTTGCAAAACGTAGACGCAAGATTAAGTTGAATCCAAACGGGTACATAGTGGCGTTTTGGAACTCGACCTCCATGAAATCGAGTTATAGGCAATTTTTTTACCTAGAACTCGAGTTCATAGAGGCCGGGTTTCAAAACACCACTATAGGTCCTTAAAACGTTACTATAGGTTCTTTAAAAACGCCACTATAGGGCTTAACTCGATTTTGAGTAAATTGAATTTTAAAAGAGGGGCATTTCCCTAATTAGTTTGGGAAGGGAGGCATAAGGCTATATAATTTGGGTGAAAAGGGCATTGGCCAGTTTTGTCCCTCTAATTGTTTAAATTTGACTCAATATCCACATTAATAATGCCAGGGCTATGGCACAAATTTGAAGACACCAATATTTTTGTTATAATCTATTTTTATTTACTGATTTCATAATTGTATAACATAATCCAACCTGTATGTGATTAATACTATACAGACACAAAGAATGTCGCATCAATAATTTCTGGAAAAAAATTGACTATTGAAATTCGATCTTAATGCTTATATTGATAGAAAAAGAGAGATTAGTCATAACATTCCAAGTTTGATCAAATTATCCAATGGCCCAATTGGTCTAATGGCTCCTCCAGGTTATGGAGGAGTAAGGGGTTCAACTAAGATATATATATATATACACACACACACACAAACACATATATACATTTTTGATGTGCAACATATAGTGCGTTGAAAATTTTGAGGTGGTACTGTAACCTTTTTGGACAGATTGTAAATTTTGACAAATCTGAGGTGTTTTTCCATCGCATTACTTCTGAACATAGTATAAACCGTGTTAGATCTTCTTAACCCATTATAACAATGTTTTCCACCCATACTTCCACTGACCCTCACTTCAAAAGAGGAGGAAAACCCTATGTGGGACAAGTATCTTCCTTCCCTCACCAAGCACCAGATGAGTGGACTATGAAGAAAGGAATCCAGCATCTATAAATATGGCCTGATCCCCAAGAAGAAAGGATTCGGAAACTTTTTAGTAAAAAATGTAAATTTCAAAAGAGAGAAAATATGGAATATTGTACTCAAACAGTCTTTTATCGACCAACCTGAGAAAGAAAAGTCAATGCTAGTAGATGTCTTTTTTCAAATATATTATGTCCATTACCTGATACTTTCTCTTTAGATCTTATCATTGTATTAGCTTTTACTTTTTAGCCTATACTATATTATTAATTGTGATGATCTAATCTTTGTTATTACATACAAAGATTTTTGACCCACACACATATTATGAGCTAAGAGCCTCTTTTACACTTTTTTGTGCTTGAAAGTGCCTGATGCAATCTGTAAAGATATTGTTAAAACGATTCAAAAGGGTTCTTTTTTTTGGGGGGGGGAGGTGTGGTTGGATATATTGTAAGAATCAAGAAAAATTCATTTACCAATTGCAAAAGCAATTTGTTTGCTAAATATAAGGAAATTGTAAATCATTTGTTTTTCACTTGTGTAATTGCAAGGGCAATTTGGCTTGCTTTAGTGTGTGGAATTAGAATGGATTTATTTATAGGGTCATACTAACGAATGCCCTTTGGGTATTGATTAATAATCTATTTTAGGAAAGTTTTGGCATCACTTTTATGGGAAATGAAAAAAACTGTTAAAAATTTAATTTTTTTTTTCTTTTCCCATAAAAACTTTCATTAAATAGATTATTAACCAATGCCTTAAAAGCATTCGTTAGCATTTCCCTTATTTATAAGGCATAATAGATTCTTTACAACTCCAATAAGTGAGGATCCGGTTATTAGAATTGTGGTATGTCATCTTTGAAAATAATGTAGTTAGTTTCAAATTTAGGATATTAACCTTAATTGAACCATACGGAAGAATTTACCATAAAGTGACAAAACCTCAGTGGTTGTAGGTATTTGGCTTTAATATTATGATAATCCAATTAGCTTGTTAATAATCACTTCTTCAATTGAGTATAGTTTCTTCCACCCCTCGAAAAAAAGATCTTCAATTTAGTATTCTTTTCTCTCCAATCATGATAAATTGCAAACCAGCAACACCTTAACCAACCAAAGAAAATGTAATTTGTAATGATCATTATTGAAAAGGAGGACTATGCTTCAATTGGCTTCAAACTCAAATTCATCCACATGAGAATACCAATATGCCATTCAATCCAAAAGTCATTCATGATTTGTATTTATAAGATACTTGAATAATCTTGTTAATATCATTTTCTTGTAATTTAAACCCTAATTAAGAAAGAATTTTTGTTTTAACATATCTATATCTATATATATATATATATATATATATATATATATTTAAATGCTGAAGCGTAGTATTTATTGTTGTTACGCTCTCGTTAAGCCACATCAGCGGCCACATCATCTACCTATTTCCCATTTCTCTCAACTACTTCCAACTATAACTTCCATTTTACCTTTTCATCTCTCCACTACTCTCAACTTTAATGTCACTCTTCATCTATCCTTTCCTCTTCCTTTTATTTTGACTATTTTTATCCCCATTCTATTACTATAAATATGATATTTTCTCTCTCATTTTATACATATTTTCTCATATGAGAAATGTTATTACTCTCTCTCTCTCATGTTTTATTTTTGTGTAAATTTTTATTTTTATTTTTTGTATCTCTACTTTAGATTGATGTATTTGTGACTTCTTTAGAATTTTATTTTGGGTTGCAATTTGGTTTTGCCTTATTAAGTTATTATCTTTTTTTTTTTTTTTTTTTTGCTTTTCTATAATTGTTAAACGTTATTCTATTGCATATAAATATAGTTTACAAGAATATAATATTATTCTATTATATATCATGACTTAGATAATTTGGTGTTTGACTTATAACTATATTTTTTATTTTGATGCTACTTTTTCTCATTTTATTTCTCTCTCTCTCTCTCTCTCTCTCTCTCTCTCTCTCTCTATATATATATATATATATTATTTATTCTTTTTTGATGAATCATTGTATTTTTGTATATAATACTATTTTGGGTTAATACAATTAGGTAGTGTGTTTGATTTTTTAAGTTTTCCATCACAAGTCTTCTCTCTCTCTCTCTCTTTTAGCTTTTGTTTGATTTTTTTTTTTTTTTTTTTTTTTGTGTGGACATAATACTTAGTTATTTTGGAAGTGAGATTTTGAATTTATATTAAAATACAATATTGGATATGTATTGGAATATGTCTATCAACTATTAAAATTAAACTACCCAAAATGAATATGTATAGAATATTTTAATTTTAACTTTTCATTGATTTATTATTTAGTTATAATATCAAAATTAAAGTAAATGAATATGTAAAGTTAAACCTGCCTAAAATGAATTTGTAAAGCCAATATATTTATATATTTAATATTGTCAAGAAATTAAAAGTAAAAAATAAATAATAAAAAGAATAATGATATGACCAATGATGTGACGGATGAAAAGGCTTAACAAAAGTGTAGTAACAAAAATCAATATGAAAATCCAATTAAAGGCAATTAAATCTTAATAAATAAAAGTGTATGTAGTCAAAAAAATAATTTTAATCATGTTCTCCTTATGTTTTTATACATACATATATATATATATATATATATATATTTTTTTTTTTTTTTTCATTTTGATAGGTGAAGTGATCAATTTTAGACATAAAGTCCATTTTTTTCCTACATATTATTTTAAATATTAAATTTATAATATGGTATAGTCTCCTAGGAATGTCTAAGAAATATGCAGTTCCTATCTTATGTATCTATATTAGTAAACAAAACTCAATCAATAGTTCAAAACTACTCCTACGATAAGGAAAATTATAAATATAATAATCTTTTTTTAAGAGAAAGGAAATTTTGAATAATATATTTGAAACTCAAACAGTTTAGTTGTACAAGAAAAACAAATTAGGAAAATATATGCACGATAACATAATTTATCAAAATATGGACCGCCTAAAAAATGAATAATATCAATCAAATAAATCCAAATAATAAAATGATGATATAAATTTTGAGATAGATAAATGAAAAATTATTTTAGAAATTATTTTCCACAAAATTTATAAAAAAAAATTATATATTATATATATTTTTTTGATAAGTAACTTATATATTATATCATAATTAAAATAAAATTATCTATTTCTATTCATCGCGTGAATCTGATACTTGTTTAAATTATGATGACGGCTGACCGTATTTAGAATTTTTATGTTGGTATTACACATAGGACACAACAAGCTTAAAATATTCCATTAAAAGATCTACGTAACCTCTTTTAAGGATATGTTAACGAGTGCTGAGTTAAAAAGTAGTAAAATTTAATAAATAAATATTAAGACTTTAATTAAAAGTTGCTCAACTCTATGGCAATGTTTACCTGACGAGATTCTTTCCCATATTTTCACTTTCCTACCTATCAAATCCATTATCATCTGTTCCTCTGTCTCAAAAGCCTGGAAATCCCTAATCCAAACCCCAACTTTCATTTCCACCCATCTCCACCACTCCCACAACAATAACCAAAACCTCTTCTGCCTCTTAAGCCTCTCACGGAATGACAAACAAGTCTACACATTGCATAAAGAAGGCGATCTTGATTTCACTGAATACACCAGCTTTGGTTCCCTTTTCCATGGTCCACACCTTCAGCATGGAAAGGCAGAGTAGGCCGTTACAAGTACCGATGACAGCACCCCAATCACTATGTCATCGGTACTTGTAACGGCCTGCTCTGCCTTTCCGATGGTTCACCCAATTTCGCTAACGAATTATTTCTCTGGAACCCTTGTGTGAGAAAGCTTCTACAATTTCCTATTCCCCGCGTCACCTTCAATACACTCGGTCGGTTTGTTCCAAGTGTCTTTTGGGTTTGGCGACTATTGCATATTACATATCACCCATCTAATAAGAGTCTTGTTGGGATACATTTTAAATAGTAGCATTTGTTCTTTAATTTTATTTTTCTGTTCGTGTGTCTTATATAAAATGTGAAGTTTTTTTGATATCCTACAATGATAACATGTTTTAAGAGATAAAACGAAATGGAATTGGTGATTGATCATGCAGAACTTATTTGAAACATTGAATTAAAGACCAGATCCTATGCACATGAAAGGAAGACAAAGATTCACAAGGCTTTCTTTTGGGATTATACATCAGTACAGTTCCTTAGAAACGGGGGAGAGGCCCCCAACTTAGTGAATTCAAGGTGGGAATTCTTGTCTTTGTTAAAAATAACAATGGTAACTTAAAATTGCATTAGATGGTGTCTTTTAGTTGCAAGAGCATAGGCTTTTGACCAAATAGGGAATTAAAGTTGTTGCAAGCATATGCCTAATAAAATCGAGACAAGGCTGTGTGCATGTGTGTGTGCGCACATGGATTTATTTTACCGTTTGTGTTAACAATATGATTGATTAAATGGTAACATTGTGCAATGAAGAAAAATCAGATTTTATTTTTGGTTTTAGAAATTATTTTATGTGATGCAAATTTGAAAAGACATGTTGAAATTTTAATGACTGATACATATTCCATATGGAACGATATATGATTCTAGTGCATTAAATCATATGTTGACATGTTGCATGAGTATGTAAATCCTTCACCTGTCCTAAGCCCAAAAAAATATTCTTGCCAGCAATTTGCTTTCTCCTTTTGTATCATGTTTCTTTTAGTAACTGTTCAGATATTAAGTCAATTACTTGTAAATTAAGGCATTTTAATTGAAGCTTCAAGCTTTTGTTCTGTCTCTGTCTCACAAGGAAGCTTGTTTCTTTTTTTTTTTCTTTTTTTTCTTTTGGGGTAAAATTCTTGTTTCTTATTATAGTTAGATGGAAGTGAGAGAATAAAACATATAAGCCTTAATTATCGAAAGGAGTGTCCAGCCTGTAACTTTTATTACTAATTAGGTACTTGCAAAATTACATGCATTTTCACTCCTTATTGTACGTGGGAATGGGATTAAGCCTATTCTCTATACCTTGGTTGTAACATTTGTAAGCGTATATAAGTTTTTTTTCCCCTGCTCCAGACCTTGTTCCTGTAACACAACTCATTTCATATTGTGTTAGTATATGGAGGTGTTTTTTTTAAAAAATTTAATTTAATTTATTTTTTATTGGGTGGTGGAAGAGGGAGTGGTAAATATTTGTTTGTTAATCACATCATTTCAGTAGTAGTAATGGGGAGTGAATGGTTAATGGATGTACTGTGAATTGAACCACTTCAATTGACCTTTTACTCTTGATGACGATGACTTCAACCTGTAATGTTGTTGTCTCCTTGTGAGTAACACCAATATAGTTATCTGGATGGTTTCTATTTGTCTTTTATCACTGTTATGTTATGTTTTCTCGTTCTGGTCTTTGATAATTTTGGTTGGAGGGAAATAAATTGTTCAGATGACATTAACAAAAACATTAGTGGTGCAGATTTCAGAATGTGTGTTTTACACAATTGACAAGATTCTCATTTCTCAAATATCCCTGGTTGGTTCATATGCTCTAATGGGTTCCACACAAGTTGTCTTTTTTCCTACTCTTTCTGTTTATATGCAACGTTTGCCCATTTGGGATTTATGGGAAATTGAATTTACCTGAAGATATTGGGGAAAAAAAATACAGATAGATTTTTCTGGCCATGGATGAAAATTCTGTTGAAAAGCCTCTTCTTTTCAGGAGAGCTGCTGATAGTGTGAAGAAAACACCTCTCTTTTTGTTATGGGCCAAGTAGACTCTTAAGTTTGTAATACGGCTTATTTTCCTCGCATGGTTTCCTCTATTTTCCTCTTCCCAGCACAGTTTGTCAATGAAGTTTTGAGAAATGGACTCAATTGAGCAGTGGAACTGTTTTTGGGATTACAGGTTGGTACTTTGAATAACTTGTTCTTCTCCATTTTCCCACCCTCTACCCCTTTCCCCCCTCCCCAACATGATTCTTATCTGCTTGGTGGCCACTGGTGTTTCAAACAGCAGGAAGTATATTCATGGTTTACAGTGGCCCAGATTTTGTTATTGCATACCTTTCCATAGCCTATCTCATCATCTCTAGGGAAGAGGAGCTCCATGAGTATGTATTTCATTTTTTTCTGTGCTAACCAGTGAATTGAATCTTTGTCTTCCATTTGTATTTTGATCTTAACCTTTTAACTAAATGGATAGCTTGTTTTGTAATTTAGAACCTTTCTTTGTAGGAGGAAGGCCTCAACAAAACCAAGATTTCGCTTGTGGACTTTCCCTGTTCTTGTATAGTTGTATGTTTCTACTCTCGAGTTTATTGTCCTCTTTGTTTAGTATTGATAATTTGATGTCTGCTGATAATTGGTTGAATTGCATACATGCTAATGACAATCTGTTTGAACACTCGGTTCTCATTTTAGAAGATTATGCTGTGTAAGGATCAATAGAGTTGTGCCTCTTCCTAAATCATTTGAGCAAGCTTGTCATAAAAGAATGACTATTTCCTCAACAATATAAGGGACTTTTTGTCCTTTTTGACGTTAGAATTTTCCTTTTTTGTTTTATCTTTTTTCCTATAAATCTTTAGTTCTTTACATTAATATGAAATGTGGAAGTCAAACCAAGCGTTGTGAATGCGTGGGTCTGTGCACATTTGTATGTGCTATCACTTCCAATTTGCATCTTAGTGCTTTTTATTAAGGGTCATGCTAACGAGTGCCCTTAGGACACTCTTTAATAATTCATTTTAGGAAAATTTTGATATCACTTTTATGGGAAATTAAAAAAGCTGTCAAAACATTAATTATTTTTTTTCTTTTCCCATAAAAATTTTCTTTAACTAGATTCTTAACGAGTGCCCTAAGGGCACTCGTTACCATTTCTCTTTTATTAAATAGACTGGTTGCTATTTTCTTTTAATTATTTTTAGTTGACATATACAAGTGCCCAGTTTAGATTCCAAACTCACTCTCTGTCTAGAGGCCAAACATTGCTGTGACAATTTACACTTTCTGTTCACAGTTTTATTACTATTATTCACACTTTATTGTTTCAATGATTTCTATTAGCTGTATACGATGGATGCACATGCACACAGACACATGCTCTCTTATCTTCCAGTAAAAAGCGAGCATTCTCTCAAGATTCTAGCTCATGCCCATGACGTGTGGGGATTACTATTGTGTTGTTGTTACCTACCATGCTTTTATTAAAGGGAGACTAATTTCTGATAATCTTTGTTAGAACATAACTTGTTTGAGAAAATTAGAAATACTAGGAGGTGGAAAACTTGGTTTGTAGCCAATAAAGTTGATATGAAGAAAGCATATGATAGACATAACTGGGACTTCATTTTGGCTATGCTAAAACCAATAAATTTTAGTCCTCATTGGATCAATTTGATTCTGCACAATTTCATATCAGATTCTAATGAATGGTTCCCAGTTGAAATTCTTTTCCTCAATGTAGCTTGAGGTGCTTATAGTTAATTCATGTAGGACATAGTGACCCGACGTTCATACTCAATGAGCTACTGGTGGTTGATTCTGATACCAAATATTACAAACCCATAGGTAGAACCTACCCTTGAAAACTAGCTTGTAAGGAGATGGTATCCAAGAGCTTATAAACACATGATTAAGCTTATACTTAATCCATGTGGGATACTAAGATCATAACACATTATTTTTGTTCAAGGTACTAATTAACAATGATTTGTTTGTAAAGTCATAGCTAATTAAAAGACATTTGTTATTTCTAATTCATGTGTGATGTGTGGTAAACATGAGGATAGTGTGGATCATTTGTTTTTTCTCGTCTAATTACAAGAGCAATTTTTTTTTTTAGACAATTAGTTTCCATTATTATGTGGTATTAGAATGGATTTTTATTTTTTCATTTTCAAAAAATAGAGAGGATTTTTTTTTTTTTGGATAAGCCATAATAGATTTTTTGCTATCCTAATAAGTGAGGGTCTGGATATTCCAATGGCTGTTATTTTTTTTGAAAATAATGCAGTTAGTTTCAAATTCATGATGTTAACCTTAAAAGCTATATGAAAAAATTTGTCAATAACAAGTGACTAAACTTCAGTGGTTGCAGGTATCTCACTCTATAATTCAATTTCTTTATTCTCAAGAGTCATATAGTTTATGCCACAACATGTCTCTAATCTTCAATTGAGTATTTTTCTCTCTCCAATGATAATAAATTGCAAACCTGTAACAATGTAACCAACCAAAGAAAATGTGATTTGTAATTATTATTATTATTTTAAAAGAGTACTATGCTCCAATTGGCTTCGAACTCAAATTCATCCACTTAAGATGCTCGATATGCCATTCAATGACTAAAAGTGGCCAATGGATTATTCCATTTAATCCAAAAGTCACAAGCAATTTGTGATGAAAGATGGTTGAAAAATTTTGTCAATATCATTTTTCAAAAGAAATGTGAGGGAATTTTTACTCTAAACCTTATAGTTTAGGGGTAATACTTCGTTGGCGTTACACATTGCATAACGGTGATGACGATCTTGATTTCACTGAATACACTAGCTTTGATTCCCCTTTCCATGCTCAACACCTTTAGCCCCATCACATAACATACAATGTTGTTGGTACTTGTAACAGCCTGCTTTGCCTTTTCGACGCTAACGAATTCTTCCTCTAGAACCCTTGTGTGAGAAAGTTTCTACAACTTCCTTATCCCAATGTCACCTTCGATTCACGCGGTTTGTCTTACGCCTCTTTTGGGTTTGGGTTTGGGTTTGATCCAAAATCTAATGATTATAAGGTGGTCTGGATTCTCTCCATATTGTGAAGTTCAAAAGAGAGAGTATGGAATATTGTACTCAAACCATCTTTTATCGACCAACCTGAGGAAGAAAAGTCAATGCATACTTTCTCTTTAGATCTTATCATTGTATTAAGTTTTACTTTTTAGCCTATACTATGTTATTAATTGTGGTGATCTAATCTTTGTTATTACATACAAAGATTTTTGACCCACACATATTATGAGCTGAGTGCCTCTTTTACACTTTTTTGTGCTATGAAGTGATTGATGCAATCTATAAAGATATTGTTAAAACAATTCAAAAGGGTTTTTTTTTTGGGATATTGTAGGAATTAAGAAAAATTCATTTACTAATTGCAAGAGCAATTTGTTTGCTGAATATAAGGAAACTGTAAATCATTTGTTTTTCTCGTGTAATTGCAAGAGTAATTTGGTTTGCTTTAGTGTGTGGAATTAGAATGAATTTATTTATAAGCTATAGTGAGGATCTGGTTATTGGAATTCGGGTATGTTAGATTTAAAAATAATGCAGTTAGTTTCAAATTTAGGATATTAACCTTAATTAAACCATATGGAAGAATTTACCATTAAGTGACAAAATCTCAGTGGTTTTAGGTATCTAACTTTAATCTTATGATAATCCAATTACCTTGTTAATAATCATTTCTTCAATTGAGTATAGTTTCTTCCACCCCTCGAAAAAAAGCTCTTCAATTGAGTATTCTTTTCTCTCCAATCATGATAAATTGCAAACCAACAACACCCTAACCAACCAAAGAAAATGTAATTTGTAATGATCATTATTGAAAAGGAGGACTATGCTCCAATTGGCTTTAAACTCAAATTCATCCACATGAGAAGACCAATATGCCATTCAATCCAAAAGTCATTCATGATTTGTATTTATAAGATACTTGAATAATCTTGTTAATATCATTTTTCTTGTATTTTAAACCTTGATTAAGAAAGAATTTATGTATTAACATATTTAAATTATGATAAGTAATTGTAATTAGAATATTTATATTGTTATTATACATAGTACACAACAATGTTAAAATATTCTATCAAAAGATCTATCTGACCTCTTTAAGGAATGTGTTAATGAGTGCTGTATTAAAAATTAGCAAAAGCTAATAAACAAATATTAAGACTTTATTCAGCCAAAAAAAAAAAAAAAAAAAAAAAAAAAAATATTAAGACTTTAACTAAAAGTTGCTCAACTCTAAAAAAAAATTGGCCGAATGCAATAAAAACTCAACATTAATAAAACATAGAGGCTAAGGCCCCATTTGACACGTGAGTTCAAACACATGTTTTCAATTTTTAGACAATATTACATATATTTCCACCCACTTTTTCACCCACATGTATTTCCAAAAAAACTGAAAATTATTGTTTAAACACATGTACCAGGCCCTAAATATTTGTGGGTTTAAGTAGCTTAAGGAAACTGTAAATCATTTGTTTTTCTCGTGTAATTGCAAGAGTAATTTAGTTTGCTTTAGTGTGTGGAATTAGAATGAATTTATTTATAAGACATAGTGAGGATCCAGTTATTGGAATTGGGGTATGTTATCTTTAAAAATAATGTAGTTAGTTTCAAATTTAGGATAATAACCTTAATTAAACCATATGGAAGAATTTACCATTAAGTGACAAAACCTCAGTGGTTGTAGGTATCTAACTTTAATCTTATGATAATCCAATTACCTTGTTGATAATCATTTCTTTAATTGAGTATAGTTTCTTCCACCCCTCGAAAAAAAGCTCTTCAATTGAGTATTCTTTTCTCTCCAATCATGATAAATTGCGATCCAACAACACCCTAACCAACCAAAGAAAATGTAATTTGTAATGATCATTATTGAAAAGGAGGACTATGCTCCAATTGGCTTCAAACTCAAATTCATCCACATGAGAGGCCAATATGCCATTCAATCCAAAAGTCACTCATGATTTGTATTTATAAGATACTTGAATAATCTTGTTAATATCATTTTTCTTGTATTTTAAACCTTGATTAAGAAAGAATTTATGTATTAACATATTTAAATTATGATAAGTAACTGTATTTAGAATTTTTTATATTGTTATTGTAGGGCCGGGGAGCTTATGATCCGACCCACGCTCTATCCGGGTTCAGGGCCCGTGCCGAGGAAGTAATGTGCCGAGGACGAGTGATCAAAGGCCGAAGGGTTAAGGGGAACAGCTGAGGACGATTCTATTCTCGGCACTCCAGGATTTCGATGAGAAGATCAAAGTCTTACTGAAGGCTACCCCCAAACCGCCCCCTGATGGGTATGTGAGTGGAGTAGGGCCCACGTGGAGGTACGGTGCAAAATTGGTTCAAGGAAAATACGTCCCCTCCGCATTGAATGCACCTGCCAGCGTCCTGATCATGTTAATGAGAAAAGATGCTTGGACGGTGTAACTTCGATCATCGCAACTAACAGAAAGTAAGAGGGGACAACTGATGGGACAGGTACAGAAGTAAGCACCTGCCTGACCAACAAGTGGAGGGCTAAGATCAACTAAGAAGGACTATATAATGTAAAAATTAGTTCACCAAGAGCTGGCTGGGAAAAATGGCCAAAAACCAGAGCCTCCCAGCCCGCCTCCAGGAGAAAGACTCCTAGGGCGAAAATGACTTAACTATGTATGAACACCACGAAAAACCCACCGTTTGGTGACCAAGGCCCAGCCTTTCAAACCCACGCTCTACAAATTATATTGTTTGGGTTTTTTTACGTGCGAACCCAACACTGTTACGGTTCGTTACAAATCGTGTCCTTACAGTTATTATACATAGTACACAACAATGTTAAAATATTCTATCAAAAGATCTATCTAACCACTTTAAGGAATGTGTTAATGAGTGCTGCATTAAAAAGTAGAAAAAACTAATAAACAAATATTAAGTCTTTAACTAAAAGTTGCTCAACTCTAAAAAAAAAAATTGGTCGAATGCAATAAAAACTCAACATTAATAAAACATAGAGGCTAAATATTTATGGGTTTAAGTAGTTTATGGATAATAAAGTCCATTTTCAATCATCTTCTTCACCAAAAAAAATTAATTAACTCTTATCAAAAAAAAAAAAAAATTAATTGATGTCTTTGATCTGATAATAAAAAAACATTTATCAGAAGCTAATGACATAGATTGAAACTTGTAACCAACTCTTTAAAAAAAAATGAAAAAAAAATATTCATCAAAGTAATAAATTTTAAATTATGGGATTTAGAATGAATTTTTCCCCAAAAGAATGGTTTAGAATGAATTTTTTTCTCCAAAAAAAAAAAAAAAAAAATCTCTTTCTCTTCAGTAAAGACTCGAAGACCCAAACTATTTCCTCTACTCCAGAGACGCTCCACACGAGCACCAGCTTCGCCCCTCCTGCCTTCGTTGATTCTCTCTCTCTGAAATCGGGGTCAATGTCAGACAGCAACAAGTCAATTCGGTGGGGATATTTACCCGATGAGATTCTTACCCATATTTTCACTTTCCTAAATTTAAAATCCATAATCATCTGTACCTCTGTCTCAAAAGCCTGGAAATCCCTAATCCAAAACCAAACTTTCATTTCCACCCATCTCCACCACTCCCTCAACAAAAACAACCTCATCCTCTTAAGGCTCTCACGCAATGACAGAATAGTCTACACATTGCATAAAGAAGACGATCCTGATTTCACTGAATACACCAGTTTTGATTCCCCTTTCTTTGCTCCTGCTCCACACCTTCACAATGTCGTCGGTACTTGTAACGGCTTGCTATGCCTTTCCGATGGTTTACCCAATGACGCTGACGAATTATTTCTCTGGAACCCTTGTGTGAGAAAGCTTCTACAATTCCCTATTCCCAATGTCACCTTCAATACACAATGTTGGATCCACGCGTCTATTGGGTTTGGATTTGACCCAAAAACTAACGATTATAAAGTGGTCAGGATTCTCTCCATATTGGGTAGTGTTTATAACATTGCAAGGGGTCGACCCGTGGTCCATGTTTACTCACTCTTCGCTGGTGAATGGAGAATGCTTACTGCTTCTGTTTCTCTGCCTCCTATATGCGCTATAATTAGTTCTGAGCCACCGGCATTTGCCAATGGGGCACTGCATTGGATTGCTTTCAGTAAAGATAACAAACAGTTTGTTTTGGTGTTTGATTTGGGGGACGAGGTCTTCCGCCAAATTCTGCTGCCGGAACTTCCAAGTTATATGTGGACTCGTGTTTCCGTATATGGAAATTCCATTGCTGGGTTTCAAAGAAGGGTAGGGAGTGGTCCGATCAATATATGGGTGATGAAAGAGTATGGTGTTGCATCGTCATGGACAAAATTTTCATATCAACGTCCAAGTCTGGGAATGCTCCGACCATGCCCAGTTGGCTTTAGGAGGAATGGTGAGGTTGTATTGGAAGATAATAGAATTGGTGAGGCTGTATTGCTAAATGATAGAAGAGTGCTCATCTCTTGGAATCCAGATAGCCAAAATGTTAAGAATCTTGAAATTAATGGATCTCATAAGACTTTTTTTGGTTCTTATGTCGAGAGTCTAGTTTTGCTCGACAAAGCCACCAAAGGTGTAGTTACATACTGAGGAAAAACAGAAAATCGGTACGATGCTTCTCATGTTTTTATTTATTCTTTTCATTGTTTTTTATTTATTTATTTGTTCTTTATATATACTTGACATTGATCATACTGCGTATTGATTACCTAAATGGCTTTATCTTCAGGATAAATAGCTTATCAAGGTTGTGGTCACTCTTATTATATTGAGATGATAGTTTGGTGCATAGCATGTTTACTTAAAATTGTTTGTCCTCATTTCAAAATCTTTAATGTAGTCATTTATTACTTATAAAATAATGCACTTATAGTTCTTAAATTCTTGCAGGACCTCATACAATCATGGTTGGTGATGAGTTCTAAATGACTAACAGACATTAATTCCACAAAAGAAAAGATTCAACAAAACTCTTTGATTGTGTATAGTTTCTTAGTACTTAATTAGTTTATTATGTCAAAATGGCCTGTAGTTGTTTTATGTTAAACTCCTTTTATGGCTACACCATTGTAATATTAGTATTTTCAATGATTTGCAATTTGGTTTCAATGTATTCACAGAAATGATTAAGCATTTAATTTTGTTTGCCATGCTTGCATTAAGATGAAGATGCTTGCCAATGCAGTGTGTGTAAACAGCTCAGTTGTGTTAAATGTCTTTTTGCTCTGTCTACTAGATTTTTGTTATACCTGTCTAATGGGTCTAAAAGTCTCTGTTGATAAGAAGTTAAAGGGAGGGGGGGGGGGGGGGGGGGTGGTGTGTTGGCGACTATTGCATATTACATATCACCCATCTAATAAGCGTCTTGTTGGGATACATTTTAAATAGTAGCATTTGTTCTTTAATTTTATTTTTCTGTTCGTGTGTCTTACATAAAATTCGAATTTTTTTTAATATCCTACAATGATAACATGTTTTAAGAGATAAAATGAAATGGAATTGATGATCGATCATGCAGAACTTATTCGAAACATTGAATTAAAGACCAGATCCTATGCACATGAAAGGAAGACAAAGATTCACAAAGTTTTCTTTTGGGACTATACATCAGTACAGTTCCTTAGAAACAGGGGAGAGGCCCCCAACTTAGTGAATTCAAAGGTGGGAATTCTTGTCTTTGTTAAAAATGACAATGGTAACTTAAAATTGCATTAGATGGTGTCTTTTAGTTGCAAGAGCATAGGCTTTTGACCAAATAGGGAATTAAAGTGGGTGCAAGCATATGCCTAATAAAATCGAGACAAGGCTGTGTGCATGTGTGTGTGCGCACATGGCTTTATTTTACCGTTTGTGTTAACAATATGATTGATTAAATGGTAACATTGTGCAATGAAGAAAAATCAGATCTTATTTTTGGTTTTAGAAATTATTTTATGTGATGCAAATTTGAAAAGACATGTTGAAATTTTAATGACTGATACATATTACATATGGAAAGATTTATGATTCTAGTGCATTAAATCATATGTTGACATGTTGCATGATTATGTAAATCCTTCACCTGTCCTAAGCCCAAAAAAATATTCTTGCCAGAAATTTGCTTTCTCCTTTTGTATCATGTTTCTTTTAGTCACTGTTCAGATATTAAGTCAATTTCTTGTAAATTAAGGCATTTTAATTGAAGCTTCAAGCTTTTGTTCTGTCTTTGTCTCACAAGGAAGCTTGTTTCTTTTTTTTTCTTTTGGGTAAAATTCTTGTTTTTTATTATAGTTAGATGGAAGTGAGAGAATAAAACATATAAGCCTTAATTATCGAAAGGAGTGTCCAGCCTGTAACTTTTATTACTAATTAGGTACTTGCAAAATTACATGCATTTTCACTCCTTATTGGACGTGGGAATGGGATTAAGCCTATTCTCTTTACCTTGGTTGTAACATTTGTAAGCGTATATAAGTTTTTTTTCCCCTGCTCCAGACCTTGTTCCTGTAACACAATTCATTTCATATTGTGTTAGTATATGGAGGTGTTTTTTTAAAAAAATTTAATTTAATTTATTTTTTATTGGGTGGTGGAAGAGGGAGTGGTAAATATTTGTTTGTTAATCACATCATTTCAGTAGTAGTAATGGGGAGTGAATGGTTAATGGACGTACTGTGAATTGAACCACTTCAATTGACCTTTTACTCTTGATGACGATGACTTCAACCTGTAATGTTGTTGTCTCCTTGTGAGTAACACCAATATAGTTATCTGGATGGTTTCTATTTGTCTTTTATCACTGTTATGTTATGTTTTCTCGTTCTGGTCTTTGATAATTTTGGTTGGAGGGAAATAAATTGTTCAGATGACATTAACAAAAACGTTAGTGGTGCAGATTTCAGAATGTATGTTTTACACAATTGACAAGATTTTCATTTCTCAAATATCCCTGGTTGGTTCATATGCTCTAGTGGGTTCCACACAAGTTGTCTTTTTTCCTACTCTTTCTGTTTATATGCAACTTTTGCCCATTTGGGATTTATGGGAAATTGAATTTACCTGAAGATATTGGGGAAAAAAAAATACAGATAGATTTTTCTGGCCATGGATGAAAATTCTGTTGAAAATCCTTTTCTTTTCAGGAGAGCTGCTGATAGTGTGAAGAAAACACCTCTCTTTTTTGTTATGGGCCAAGTCTTAAGTTTGTAATACGGCTTATTTTCCTCTTCCCAGCACAGTTTGTCAATGAAGTTTTGAGAAATGGACTCAATTGAGCAGTGGAACTTTTTTTGGGATTACAGGTTGGTACTTTGAATAACTTGTTCTTCTCCATTTTCCCACCCTCTACCCCCTTTCCCCCCTCCCCAACATGATTCTTATCTGCTTGGTGGCCACTGGTGTTTCAAACAGCAGGAAGTATATTCATGGTTTACAGTGGCCCAGATTTTGTTATTGCATACCTTTCCATAGCCTATCTCATCATCTCTAGGGAAGAGGAGCTCCATGAGTATGTATTTCATTTTTTTCTGTGCTAACCAGTGAATTGAATCTTTGTCTTCCATTTGTATTTTGAGCTTAACCTTTTAACTAAATGGATAGCTTGTTTTGTAATTTAGAACCTTTCTTTGTAGGAGGAAGGCCTCAACAAAACCAAGATTTTGCTTGTGGACTTTCCCTGTTCTTGTATAGTTGTATGTTTCTACTCTCGAGTTTATTGTCCTCTTTGTTTAGTATTGATAATTTGATGTCTGCTGATAATTGGTTGAATTGCGTACATGCTAATGACAATCTGTTTGAACACTTGGTTCTCATTTTAGAAGATTATGCTGTGTAAGGATCAATAGAGTTGTGCCTCTTCCTAAATCATTTGAGCAAGCTTGTCATAAAAGAATGACTATTTCCGCAACAATATAAAGTGACTTTTTGTCCTTTTTGATGTTAGAATTTTCCTTTTTTGTTTTATCTTTTTTCCTATAAATCTTTAGATCTTTACATTAATATGAAATGTGGAAGTCAAATCAAGCGTTGTGAATGCGTGGGTCTGTGCACATTTGTATGTGCTATCACTTCCGATTTGCATCTTAGTGCTTCTTATTAAATAGACTGATTGCTATTTTCTTTTAATTTTTTTTAGTTGACATATACAAGTGCCCAGTTTAGATTCCAAACTCACTCTCTGTCTAGAGGCCAAACATTGCTGTGACAATTTACACTTTCTGTTTACAGTGTTATTACTATTATTCACACTTTATTGTTTCAATGATTTCTATTAGCTGTATACGACAGATGCACATGCACACAGACACATGCTCTCTTATCTTCCAGTAAAAAGCTAGCATTCTCTCAAGATTCTAGCTCATGCCCATGACGTGTGGGGATTACTATTGTGTTGTTGTTACCTACCATGCTTTTGTTAAAGGGAGACTGATTTCTGATAATCTTTGTTAGAACATAACTTGTTTGAGAAAATTAGAAATACTAGGAGGTGGAAAACTTGGTTTGTAGCCTATAAAGTTGATATGAAGAAAGCATATGATAGACATAACTGGGACTTCATTTTGGCTATGCTAAAAACAATAAATTTTAGTCCTCATTGGATCAATTTGATTAAGCAATGCATCTGCACAATTTCATATCAGATTCTATTGAATGGTTCTCGGTTGAAATTCTTTTCCTCAATGTAGCTTGAGGCAGGGGGATCCACTTTCACCTTATACGTGTGCAACTATGTTGTCTTTGGCTTTATTGGAGGGACAACTTCAAAGTATTTGTAAGGGAATAAGGATTGCAACCCTAGATGATTGCATTAATGTTACAAACTTATAGATAAAACTCACCATTGAAAACCGCCTTCCAAGGAGAGAGTGCTCAAGAGTTTATAAACATATAGTTAAAGCTTATAGTTAATTCATGTAGGACATAGTGACCCGACGTTCATACTCAATGAGCTATGCTCGATTCCTCGGGGTGGTGCTTGATTCTAATACCAAATATTACAAACCCATGGGTAGAACCTACCCTTGAAAACTGGCTTGTAAGGAGATGGTATCCAAGAGCTTATAAACACATGATTAAGCTTATACTTAATCCTTATAGGATGCTAGGATCATGACACATTATTTTTGTTCAAGGTACTAATTAATAATGATTTGTTTGTAAAGTCATAGCTAATTAAAAGACATTTGTTATTTCTAATTCATGTGTGATGTGTGGTAAACATGAGGATAGTGTGGATCATTTGTTTTTTCTCGTCTAATTGCAAGAGCAATTTTTTTTTTAGACAATTAGTTTCCATTATTATGTGGTATTAGAATGGATTTTTATTTTTTTATTTTCAAAAAATAGAGAGGATTTTTTTTTTTTTTGTATAAGCCATAATAGATTTTTTGCTATCCTAATAAGTGAGGGTCTGGATATTGCAATGGCTGTTAATTTTTTTGAAAATAATTTCTGTTAATTTCAAATTTAGGATGTTAACCTTAAAAAGCTATATGAAAAAAATTTGTCAATAACAAATGACTAAACTTTGGTGGTTGTAGGTATCTCACTCTATAATTCAATTTCTTTATTCTCAAGAGTCATATAGTTTATGCCACAACATGTCTCTAATCTTCAATTGAGTATTTTTCTCTCTCCAATGATAATAAATTGCAAACCTGTAACAATGTAACCAACCAAAGACAATGTGATTTGTAATCTATATATATATATATAAAACCGAAACTTTTGCTGGCACCACAATTTTCCACGTCAGCACAATATTTAAAAAATAATAAATAAATAAAAATTATAACTCCTCAAAACCCTAACAACCTCACCCCCCTCTCAAGTTAAGAAATATAAAGCCACGGTTTCTGCAAACTCTCTCTCTCTCCAGACGTAGGAAGTCCTAAAGCATTTAAGATCTACAAAACCCTAGTAACCTTACCCCTCTCTCAAGTTAAGAAATATAAAGTCACGGTTTCTGCAAACTCTCTCTCTCCAGATGTAGGAAGCCCTAAAGCATTCAAGATCTACAATGCACGGTATAGATTTTAGCTTATAAAGTTCAGCTTTTGTAAGGTTAGTTTTGTTTATATATTAATTAATACATAGTACTTTGTTCACCATTGAATACTCATCTATATATATAAAAAACCGAAGCCTTTGCTGACACTACAATTTTCCACCAAAATTCTAACTGCGCTATCATAAAATATTATTATTAGTATGAATTTTATGGAGTTGCGGTGTTCAAGAATTGAACCAAAATTCTTTTAAATTATCTATAATATTTTGTTCTCTGAAAATTTTATCTCTTTGATTTTATTATATTGTGTTTTTTAAGCTATAGAGAGATTTTCTTTGGTTTCTGCAAACTCTCTCTCTCTCCAGATGTAGGAAGCCCTAAATGCACGGTATAGCATTCAAGATCTACAACTCACGATATAGATTTTAGCTTATAAAGTTCAGCTTTTGTAAGGTTAGTTTGTTTATATATTTAGTCCTTACATTTAGGTTTAGGTTTAGGTTTTAAGAGATTTATATATTACTACTATGTGGCTGAATTTCCCGTGACATCAGTTTTATGTTTTTAACCAAATACATTAGGAAAGCAAGAGAAGGCGCATAAATATTTAGTCCTTAGGTTTAGGTTTAGGTTTAGGTTTTAAGAGATATATATATTACTACTATGTGGCTGAATTTTCCGTGACATCAATTTTATGTTTTTTTTTTTTTTTAATTTGTTTTATGTAAGGTTAGTTTGTTTACATCAGTTCTTTATCTCAAAGATAAAGCTTTTATTTCTACCGCAAGAACTATTTAGGTATGTATCCCTTGCAAGCACACATGAACTTAAATTGTCTTTTAATATATGCATGTTTTATTATTTTCTAATAGTTTTCTCATGCATCGCACGGGTTAGCGACTAGTTATTATTATTATTATTATTATTTTAAAAGAGTACTATGCTCCAATTGGCTTCAAACTCAAATTCATCCACTTAAGATGCTCAATATGCCATTCAATGACTAAAAGTGGCCAATGGATTATTCCATTTAATCCAAAAGTCACAAGCAATTTGTGATGAAAGATAGTTGAAAAATTTTGTCAATATCATTTTTCAAAAGAAATGGGAGGGAATTTTTACTCTAAACCTTATAGTTTAAGGGTAATACTTAGTCGACACTACGCATTGCATAACGATGACGACGATCTTGATTTCACTGAATACACCAGCTTTGATTCCCCTTTCCATGCTCCACACCTTTAGCCCCATCACATAACATACAATGTTGTTGGTACTTGTAACAGCCTGCTGTGCCTTTTTGATGCTAACAAATTCTTCCTCTAGAACCCTTGTGTGAGAAAGTTTCTACAACTTCCTTCTCCCAATGTCACCTTCGATTCACGTGGTTTGTCTCACGCCTTTTTTGGGTTTGGGTTTGATCCAAAATCTAATGATTATAAGGTGGCCAGGATGGAGAGACTCTCCATACTGTGAAGTTCAAAAGAGAGAAAGTATGGAATATTGTACTCAAACCATCTTTTATCGACCAACCTGAGGAAAAAAAGTCAATGCATACTTTCTCTTTAGATCTTATCATTGTATTAAGTTTTACTTTTTAGCCTATACTATGTTATTAATTGTGATGATCTAATCTTTGTTATTACATACAAAGATTTTTGACCCACACAATATGAGCTGAGTGCCTCTTTTACACTTTTTTGTGCTATGAAGTGACTGATGCAATCTGTAGAGATATTGTTAAAACAATTCAAAAGGGTTTTTTTTTTTTTTTTTGGGATATTGTAGGAATTAAAAAAATTCATTTACTAATTGCAAGAGCAATTTGTTTGCTGAATATAAGGAAACAGTAAATCATTTGTTTTTCTCTTGTGTAATTGTAAGAGTAATTTGGTTTGCTTTAATGTGTGGAATTAGAATAAATTTATTTATAAGCCATAGTGAGGATTTGGTTATTGGAATTGGGGTATGTTAGCT
Source organism: Quercus robur (assembly GCF_932294415.1). Lineage (NCBI taxonomy): Eukaryota > Viridiplantae > Streptophyta > Magnoliopsida > Fagales > Fagaceae > Quercus > Quercus robur. Next base: position 46,571,163 of record NC_065540.1, on the reverse strand, counting down.
TTAAAAATAATGTAGTTAGTTTCAAATTTAGGATATTAACCTTAATTAAATCATATGGAAGAATTTACCATTAAGTGACAAAACCTCAGTGGTTTTAGGTATCTAACTTTAATCTTATGATAATCCAATTACCTTGCTAATAATCATTTCTTCAATTGAGTATAGTTTCTTCCACCCCTCGAAAAAAAGCTCTTCAATTGAGTATTCTTTTCTCTCCAATCATGATAAATTGCAAATCAAAAACACCCTAACCAACCAAAGAAATGTAATTTGTAATGATCATTATTGAAAAGGAGGACTATGCTCCAATTGGCTTTAAACTCAAATTCATCCACATGAGAAGACCAATATGCCATTCAATCCAAAAGTCATTCATGATTTGTATTTATAAGATACTTTAATAATCTTGTTAATATCATTTTTCTTGTATTTTAAACCTTGATTAACTCTTCCAAAAAAAAAAAAAAAACCTTGATTAAGAAAGAATTTATGTATTAACATATTTAAATTATGATAAGTAACTGTATTCAGAATTTTTATATTGTTATTATACATATTACACAACAATGTTAAAATATTCTATCAAAAGATCTATATGACCTCTTTTTTAAGGAATGTGTTAATGAGTGTTACATTAAAAAGTAGCAAAAACTAATAAACAAATATTAAGCCTTTAACTAAAAGTTGCTCAACTCTAAAAAATAAGTTGGTTGAATGCAATAAAAACTCAACATTAATAAAACATAGGGGCTAAATATTTATGGGTTTAAGTAGTTTATGGACAATAAAGTCCATTTTCAATCATCTTCTTCACCAATAAAATGAATTGATGTCTTTGATCTGATAATAAAAAAATATTTATCAGAAGCTAATGTCATAGATTGAAACTTGTTACTAACTCTTTCAAAAAAAATGAAAAAAAAAAAAAATATTCATCAAAGTAATAAATTTTACATTATGGGATTTAGAATGAATTTTTCCCCAAAAAAAATGGTCTAGAATGAATTTTTTTCTCCAAAAAAAAAAAAAAAAAAAACTAAACTCTTTATCTCTTCGGTCAAGACTCAAAGACCCAAACTATTTCCTCTACTCCAGAGACGCTCCACACGAGCACCAGCTTCGCCCCTCCTGCCTTCGTTGGTTCTCTCTCTCTGAAATCGGGGTCAATGTCAGACAGCAACAAGTTAATTCGGTGGGGGTATTTACCTGATGAGATTCTTACCCATATTTTCACTTTCCTACCTATCAAATCCATTATCATCTGTACCTCTGTCTCTAAAACCTGGAAATCCCTAATCCAAAACCCTACTTTCATTTCCACCCATCTCCACCACTCCCACACCAAAAGCCAAAACCTCTTCCTCCTCTTAAACATCTCGCGGAATGACAGAGAAGTGTATGCATTGCATAAAGAAGACGATGATCCTGATTTCACTGAATACACCAGCTTTGAATCCCCTTTCCATGCTCCTGCTCCAGGCTTTCACGAAGTCGTCGGTACTTGTAACGGTCTGCTATGCCTCTCCTATGATCACGCTAACGACATCTTTCTCTGGAACCCTTGTGTGAGAAAGTTTCTCCAACTTCCTTATCCCGATGTCACCGTCGACACACATGGTGTGTCCTGCACATCTTTTGGGTTTGGATTTGATCCAAAAACTAACGATTATAAAGTGGTCAGGATTCTCTCCATAATGGGTAGTCCTTCGGACTTTGTAAAGTCTCGACCCGTGGTCGAGGTTTACTCACTCTCCACTGGTGAATGGAGAATGCTTAGTGCTTCTGCTTCTCTGCCTCCTGTATGCGCTAAAATTAGTCACAGGCCGCCGGCATTTGCCAATGGGGCACTGCATTGGATTGCTGTCACAAATGATAAAAAACGGTTTGTTTTGGTGTTCGATTTGGGGGACGAGGTCTTCCGCCAAATTCTGCTGCCAGAACTTCCAAGTTATACAGGGAAGATGATGTGGACTCGTGTTTCTGTATATGGAAATTCCATTGCTGGGTTTCAAAGAAGGGTAGAGACTGGTCAGATCAATATATGGGTGATGAAAGAGTATGGTGTTGCATCGTCGTGGACAAAATTTTCACATCAGTGTCCAACTCTGGGAATGCCCTCTCCATGCCCAGTTGGCTTTAGGAGGAATGGTGAGGTTATATTGCTAAATATTGGATTAGAGCTCGTCTCGTGGAATCCAGATAGCCAAAATATTAAGAATCTTGAAATTAATGGATATTTTGATACCTTTTTTGGTTCTTATGTCGAGAGTCTAGCTTTGCTCGACAAAGCCACCGAAGGTGTAGTTACATACTGAGGAAAAACAGAAAATCGGTAGGAAGCTTCTCATGTTTTTATTTGTTCTTTTTATGATTTTTCATTTTGTTCTTTATATATACTTAAAATTGACCATACTTGCGTATTGATTACCTTAATGGCTTTATCTTCAGGATAAATAGCTTATCAAGGTTGTGGTCACTCTCTGTTATATTGAGATGATAGTTTAGTGCATAGCATGTATACTTCGAATTGTTTGTCCTCATTTCAAAATTTCTTTAATATAATCATTTGTTACTTATAAAATAATGCACTTATAGTTCTTAAATTCTTGCAGGACCTCATGCAATCATGGTTATTGATGAGCTCTAAATGAGTAACAGGCATTAATTCAGCAAAACAAAAGATTCAACAAAGCTCTTTGATGTTGTATAGTTTCTTAATACTGAATTAGCTTATTATGTCAAAACGGCTTGAAGTAGTTTCATGTTAAACTCCTTTTGTAGCTACACCATTGTTATATTAGTATTTTTTGATGATTTGCAGTTTGGTTTCGTATTTACTGAAATGATTAAGTGTTTTGCTTGCCATCCTTGCATTGCAATGAAGATGCTTGCCATTGTAGTGTTTGTAAACATGGATATACTGCTCAGTTGTGTTAAATGTCTTTTTACTCAGACAACTAGATTTTTGTTATACCTATCTAAAGAGGTCTGAAAGTCTATGTTGATAAAAAGTTAAAAGGACAGGGAAGAAAAGGGGGTTGGGGCAACAATTGCATATTAAATATTACCATCTAATAAGGGTTTTGTCGGGATTCATTTTAAATAGTTGCATTTGTTCTTTAATTTTTTTTCCCTGAACGTGTCATACATAAAATGTGATTTTTTTTTTGGTGGATATCCTACAATGATAACAAGTTTTAAGAGATAAAACACCTATTAAAAAAGTTTTAAGAGATAAAACTAATGGAATTGATGATTGATCTTGCAGACCTTAGTTGAAACATTGAATTAAAGACCACATTCTATGCACATGAAAGGAAGACAAAGATTCACATGGCTTTCTTTTGGGACTATACATCTGTACAGTTCCTAAGAAATAGGGGAGAGGCCCCCAATTTAGTGAGTTTGAATGTGGGAATTCTAGTCTTTGTTAAAAATAATATTGGTAATTAAAAACTGCATTAGTTGGATTTAGTCTTTTAGTTGCAAGAGCATAGGCTATTGACCAAGTAGGGAATTAAAGTGATTCCAAGCATAAGCCTAAGAGAGTTGAGACAAGGCTCTGTGGTGGATGTACAAGTTTTGTTGCTAGTGGCAGGTAACTTATTTTCATTTGATTTTTACTAATAATTGGTTGAATTGCTTTGAAACTGTAATAGATCTACTATAGTTGCTAAGGAGCAAAAGAAAAAACCTACACTTCCACCTATTTGCCTACATGTTGATGATGTAACCTGTTTGAACACATGGTTCTCATTTTGGAAGATTATTCTGTGTAAGGATCAATAGAGTTGTGCCTCTTGCTAAATCATTTGAGTGAGCTCATCATAAAAGAATGATTATTTCCTCAACAATATAAAGGGACTTTCTGTCCTTCATTTTGATGTTAGAATTTTCCTTCTTTGTTTTATCTTTTTTCCTATAAATCTTTACTTCTTTACATCAATATGACAGGTGGAAGTCAAATCAAGAGTTGTGAATATGTGAGTCTGTGCACATTTGAATGTGCTATCACTTCTAATCTGCAACTTAGTGCTTTTTATCAAATAGACTGATTGGTATTTTCTTTTAATTTTGTTTTAGTTGACATATACAAGTGCCCTATAGTTTAGATTCCAAAATCACTCTTTATCTAGAGGCCAAACTTTGCTGTAATGATTAACACTTTCCGTTCACAATGTCATTACTCTTATTCACACTCTATTGTTTCATGATTTCTATTAATCGTATGAGATGGTATGCCATACCATTTCATGAATTCATGGACACACAAGTGCACGCACTCGTGCGCACACACGTACATTCTCTCTTATCTTCCATTTTAATGTTAGCATTCAATCAAGATCTTCAAGCTCATGCCCATGACTTGTGGGGACTACTATCTAGTTGTTGTTACCTACCATGCTTTTGTTAAAGGAAGACTAATTTCTGATAATCTTTGTTAGCACATGACTTGTTTGAGAAAATTAGAAATACTAGGAGGTGGAAATTTTGGTTTGCAGCCTATAAAGTTGGTATGTAGAAAGCATATGATAGACTTATCTGGGACTTCATTTTGGCTATGCTAAAAAAAAATTTAGTCCTCATTGGATCAATTTGATTCTGCAATGCATTTGCACAATTTCATATCAGATTCTACTAAATGGTTCCTGGGTGATTTCACTTTCCTTATAGTGGCTTAAAGCAATGGGATCCACTTTCACCTTATATGTGTGCAACTATGCTGTCTCTGGCTTTATTGAAGGGACAATTTCAGAGAATTTGTAAGGGAATAGGATTGGAAGAAATCTGGACCCCCGTTGATTGCATTATTTTTATTCAAGGTACTAGTGATATGCAACATAGTATGTTGAAAATTTTGAGGTGGTATTGTATCCTTTTTGGACAGATTGTAAATTTTGACAAATCTGAGGTGTTTTTTATTCTATCACTTCTGAACATAGTATATACCGTGTTAAATCTTCTTAATATTGTAAATTTTGACAAATCTGAGGCGTTTTTCTATCCTATGACTTCTGAACATAGTATAAACCCTGTGTTAGATCTTAAGCTAGCCTGGTAAGTATTTGGGTCTTAACTTAGATTATGGTTTGAAAAAAGACAATGTGTTTTAGAATTGTAGTTGAAAAGGTAGCTCAAAAACTTTAGAGATGGAAAGCAAAATTGTTGTCTCAATCAGGCTGATTAAGTTTAATCAAACATGTTATGAGCTAATCGCCTCTATTACCCTTTTTCATGAAGTGCTTGATTCAATTTGTAAAGATGTTAAAAGGATTCAAAAGTTTTTTTTTCGGATATTGTAGGGATCAAGAAAAATTCATTTACTAAACAGAAATTTTGTCTTGATCATGCAAGAAAGATCTGGGGTGTTATTTGTAATCCAAATTATTTGTTGTCTAAGGAGTTGATGGCTAAGTACAGTAAAAAGGAAAGAATCTTTAGTGTCGGGTTTAAACCTTTCAGCTATTGGGGTTGGAAAGGTGTCATGTGACTCATGTCTTTTAGAAATTCAGCTTGGGTTGTAGCTAAATGGTGTATTGGAGATGGTACTTTAGTTTCACTAAATCATCGTACTTGGTTTAAGTTGAAGGAAGAGGTAGATTGAGGGATGAGAGTTTTTTTGCAAACTATTGCAGATCTAATTGATCGAGACAGATTGTGTTGGAAATTCTGACTAGGAAACTTTACCAATCTGCAGTGGCCGGTGAAATATGCAAGATTCCCCGAGGAAACTTTCAGGAGAAGTTTTATTTCTTTTAGATAATTTTATTAAGAATAGACTACTTCATGAGCAAAGAACATGAAAAGCCTAAGAAAAAAATATTAGAACTAATTACAAGAAGACAAAGATTCTAAAGGTATTTCTTAAGCAAAAACTAGAGGTTGGAAGGTAACGATGGTACTGTTATTTCTACTTGGCAAAATTCTTTTTGGTCCAGATATTAGATGTTAAGATTACTTTTTATGTCTTATTTTTATGTAGAATCAATAATGATTTGTTTGTGGAGTCATAGCTAATTAAAAGAGAAGTTGTTATTTCTAATTCATGTGTGATGTGGTGAATATGAGGATAGTGTGGATCATTTGTTTTTTCTCGTCTGATTGCATTTTTTAGACAATTAGTTTGCCTTAGTATGTGGTATTAGAATGGATTTTTATTTTTTCATTTTCAAAAATAGAAAGGATTTTTTTTTTTTTTTTTTGATAAGCCATAATAGATTTTTTGCTATCCTAAGCTGGTTATTGCAATGGCTGTTGTTTCATTGAAAATAATGCAGTTAATTTCAAATTCAGGATGCTAACCTTAAAAAGCTATATGAAAAAATTTGTCAATAATAAAACTTCGGTGGTTGTAGGTATCTCACTCTATAATCCAATTTATTTATTCTTTAAGAGTCATATAGTTTATGCCACAACATGTCTTTACTCTTCAAGTATCTTTCTCTCTCCAATGACAATAAATTTCAAACCTGAAACAACGTAAACAGCCAAAGAAAATGTGATGTGTAATTATTATTATTATTATAAAAGAGTACTATGCTCCAATTGGCTTCAAACTCAAATTCATCCACCTAAGATGCTTGATATGCCATTCAATCTAAAAGTGGCCAATGGATTATATCATTTAATCCAAAAGTCACAAGCAATTTGTGATGAAAGATAGTTGAAAATTTTTGTCAATATCATTTTTCTTGTATTTAGAACCTTGATTAAGAACGATTTTCCATTTTCCATTTTCCCTTTTTAATTTTTTTTAATACAAATGGTAGTATTTTTTAGAATTTTAATATTGTCAATACACATAACAGGTTCAAAATATTTTATCAAATGACCTACTTAACCTCTTTAAAATTTGAAATACGCTATTGTGTGTTCAATTGCACTCGTTAAGAAGATATTACAGTGAACTTTATTGCATTGGAAAATAGCAAAAGTTTATAAACAAAAATCCCTTTAACAGAAAGATGTTCAACACTCTAAAAAAAATTGGTCTATTAAAAAAAAAAAAAAAAAAAACCCAACTTTGATATAGCACTGACACAAGGTCTTAGCAATTCTCAATTCATCAAAAGTCAAAACCAAAAGATTTGTGGGTTTGAATAGATTGTAGTTAAAAATGAACTTGAAAATGGTATTATAGGAACAAAAAAAAAAGGGAAGGAATTTTTACTTTAAACCTTATAGTTTAGGGGTAATTCAAATTAAAAGAGGGTGGGGGGGGGGGGGGGGGGAAGTAATTCAAATTAAACTCCAAATTTTATCCAAGAAAAAAACCTCTAAATTATTGAAATATAACAAATTAAAAGAGAGGGGAAGATTATTTCTCAACCAAAAAAAAAAAGAAAAAAAAATGCCAATGTGTGTGTGTAGAGAGAGAGAGAGTAAATTTTGCGGTTCAATGAAAAATAATAATAATAAGAGAAAGAGAAAGAATAAAGAATTCATAACAAATCTACTCCAATCCTTTTACCTCTCTATGTACTGACTTTTTTTCTTTTCTTTTTTTGGTGAAAAAGATTTATCAAAAGCTTAGGGTTTTACTTGATATTGTTTTAAATTATAGGTTATATTTGGGTTTTTTTTTTTTTTTTTTTTTTTTTTTTTTTTTTTTTTTTTTTTTTTTTTTTTTAATAATGAAAAATATACTAATAAAGATCTCTAAGGACTCTATAGTCTAGAGCACAAATTATCTATCATAATTTCTACACTCAATACTCCACATCATAGTTTTTAAAACACCAAAAATCGAGAACTAGACACCAATCTAGTTTGATAAATTCGATGGGATGTTTACCTGATGAGATTCATTCCCATATTTTCACTTTCCCACCTATCGATTCCATTATAGTCTGCACCTCTGTCTCAAAAACCTGGAAATCCCTAATCAAAAACCTCCTCCTCGTATGGTTCTCATGGAATGACAAACAAGTCTACGGATTGCATAACGATGACGACGATCTTGATTTCACTGAATACACCAGTTTTGATTCCCCTTTTGCATCCCATAGCATTCGCATCCGCAACTTCCATCATATTCTATTTTACTATCTCAAAAAGCTATTTTATCAATTATACCATACCATTTTACAACACAGCTAACATCTCAACTTTTATTTTCCTATTCTACTCATTAAAATAATATATATTACCCACTAAAATAATATAATACGATGGAGAAGTAGAAAATTAGTCTCTAACTCCAATTCGTCCAAAGGCATCGTCCAGAGCCAATAGAGCTGGTTGGACCAAGAATCACCCTAGAAGAAGAAAAAATGTTCATGGACGATAATATTACTCTTGATTAGTCAAGTCTCCTATGGACAATAAACTCGTCCATGAAGGTCGTCCATGGACGATCATCAGATGTCTAGGGACGACCAGATCATCATACACTAGATGGACGAATACGCAACACTTAGAAAACTTTCTACTCTCTGTAGCGGTTACTAAACCCGTAGCTATCGCCATGAATCCCTCAAATGAGTTAACTTCCGTTAGCGTTACAACTTTAGTAGCCATTGAGGAAGTTAACTTCGGACTCATTGGCTTCCAAAAATCTTGGGGAGATTATTGGACAAATAACCGTCCCCAAGATCTCTATATAAAGGACCGGTCTGAACCCGAGAAAGGTAAGAACATTCTGAGACTTGACTCCCAAAAAACTTGGAACTTCATTCCTGTGAGACTAACTTTGCCATTGGAGGGGGTTTGGCCGGTCTTCTCCGGTCCCCTTTTTTGACAGCGTTTGCTTTTTGTAGGCCTTCCACCACTCAGTAGCCCATCGAAGCCAGAACATCCACCTTACTGATTCGAAGCGATATCATAATATATTCCAATACAACTCTCTCTCATTCTTCTCTCCCATCTCTCTTCCACTTTTTCAATTAAAATATATTATAATTTTCACTAAAGTGCTACAGTGCCATCCTACATTTAGGATGGCATTGTAACACAATTGTAAAAAATTTGCAATTGTAAGATTTTACAAGTTCGGTTGCTAGGCTCTTTTTGTGCCTTTATGCTAAATTTCCCTACATATACCATTTACAATTGCCAATGAGAATGCTCTAACAACATAACCAACCAAAGAAAATGTGATTTGTAATTATTATTATTATTTTAAAAGAGTACTAAGCTCCAATTGGCTTCGAACTCAAATTCATCCACCTAAGATGCTTGATATGCCATTCAATCTAAAAGTGGCCAATGGATTATTCAATTTAATCCAAAAGTCACAAGCAATTCGTGATGAATGATAGTTGAAATTTTTTGTCAATATCATTTTTCTTGTATTTAGAACCTTAATTAAGAAAGAATTTCTATTTTCACATATTTTTTTTTTTGACAAATGATAGTAAATATTGTCAATACATATAGCATGTTTAAAATATTTTATCAAATGACCTACTTAACCTCTTTAAAACTTGAAATACGCTATTGTGTGCTCAATTATACTTGTTAAAAAGATATTAAGTGGACTCTACTGCATTGGAAAATAGCAAAAATTAATAAACAAAAATCCCTTAAAAAAGTTGGTAGATTCAATTAAATAATAATAAAAAAAAAACTTAACATTGATATAGCATTGACACAAGCTCTTAGCAATTCTCAATTCGTCAAAAGCCAAAACCTAAAGATTTGTGGGTTTTAATATATTATAGTTAAAAATTAACTTGAAAAATTAAAATTGAACTTCATTAAATTTTAGGGGTGAAAATGATATTATAGGAAAAAAAGAAATGGGAGGGAATTTTTACTTTAAACCTTACAGTTTAGGGGTAATTCAAATTAAAAAGGGGAGGGGAGGGGGGGGGGGTAATTTAAATTAAACCCCAAATTTTATCCAAGAAAAAAACCTCTAAATTATTGCAATGTAACTGTAGGGTCACGTTTCGCGACGAACCGCAGTAGAGTTGGGTTCGCATGTGAATGGGCCCAAACAATATCATTTGTAGAGAGTGGATTCGAAAAGCTAGGCGTTGGTTACCCGACAGTGGGTTTTTGTGGTGTTCATATGTGATTTAAGCGCTTTCACCCTTGGAGCCTCTCTTCTGGAGGTAGACTGGGAGCCTTTCTTTTTTGGCCAGTCCTCCAGCCCCCTCTCTAGATTACTTATATTTTCTTTTATATCAGTCTGCATTCACTTTCCTTCGTCCACGTGTAGGGTCGACATTTCCAAGACTGATACTTGTCCTGTTAATCCAAACCCAAAGTTGTTGGGAGTGGTTGATAAAGTTAAAGGATAAGGCTCTGTTAGGCGCAGAGATATGCATGGGGAAGGTGGTAAAGGCAGCCTTTCCTAGATATTTTAGATTTCCCTTCAAGCATGTCCCTTTACCGTTTTGCCCCTCTTCTTGGTGGATCTTTGGGTCAGCCGAGGACTGTACTGTCCTCGGCTGCTTCTCCGGGCCAATTGGGCCTTATTATTTTTGAGCTCGGGCCATGACCTTTTTCGGCTTAGGCCTTTGAACTCTCCATCAGCAAGTGGGCCTGGCCCATCAATTATTGGACCCCACAGTAACAAATTAAATCTTGTAATCAAAATTTTTTTTTTTTTGATAGCCCTTGTAATCAAAATTGGTATCACATTATCACATAAATGTTAATTATTAAAAGAGGGGGGAAGATAGGGGAAGATTATTTCTCAAAAGAAAAAAAGATGCCAGTATATATATATATATGGGATTACCACACAAAAAAAAAAAAAACAAAAACAAAAACAACTCTTAAAGATCTCTTTTGACGAACACCCTTTCCAAATAACAAAGGATTTCTAGAGCCCGTTTGGTTTGTCAACTGAAAACACAGTGTTCAGTGTTTAAACACTGAACACTAGTGTCCAAAATTTGAAACAATATGTTTGGTGACAGAGTTTAAAATAGGGCTGTTTGGAAATGGTTGCTCAAAAACCCCTGTTTGAAATATATTTTTTGAAACATGCTCGGCTCACATTTTAAACAATGAACAGACGTTTCTGATGGCACAACGGTAATAAAAATTGAATTCAGTTTTCACTGTGCCCGGACCCACTGATCAGTTTTTTTCTAATGTTTGTCTCCTCTCCTCTCTACTCTCATCTCTTCAGTCTTCACGCCCCAAAGAATATCATCTCATCTCTCCTCTCCTCTCTACTCTCATCTCTACAAAGAATATCACAGTCTGAACTCTATTACTCCTCTCACCCACCTCCATTACTGCTCTGACCCAGCGGCATTCCACCTCACCCCTCACGGATCCGGCGCCATTACTCCTAACAGTAGCTTCATCAACGCGTCAAAATCCCACACACGCATCATTTAGAAGAAACCCCTATGAATCACAGTAATCCCTTTCTCCCAATTAATTCCTCACCAACGACGCTCTGTTGCTAAGGAAAAGGCAACTCACACAGTTTGAAGGGGTCGGTCAGGTAAGGTTTTTAATTTTGTTAATTACTTGTTTCAGCTTTCTTTCACATCCCAACAGATCATTTCACATTAATTCATGTTAGGGCTTCTTTTAATCCCATATATTCTTTCAGATGGACGCCTCACTCCCTTCCTCATCCACCTCTCTCGTGCATTACAGAGCATCTGCTTCCTCCTCTGCTTCCTCTTCTGACCGTGTTCCCTTACTGGTACGTCTGTGTAATATATAGTGAATCATGCTTCTAAGTTCTGTTTTAATCTTGTACGTAGCTGATTGAAAAAATCTCTTCATTTTGTGGCTTGCTGATGTATGCTTGTTCTGTGTTATGGTTTAATGTTTTTGTTGAAGTAGAAAGGGAGTATGTATAAACGGTTGTGTGAGAGAGAGACTTCAACTATTATATAGGGTTCCCATCCCCTGCAAATGTCTCCAAACATTTTAAAATCCAGTACATGAAAATAACTTATACAATACACTGTTGGTCTATTTTAGTTGCCAAAAAGTGGAAGATTCCTAAAACTACCATTTTAATCCCAGATAGCTACAAGCTCCCTCAAGAAATAAATGAAGCATAAGTCAAATGTGGGTAATCACAAACTGTGAAACAAACCTGCATATACAAAAAATTAAGTGAGAACTTCTTAAATGGTAGTTCTATTCTTAAATTAAGTTATTATCAAAATTTTCTTTTCTTGAAATTATAAGTGCATGAAAAAATGAATGTGGTAATTCACAACTAAGATTTCTGTTGGCCTGCTTGAACTTGGTGTTGCTAATGCTATTAACCTCTTTGGAGGTTCTTGTTGTTTTGAGTGTACTATTATCCTGACTGTGTGTTGACTCTCTTGTTGTTTTGAGTCTGGCCTTTTGGCTGGACTGTGTGTTGTTGTTGATGGTAGTTCCAACTTCTCAGATTTACATACAATCTTTGAAGCTTCACTTCTGTGTATGATAATTGAAAAATAGTATTGTGCATTCCTTGAAAATATTCAAAGTAGTATAATTGCTTCTTTATGTCATGAACCAAAAAGGCTTCAGCTTTGGTTTGATACATTAACCTTTCAACATATATTCAACTATAAATTTATAATATGCTCCTATGCCTTCATAAATATACAATGCCACTATAAGTTGAGCTAAAATTGATGTGTATAGAATGTGTATCTTTGTATTTTTCCTTTATATGGGGTGAATTTTCTCTTATATGCCTGCTGCTTGGGTCTAGTAGTAAGTTAAAGATTTTAAATCCATATCATAGAAGACCATTTTACGAGTCTATGTAAGTATACCAACATGTATTTAGATGGATGATGCCGAGGATAAGAAGTGGCCTGAAGCAGTTGAGAGACATTTTATTGATATCTTGTTAGAAGAGGATGCTAAAGGGAATATGCCCCAAGGCCAGTTCAAGTCTGGAACTTGGACAACAGATGTCAATGAGTTTAACAAGCGTGCGTCTAAAAGTTACACCAAGGCACAACTTACACAAAAATATCAACGACTGAAACAGAGACACCGCACATTCTCCCAGCTCATCACACATACAGGAATGGGATGGGACCCCATTTCAAATACGGTGACGGCCAGTGACGATGCTTGGGCTGCTGCATTTGCGGTAAGTCCTTAAATCTGACTTAAATATCAAAAATATCAAAAATATTAGGTTTATTGGCTTATGAGTGTATTAATAATAGTGGCTTTAAATAGTTGTTTTGTAGCATTTTCCCATGATGATACTTTTAGGAATGGAATAAAATCTGACTTATATATGGGGTTTACTGTGGGTTTAATGGGGTTTAATGTGACTTATAAATTCTAACTTATATCTTTGACTTATATTATTTTATTTATATTATTCATCTGTGAAATTACTCAATGTCTACAATTTCCTAAAAAACCTTTTTGGCTTTCTGAAATTTGGAATAAAGAGTGCTGTTATACGGTTATTATAAATTAGCCATCTACTTTGTATTGGGTTTTATATCAATAAAACATCTAACCCAATATATATGATTGTTAATAGGTCAATCATAGATTCAAGGAGTTCAAGAGAAAGGGGATGAGACACTATGAGCTGTTGGGCACTCTTTTCAATTCAAACACAGCCATGGGTTTCCTCCAAATGTCATCTGCCCAACCAGCTCCCAATAGTGATGAAGAGAGAAAACTTGATGCAGCCTTCCTATCTGAGGGGGTACATGTCAATGTCAGCATCGATGGTTTGGATGACGTGGAGGAGCTGCCCACACTGAGTGAAGCCCAAAGCCGGAGGCAAGCTGAAAAGCGGCCAGCTGAACCGTCTCATTCAAGTGGAAAAAGGAAGAAAGGGCACTCCCTTGAATCCATGACTGAGGCAATATGGGGTTTTACTGACATGAGGAACCGTCGGGGGAAAAAGTCCATCGACACTGGAGACTCTGCTGTGGGGGCTGCCAATGAGTCAATTACAGCAGCTGTAACTCTTCTGAACCAGCACACTGATGTCGATTATGTCACGTATTGCAAGGTCGTGCAGGAGCTTCATAACGCCAAGAATAGAGCCGCTTTTTTTGCCATGACGGTTGATAGAAGAAGGGCCTGGATTGAGTTTATTGGGGGTGGATTGCAGTAGTGGTGGTTGTGGTTGACAGTCTAGGAAGTTAACTGATGATGTGCGCCGTGTAGACAGCCTAGGAAGTTAATTAGTACTCTTAGTTTGGTTTAATGTGAATACGCAAAGTTTGTATTATGTTAATACTATGAACAATGTTTGCATTATGCCTTCCTTTATTATGTTAACCTCCTTGGGACATGTATGGTATTTATGTAAGAAATATGTTTTGTGGTTGTCGTGTCTTCTATGAATTTCTAACTTTGGTGACATATATATATATATATATATATATATTTATTTAAAAAGTAAGCTGCTACATTCCATTTTGTAAATTTCTTTTTTGTGTCATATATCTGCTTCAAACGTTGTCAGCTATTTTAAGAATGTAGTATTTTATTGAGCATACAAGTGACATTGGCTGGAATGAGTATTTGGCTTATCCTTTCTCTTTTGTTAGTTATTTGTAGTTTTGGTGAAATTAGTTTGAAAGCAGCACATGAATTGTCTGCAAATTTTGTATACAACTTTGGCTAATAAAAGGATTGTAATTTCTATGAAATCTGTAGGTATGAGAGAGCCACGTCTGTTATAATTGATCCAGGTCTATATAGCTTGCATAAATCAGGTGCATTTTGGGTCTCAGAGCAAAGGAGTGTACCATCTGCATATACGGTATTTACAGGTGAGGATTTTTGTTTATGCCTCTCATTACTAAATCTTCATGCCTCCACAACCAGCTTTAGCTTTCAGGTATTCCTTTTTATAAATCTTTGTTTCATTCTTTGTTAATTATGATTTGATTTTGCTGGAAGTATCAGTTTCTTCATTGAAAAATTTTAGATTAAGTCTCCCTTTTTCTGCTTTATGTAAGCTTTATTAATTTTGTTTCTTGCTGCTGGTTTTTTGTTTGTGTTGCAAAAATATCAACTTCTTAATTAGAGGTTAGAGTGTGTTCTTTCTCTTCTTCACTAATAATAATGGAACTACTATGGAAGTGGGGTTGGGTTTGGATCCTTCCAGCCTGTCCTTATTGATCTTATAAAACCAAGAAAAGATAGATGCATTTGCTTGCATTCACTTCTATTATTTTGTGAACATTGTAACAAGTTAAAAAATTGAGCTAACATTGTCTTTGGGTGTGTATTTGAGCTTTGACCTGATTTTGTAGGCTTTGAAAGGCTTTGTCTTTTTTTTTTTTATTAATTTTTTTTCCTGTTTGGGTTTAGATCAAATGTCTTTTCTTAGAATATTTAAACACGTTAAATAGTATATCTGATGTACTTTTACTCCAATAATAATTGAACAGGAACAAGTAGAGTATATAATTGCAGTTTTTCCTTCTCTTAACTAGAGCTTTTGAACTCATTTTGGAGGGCTTTTTTTTCCTCAGAAATCAAAAACTGCATAATTTGTGGAAATCTACAAGGAGAGGTACTATATGTAGCCTTAGCTCTTGTTTACTGCTCTAGGGCACTTCAATTCATAGGAAATGATTTATTTTCTAGTAATTAGAAGGATGTACTGAAGTTTGCTTTCAGACCACTGTTCACAGATGTTCACTAATTTCTTATTCTTTTCCTTTCTTCTGCTTTGCATGCATTTCTGGGTGAATAAAGTATATCAACCTGACTGTCATACGTTCTAGGAATCTGTTTTGTTAATGAGTTTGCTGTCAGGATTGGGATACTCACTATTGTACTTATATATATTCTCATTTTTTTAGGTACAATTTGATCAGCCTTTGACAAATAATCCGGAGAACAGTCAAGTGCCCAGAAGCCAATTGTTGCCTCTAAGAAGAAAAAAAGTAAATAAACTTTCAGCATTTTACATTACTTCAATGAAATTACTACATTTATATCTTGAAGTCAAAAGTTTAACATTGGGCAACCTCTCAAGATTTAAAGAATGGATATATTATCATAGATTCACCTTCTCTTCTTTGATTGCCTGAATTGAGTATTATTAACAAGTATGTGCGTAGGTGATGCTTCAATGTAAACATGCATGAATATAATCATGATTGTATCATTTTATATGTGTGTATAACACACGCTTATGATAGGAAATAAGTTAATATTGATGCCAAGAATATGGGAAACAGGTCAAAATAAGTTGATATTGAATTATTGATGCCAATAATAAGCTAGTGTTTTAATTTCTTTGCTTACATCCATGATCCATCCCTTACTTCTGATAGGAAATAAACTCTGTTATACTATATATTAAACAGCTTTAGAATGGGTATTTTTGGTCTTGTGTCTAAATTAGTTGGATGTGCGTCGGAGGGCATGCAGTTTATCTTTTGCCTCTATTTTTGGGTGTTTTTTACATCAAAATTATGCCTTTGTGTATTTGCAGCTTTCCCACGGCATTACTTTAAACACAGGGTTGAGTTAATTGTTGTTGTTGTTTTTAAATTATCAGGGAGGACCTCTAGTCAAATCTAACTTACCATGGTCAGCTAGAAGGGGAAATCTCTCTAAATACAATCGTGTCTTGAAAACAGCAGCAGATAGGTAATATATTAAAATATCATAATTGTGATGCTTCTACAAGATTTATGATTCTTGCCTCATGTGCTGTTTAATGCTCGGATTTTCGTTTGTTATATGAAGTTATGAATAGATCATTAGTTAACATGGATTGTTGACTCTGAGCTTTGTTAGCCTATTATTAAGTTTTAACAATCCAAATCTTGAAATTTTAAGACGCTATCAGAAAAATGCTCTATGTTCCTGAGACTAAAAACATTCTTTTGTAACAAGGTAAATGCGTAAATTGAAATGATTAGTGAATACTTGTAATGCTTGTTCTGCACAGACGTTTTTAAATTGCAAAATTGTTGTGAAAAACAGGGAGGGGAAAGAAGGAAAAGGCAACAAACAGAAGGTTCAAAGCTAATTTCCTCACTAAACAAAATTACGTCTTCCAACTCTCGCACACATAATAAAGGCAATAGCTTCCATTTGATTTGAATATGTTTTTAATTTTTTGTAGTTATTTCAATTTCTTCTTTTTGTTCTTCCTTTTTCTATTTGATAAATTTTTCTGGTTAGTTTCTCATCAACAAAATAATAATAATACTAATTGTGGTCTGTCATAATGTCATTCTGAGGAATTAATCAGAGTTATAAAATTATGAACTCTAATATGTCTATTATCTAGTGAGTATATTTGTCATGCCTTACCCATGAGGTTGTTGGTCTTGTTTAAAAATGACCACTGCATGCCAGTTCACTTCACAGAAGCTTTACTCCATCACAGTCCAATGATTCTACACAAAAACCACTTGTCATAATCAATAGCATCCCACCCAACCTCTCCCAACTGTCTCAACAGCAGAGACCAGACCAGGAATAGGATCCAGTTAGCCTTTTGACAATGAAAGGTTGATTTCTGCACAAATCCCAGCCATGCTTTGCTTCGTAAGATGAAAGGTCTATTACAACATTTCCTTACTCGGAAAGAAATGCTAGAAGGCCTATAATAAAATCCACACAGACAATATTTATGGTATTTTCAATATTTATGGTATTTTAAAACTTATTTAAGAAGAAAAAAGAGCCATGTATATTGTAGTCAACCATTTATGTTGTAATCACTAATGAGGTAGTGACAATATATATACATCATGTCCATCTCCCATGTAGTACATTGATTTCAACATTAATTTTTTGCAACTTAGTAGATTCATCATCTGGTTCCATCAGATTAGCAATTCGGCCTACTTGGTCCATTTCGGTCCATTTGGTACATTTCAGTCCACTTTAATCTATTCAGTCCACTGGTTACACTTCGGTCTATTACGGTCCATTTCAGTCTATTCAATCCATTAGGCATAATTCAGTCCAATGGGTATGTTTTAGTCCATTTTCAATACCACGAAGCTACATGCTCTAAAAGCAGTTTAATGATATTTTCCACGCACTCTCACAATCAGCTTTTCTTCTTGAGTTTTTGAAAAGGAATTAATGAATGTGAGTCAAATTATGAGCAATAATGAAGATACGTAATTATTTTTAGGAATATGAAAGTTAGTAATGAATGAGAATTGAATTGATGGCATAGGACAAGGTAAATGCCAACATCGTGGGTAAAAGCTAGTGAACATACCATAGGACAGGGTACCTTACTTGGCTGCACGTGCATGATTGGTCCGAAAACTTCAAAATGTACATTAATGACCACTTGGCAAATAAAACCCTACAAATAAAAAAGAGAGTGGCAGCAATTCAATACGAGTGAAAGTCATAGCTAAATATTAGATTGGTATATTTTCAGCTAATATTGATCCATTCAATATTTCACTTTGACATTCTTTCACCCATGTAAAACGCAAGGGCAATGCAGTAGCTAATAAATTAACTAAATTAGCAAAGATCTTTCTCGAACCTTCAATTTTGGTTAGAAGACATCCATTGTGATGCTGCCAATCTTGTAATGTTTGATAGAAGTTTCTATTAATTCAATAAAGGACTAGTCTTATTTCTCAACAAAAAAAAAAAAAAAAATCCATTTAGAGGATTTTTTTTTTTTTTGGAAAAAAAAATTATTACAAAAAATCATTACATTTTATGCTTTTTAATAGGTTAAGGAGGAAGTCAGGTGAACTCATACTTAATCTTGTCTATAGTAACTTGTCAATTGTATCCATAGAGTATTCCATGTATAGTAGTCAATTACTGCGGAGGCTCCTTCAACTAATTAAGCCATAACAAACTAATGGAATCCATTTACTTTTTTGAAAAGGTAATACTATTTTGTTCATATGTTGTATTTGAGTATAAGCCAATAATAATAATAATAATAATAATATTATTATTTTGAAGAAAATATATTAAATGAAATCATTTTAAATTTTCGAAATTTTTAAAAAAACTAAACCAAAGATAATATGTAAAATTATCAATGTCATAATAATCTCTTACAAATATTTCTTTGCTATTCCTTAAATTAGGTCTTCTTGTGTTTGACAAACCATATTTGTCTTGAAGTCGTAAAGGTTTAATATTGTTTGGATTATATGGTGAGATGAATTTATCAAACACTTGCCTCCAAGGTTGGCCACATATCCACTTGATGGACTTACATATTTTTGCCATTAGAAAGGGGTTAATTCACAATTTTTATTTTATTAAAATATTAACATCATTAAAAGAAAAGGAAAAAAAAAAAAAAAAAATCATAGTGTACTCTACGAAGTAAAGCAATTTGTTCAATGTTTAGTAAGTCCAGAATGTAGAATTAGCGAAGGCGCCTACATTTTTTTAGGCTGCAAGGTTCATGTGATTGTAGGATCTATCATAAAAAATCCCTTGAGAAGCAGGTTTCTATACATAGAGCAATATAGATATATATACATAAAGCGATATATATATATATATATATGTACTTCTTTATAGTGGCTGATGTGAACTTAATGGTTGCCCACAGGTGTGATTCAGTTATGGCCGACACCGATTCAAATCGTGATTCAGGCATGGCTGAGTCCGATTCAGATGAGTACGATAGTGAGGTGGAGCTCGAGATTGCCACAGCCTACGTTCAGCTGTGTATAGAGTACGTGCAAAAGTACTACATGAAGCGACCTATGTGCACTAGTATCCTGAGTGGGAGGTCATATGTGATTGAAGTACTATAAGGAAATCCGCAAGTGTGTTATGACATATTCCGCATGGACAAGACCATTTTTAGACACTTGTGTAATGAGTTGAAGCGGTTGCACCTATTAGAGGAGGACACTGGTTGGGTTTCAGTTGAGGAGTCCGTTGGGACAGTTCTATTTATCGTCGGACACAACGCTAACTACCGGGTAGCTGCCAACCGCTTCCAACATTCTCTCGAGACCATTCAAAGGCGGTTCCGGCGTACCTTGCGTGCTATCCATGCTTTGGGATGTATCATCATCTGACTCGACGTTGATGCAACTGAGCTCTCTCAATCACTTCGAGGGAATGGGAAATATTATCCATGGTTTGAGGTATGCTTTGATTTTTCTTTTTTTGGTGCTATCCATGCTTACTTATTCACACTATATTGCACATAAGTGTAATTTATTAATTACAGCTACCTATTTTTTTTACAAAAATGTGTGGGGGCTATCGATGGGACGCACATAAGTGCTTTTGCCCCATCCGGTAGGAACACCGCATTTAGAGATAGACGGAGTGATATCACCCAAAACATGATGTGTGCATGCAACTTTGACATGCGGTTTACGTATGTGCATTCGGGATGGGAAGGGAGTGATTCACGAGTCATACAGGACGCACTTGGACATGCCGAGTATGAGTTCCCTTGGCCGCCTAGAGGTAAAAAATAAATAAATAAATAAATAAAAATTTACCGCATTTGGTTTTCGATTTGATCATTATTGCATCTGACTTTGCATTTCCAAAGTATTTTGTAGCATATTACAGATGTGAAAAACTATTCAAAATGGGATTATGGAGTAGCAGGATGAAATTCTTGTCTATGATAATTCTCAAAAAGGGTGTGAATTTTTGTGGGTTGTGTGGTTTATATGTCATATTTTTTTAAATCTCATGTCACATATTTTATTCATGAATGTCTTTTAATGGGTTTTTTTTTAAATTTGGATATTTACGTTAGATCACTTAGAAATCCAAACTGAGGTCAATGAGTTTGTAACTACTTTATATTTTGTCCTTTCTGTAAAAAAAAAATTAAAAAAAAAAAAAAAAAAAAAAAAAAAAAAAAAAAAAACTTCTATACACTGCACTTGATTGGTAGCTAGGTAATTTCATTATATCTAAACTAATTCTCTCAATACATGAACTATGTGATTCATATTTAGCACTCTATATCATGGATAAAAGGCCGTGTAAAAGTTTGTCATCTCACTAGGGAAAGTTGCTTTCATGGAGTAGTAAGTTAAAGTGAGTCACTGCATGGTCACTCATTGTTTAAGCTGACATCAAAAAACTGTAGTGCATGCTTCGTATACATACATGTATAGATACACTTTGGTAGTAAGGAACTAGCAAGAATAGTTGTGTTGGGTAACATTAATTGGCAATGGTTATCACTCGTATTGCAAGATCGTACTACCTCGTTGACTCGGGGTACGCAATAAGCAGTGCATTCCTCCCCCCACACAAGTCCACATGCTACCATGTCCAAGAGTTTCGGGGTGCAAACCGGCAACCTAGTACCCCACAAGAGTTGTTCAATTATAGGCATTCCTCATTGCGGATGGTGATTGAACGATGCTTTGGCGTCTTGAAGGCGAGGTTTCCAATCTTGACTGGAATGCACTCCTTCTCTATCTCTAGACAACGGGTGATTGTGACTGTTTGTTGTGCACTGCACAACTTTATTCGCATGTATAACCGAGCGGATGAAATGTTCCATGTGTGGGAAGGATCATTTGTGCGTAACAGTGACGCAAACCTAGCAGGAGCTGCACGCGTAGGCAGTGGGGGCACTGAAGAAGCTTTTAATTCTCGGACACAACGAGCAATGTCGGAGTATCGTGATGTGATAACTGCTGCTATGTGGGCAGATTACATTGTTCAATGATTGAGTTTTTTGGGCATTATTTTATTAAAATGTGGATGACATGGAACTTTGTATAAGTCTAGATGAAGATTACTGTGTTTTGTTGTTGTTATAGGTTTGTATAACGGGGTAGTGAGCCTTTTTAATTTGGACTGCAGCGGCTCTTATTGTTGTTTTTGGTGAACTTAATGGCTGCCCATGAAGCTGGATTGTCAACATATATTAGTCACTTTTTGAATGGCTTTCACACAATTACACTACTCCCCCTCTTTTTGAAAAGCTAGATTCTATTTTGTCCCAAATACATATATCCTTTATAGGATTTTAGTGATAATACTTGTTACATTTGTTTATGTTCAAAGAAAATTTACAAAAAAAAAAAAAAAAAAAAAAAAAAATCCTACTTAATTATGATCAATATTTTTGTCACAAAAACATTGAGTACATTATTATCAATTAAAAAAATTGTTTGCAAAAAATTAATTAGTTATTTTGCATCATCACCAAAAGTAAGAAGAATGATTTTCAAATGAAAAGATAAAATATCAAATAATAGAAACTTAAAAACAAATATGCATTAATTGATATTTAAAAATAAGAAATACCTCACTTATATTAATTGACTTAGGCGAATATTGAGCCAGTTTTGCTAATAAGAGGGGAGGGCTGCTTAATTGGTTTGCCGAGGGTTGCAAAGGGACTGGTGTGTTTTGTGTGTGTATGTGAAAATGTATTATGCCTGACCCCAATGGTAAAGAATTGTAACTGAATACATGCTTTGTGTTTATGACATCTTTTTCGTTTTTCTCCTTTTTGCAGGTATCACTACTCCATGAATCAAAGTTAATGCTTTGTTGACTCTCTTTTCTGGTTACTATAAAAATATGATTAGCTATTGTCAACGTGGTTGGAGAGAGGATGGGTAGCCTTGGATCAACAGATAATAATGGATTATTATTATTAATAAGAACTTCTTGGGTTATTTCCCAGCCTCATGATTGATGATTATGTAATGTATTGTTCTTTAATTTCTATGAATTAAACTTATTTATTATACTAAAGAATATATTGCGGGCTTAGTTACATTTTTTTCATTCCTTCGGATATCTCAGCATCATCATTTGCGAGTACGACAGAGAAGCTAAGCGTAAGTGGATATAGAGGCAATATCCTGACAATGAACGGCCTATATTCAAGTATATATACTTACTATCATCAATAATAACTTTGTCAAATAATTACTATCATCAATAGAAGAGAATTGTAACTTACAATTCTCCTATGTTCCAATAAATTATCAGTACTATAAAAGTACCATTAAGCCAATAACATACTATTGTAAGAATCAAGAGTCAGCCCGATACATATTGTATACACTAGCAAAATGGATGACTCAAGATTGTCTAAAAAATTACACAGTGCATCAAGTTCAAAAGGAGTTAGTAGTACATAATAAAATAATATGATTACATAGTAGGAATTAACACATCATCATAACAGTTTGGTTTACAACATCGTCATAGTTAGCAGTAGTGCAAGCGCGGTGAAAAACAAACACCAAGCAATGAACCTAATCTTCACCATTTTCTTTGGTTGGTCTAAGGGGTGGACCTTGTCATGTATGACCCTCAATTCTTCTCTCAATACACATAGCTCTTCTTGTAGTTGTTGGAAATCCTCCGCATATGACAATGGCGTCTTCAAGGGAATACACCATTGAAAAAACCGACATGTGTCCTTTGGGCAACATTGGAAAAGCCTGTACCGGTTCTAATTTCGCTTATCCGAAATCTTCACACTTGCTTTCAAGCCACAAAAATAGTTGCAATTTCGGAACCGAAGGCCATCGTCAATATCGTCATGCATTGTGTCTGACATCTGCAAGAAGAAGCCACAAGCCTACTCACTTACACATTACAAAATGTAATCAACACTATTAAACAACCATTTGAACATGTTATTCATTTGTGCAACAAACACTATAGTAACATATCCAAGCAGCCCAATTGAGGAATCCATGTCGTTACTACTGATTAGTCTGATTTTTATTTTGTTACTTAATAAACATTGTAGCTAAGACCTAATTGAACCCATTCTACATTTTAGCACCTTATATATATATATATATATAGACAACGCAATCACAAGAAGGTTAATTTTTTTTTTCCCCTAATCAACAACATTATCATTCAACAAGCGAAACAAAGGCTGTCAGCTTTACAAGCATCAACAATCACTGCTGGGATACAATACATATTGAAACAACATGCTCCACAACATCTAAATGCAAACTTTGCAGCCACATGGGCAGCAGTATTGCAACATCTCCTAACACAACTAAACTTACAATTCAGAAACAGTTTATGCAGATCAAGTATATTACTAATAGTAATAGCAATGGACCAATCAGGCTGCATTGCTTGTGTGGTTAGGGAATGAAAACAGTACTTAGCATCAGCTCATAGGAAGGTTATTCAAAGAGATTCCCTTATTATACACACCTGACTCGGGAATGTGGGGGCAACTAAGAATTAAGATGGATATAATTACTCTAATACTTTGGTAAATAGAAGCTATTATGGCTACAAACTTTCAAAAATTTTTCTAGCACAACCACTATTCACAGAACCCAAACAGAGAAAACCGACAGTACTGAAATCTACAAATCAGCCTCAGAGAAACATCATATCAAGTTGAACGTGTATACTATATTAAGTGAAAAACCAAAAACAGTAGATTTTGTGCATTATTCATTAATTCTATATGCAGGTATTAGCCAAACATTGAGAGTACCAATTACCAACAATAAAAAGCTACAATCTTGATATATTATAATGAGGAAATCAACATTGGCAATAAATAAAAACAAGTTGTTTTGTATATGACAAAGTAAGGAGAAACAAATCATGAGGTAAAATCCATGCGAAAAGTAGATGTTGTGCATCTTTGTATGTGCAGCCATCGCTAAGCAGTATTCTATATGCTGAGCATTAGCTAAACAAAAGAACACTAGATGCTGAGCATTATTCTATATGCAGCAAACAGCCAAACAAGGAGTCCTAACTATAAAAAGCTACAATTAACATGAAGTTTTGAATACAGCATATGACATAAAGAATCAAAACAATTAACACAGAGAGAGCTATAAAGGAAAACCAACCAAACAGGCTCCAAACCTCACAAAACCTTTGTTTTGCTCACTATAATTGAGGAACACATTATATCCATCATATCCAAATTGAATTCAACATAATTCAGTAAAACCTGTCACAAATTCATGAGTAATTAAACTACACCCAATCAACTAAAACTAATAGTACAAATTCACAAATGAAACTAATAATCAGCTACGGAGAATTTCATATTAGCTTAAAAATCACACTCAAAAGACCCTCAAATTTCAAACAGCAAGCAAGTAACATTGGAGTTTGGTTGCTGTGAAGCCCTAGGAAAAACCACAACAAATTATTAATATATAGAGTTCTTAGATTTGTTAGAATTTTTTTTTTTTTTTGTTTAATCTTCCGACGCTTTCTCGGCAACCAAACAGAGTGTTAAGAAAAATGGAAAATCGACTGGGTTGTAAATCAAAAATTGTTTCAACAGCAAAAGATTTTGAGAAAACCCTTCTACATTTCGAGAATGTATGGCGTGTATATTTGGATTGTAAATCAACTATTCTCTCAACAGCAAACAAAGAACTGGAAAAATGGGTTTTCCCGATTGGTGAGGAAAAACAAGGAAAAAAAAACAAAAAACAAAAAACACAAACAAGTGGAGACATCTGAGTGAAGAAGGAAATGTTCAATCTTTACACAAAAACCCATTGACAAGCAAGGTGAAAGTGAGATTCGAACCTGGATCTTCGAGTGATGGGTCGGCGGCGACAAAAGCTCGATCTCGGGCTCGATCTTCGAATGTTGACGGTGGAGATGAGATACGACGACCGTGAAGCCCAGCCGTGGATCTTCTTTGGCGTCAATGGAGATAAGGACGGCGTGGGTTTGGCTTTTTTGTGGAGATGAGATACGACGACCGTGAAGCCCAGCCGTGAATCTTCTTTGGCGTCAATGGAGATGAGGACGGCGTGGGTTTGGCTTTTTGGTGGAGATAAGATACGACGACCATGAAGCCTAGCCGTGGATCTTCTTTGGCGTCAATGGAGATGAGGACGGCGTGGGTTTGGCTTTTTGGTTTTCTGCTTTGAGGGAAGACTGAAGAGAAAGGGATAAAGACGGAAAGAAATGGGATAAAGAAGGGATAAAAAAGGGATTACAAATTTGTTATTTAATACGGGTCAGCTTTTTTTATCAAACAAAACATACATACCAAACACATATTTTACATTTTTTGAACACTGAAAAATATTGTTTAAACTATGATACCAAACACATTTTTTTGTTTTATTCACACTAAAAACACGTTGTTCAACAATACTTTTTAAATCACAATTTTCACATCTTTTTAAACAAAATTTTTTGAAAACTATAACCAAACGGGCGCCTAACCATTTATCTTCTAAACTAATGGCCTGTTTGGATGTTTAAAAAATGAGGGGGAGTAGAGTAGAGGGAGAGAGAGTAATTCAATTACCTTGTTTGGAAGTTTTTTAAGGAAGGAGGAAGAGGGGTTTGAAGGGATTTGGAGGGGTTTGGAATACCTCTAATTCCTCATTTTTAATTCCCCCAAATTGGAGAGATTTGGAGGAAGAGTAGAATAGTTAAATTATTGACTAAATGAATTCTCTAATTTACCCTTTCTAAATTAACAAAATTACAAATCATTTATATAACTAATCTTTGTTTGTTTCATGAGAAAATTTAAGCTGAATGAAAAAAATGAAAATAAATTTAAGCTGAATGAAAAAATGAAAATAGTGCAATAAATCCAATTCGAAATCAAGTTCTAAAATCACATTAAATTATTAAAAATAAAATAACTTTTTGTTATGAGAAACATGCAGTCAACTTTTTGTTGCAAAAACGATTTGTCTGTTTCGTTCCGTGTAGTTTTAAAACCAAAATAATAATAATAATAATAATAGTAATAATAATAATAATAAAGAAAGAAAATTACAAAAGACTCTTTTCCTTTTAATATTCGTTTGTATTTTCCCGGATTTTCCGAGCAAACAAACAGAGAGAGACGTACTGAAACACGTCCAGCAACTGTCCATTCCTTGAATCGGCGTTGGAAATCCATCTTTGGCAAACAAACTCTGGTACACAGGTCCCATGGATGGCCTTCCATCTTTAGCTTCCTTTTCTTTCTCCACCTACACTAGATAGTTCTTCTGCGCCATTCTCACTCTGTTCTTGACTTCTTGTGAAGCACCACTGGCTCCCAGTCCTGGGTTAGAGCTCCTAGATATCGGCTCAGCATCGTAACAAACTCAGAGAAAGCAACAAAGAAATAGAGAGAGAAATTCTACACTACTAATCTTTGTTTGTTTTCTGAGAAAATTAATTAACAAAGAAAACTCAGAACTTCCTGTAGAATGAGAATGTTGATTAAATAATTATTTAATCTAACAAATTAATTATACACCAATGTTATAAGTTTATTTTCAAATAGGAGTAAATTTGTCTATTTAAATCATTTTCTCTTCTTTCTATCATAATTTTTAAAAACATCCACACAAGAGGAAGGGCTAATTACTCCCTTTTTCCTTATTAATTTTAAAAACATCCAAACAAAGTAGAGGATAATCATAAACATCCAAATAAAGTAGAGCATAATCATTCCTCTCTCTCTCTCTCTCTCTCTCTCTCTCACAGGCCATAAACTCTTTTTCTCTTCAGTCAAGACCCAAATTATTTCCTCTACTCCACAGCACAAGCTACGTCCCTCTTGCCTTCGTTGGTTCTCTCTCTCTGAAATCGGGGTCAATGTCAGACAGCAACAAGTCAATTCGGTGGGGGTATTTACCTGATGAGATTCTTACCCATATTTTCACTTTCCTACCTATCAAATCCATTATCATCTGTACCTCTGTCTCTAAAACCTGGAAATCCCTAATCCAAAACCCTACTTTCATTTCCACCCATCTCCACCACTCCCACACCAAAAGCCAAAACCTCTTCCTCCTCTTAAACATCTCACGGAATGACAGAGAAGTGTATGCATTGCATAAAGAAGACGATGATCCTGATTTCACTGAATACACCAGCTTTGAATCCCCTTTCCATGCTCCTGCTCCAGGCTTTCACGAAGTCGTCGGTACTTGTAACGGCCTGCTATGCCTCTCCTATAGTTTACCCAATCACGCTAACGAAATCTTTCTCTGGAACCCTTGTGTGAGAAAGTTTCTCCAACTCCCTTCTCCCAATGTCACCTTCGACACACATGGTAAGTCCTGCAAGTCTTTTGGGTTTGGATTTGATCCCAAAACTAATGATTATAAAGTGGTCAGGATTCTTTCCATACTGCGTAGTTGCGACGACTTTGGAATGTCTCGATCCGTGGTCGATGTTTACTCACTCTCCACTGGTGAATGGAGAATGCTTAGTGCTTCTGCTTCTCTGCCTCCTACATGCGCTATAACTAGTCGCGGGCCGCCGGCATTTGCCAATGGGGCACTGCATTGGATTGCTGTCGCAAATGATAAAAAACGGTTTGTTTTGGTGTTCGATTTGGGGGACGAGGTCTTCCGCCAAATTCTGCTGCCAGAACTTCCAAGTTATACAGGGAAGATGATGTGGAATCATGTTTCCGCATATGGAAATTCCATTGTTGGGTTTCAAAGAGGGATAGGGATTGGTCAGATCAATATATGGGTGATGAAAGAGTATGGTGTTGCATCGTCGTGGACAAAATTTTCACATCAGTGTCCATGTCTGGGAATGCCCTCTCCATACCCAGTTGGCTTTAGGAGGAATGGTGAGGTTATATTGCTAAATATTGGATTTGAGCTCGTCTCGTGGAATCCAGATAGCCAAAATATTAAGAATCTTGAAATTAATGGATATTTTGGTACTTTTTGTGGTTCTTATGTCGAAAGTCTATTTTTGTTTGACAAAGCCACTAAAGGTGTAGTTACATACTGAGGAAAAACAGAAAATCGGTAGGATGCTTCTCATGTTTTTATATATTCTTTTTATGATTTTTCATTTTGTTCTTTATGTATACTTGAATTAAGTTGATCATACTTGCGTATTGATTATCTTAATGGCTTTATCTTCAGGATAAATAGCTTATCAAAGTTGTGGTCACTCTCTATTATATTGAGATGATAGTTTAGTGCATAGCATGTATACTTAGAATTGTTTGTCCTCATTTCAAAATTTCTTTAATATAATCATTTATTACTTATAAAATAATGCACTTATAGTTCTTAAATTCTTGCAGGACCTCATGCAATCATGTTTATTGATGAGCTCTAAATGAGACATTAATTCAGCAAAACAAAATATTCAACAAAGCTCTTTGATGTTGTATAGTTTCTTATAACTGAATTAACCTATTATGTCGAAACGGCTTGAAGTAGTATTATGTTAAACTCCTTTTGTGGCTACACCATTGTTATATTAGTATTTTTTGATGATTCGCAGTTTGGTTTCACAGTTTGGTTTCAGTGTATTCACTGAAATGATTAAGTATTTAATTTTGCCTACCATGCTTGCATTACGATGAACATGCTTGCCATTGTTGTGTGTGTAAACATGGATATACTGCTCAGTTGTGTTAAATGTCTTTTTCCTCAGACAACTAGATTTTTTTTGTACCTGCCTAAAGAGGTCTAAAAGTCATTATTGATAAAAAGTTAAAAGGACAGGGAAGAAAAGGGGGGTGGGGGTGACAATTGCATATTACATATTACCATCTAATAAGGGTTCTGTCGGGATACCTATCAAAAAAAAAAAAGGGTTCTGTCGGGATTCATTTTAAATAGTTGCATTTGTTCTTTAATTTTTTTTTTTTTTTGGTGGACATCCTACAATGATAACAAGTTTTAAGAGATAAAACACCTATCAAAAAAGTTTTAAGAGATAAATCTGATGGAATTAATTATTGATCCTGCAGACCTTAGTTGAAACATTGAATTAAAGACCACATTCTATGCATATGAACGGAAGACAAAGATTCACATGGCTTTCTTTTAGGACTATACATCTGTACATTTCCTAAGAAGTAGGGGAGAGGCCCCCAACTTAGCGAGTTTGACTGTGGGAATTCTAGTCTTTGTTAAAAATAATATTGGTAATTAAAAACTGCATCAGTTGGTTTTAGTCTTTTAGTTGCAAGAGCATAGGCTTTTGACCAAGTAGGGAATTAAAGTGATTGCAAGCGTAAGCCCAAGAGAATTGAGACAGGGCTGTGTTGTGGATGTACAAGTTTGTCGCTAGTGGCAGGTAACTTATTTTCATTTGATTTCTACTAATAATTGGTTGAATTGCTTTGGAACTGTAATAGATCTTCTATAGTTGCTAAGGATGATGTAACCTGTTTGAACATGTGGTTCCCATTTTGGAATATTATTCTGTGTAAGGATGAATAGAGTTGTGCCTCTTGCTAAATCATTTGAGTGAGCTCATCATAAAAGAGTGATTATGTCCTCAACAATATAAAGGGACTTTTTGTCCTTCATTTTGATGTTAGAATTTTCCTTCTTTGTTTTATCATTTTTCCTATAAATCTTTAGTTCTTTACATTAATATGGCATGTGGAAGTCAAATCAAGAGTTGTGAATGTGAGTTTGTGCACATTTGAATGTGCTATCACTTCCAATCTGCATCTTATTGCTTCTTATCAAATAGACTGATTGGTATTTTCTTTTAATTTTGTTTTAGTTGACATATACAAGTGCCCTATAGTTTAGATTCCAAACTCACTCTCTGTCTAGAGGCCAAAATTTGCCGTGACGATTAACACTTTCCGTTCACAATGTCATTACTCTTATTCACACTTTATTGTTTCATGATTTCTATTAACTGTATGAGATGGTATGCGATACCATTTCATGAATTCATGGATGCACAAGTGCACGCACCACATACATTCTCTCTTATCTTCCAGTTAAATGTTAGGTTTCAATCAAGATCTTCAAGCTTGTGCCCATGACTTGTGGGGACTACTATCTAGTTGTTTTTACCTACCATGCTTTTGTTAAAGGGAGATTAATTTCTGATAATCTTTGTTAGCACGCGACTTGTTTGAAAAAATTAGAAATACTAGGAGGTGGAAAATTTGGTTTGCAGCCTATAAAGTTGGCATGTAGAAAGCATATGATAGACTTATCTGGGACTTCATTTTGGCTATGCAAAAAAAAAAAAAAAAAAAAGAATTTTAGTCCTCATTGGATCAATTTGATTCTGCAATGCATCTGCACAATTTGATATCAGATTCTATTGAATGGTTCCCGTTACTTTCCTTATTGTGGCTTAAAGCAATGGGATCCACTTTCACCTTATATGTGTGCAACTATGCTGTCTTTGGCTTTATTGGAGGGACAGTATCAGATATTGTAAGGGAATAGGATTGCAAGAAATCTGGACCCTTGTTGATTGCATTATTTTTATTCAAGGTACTAGTGACATGCAACATAGTGTGTTGAAAATTTTGAGGTGGTATTATATCCTTTTTGGACAGATTGTAAATTTTGACAAATTTGAGGTGTTTTCTATCCTATTACTTTTGAAGATAGTATAAACTCTGTGTTAGATCTTCTTAAAATTGTAAATTTTGACAAATCTGAGGTGTTTTTCTATCCTATGACTTCTGAACATAGTATAAACCCTGTGTTAGATCTTAAGCTAGCTTGGTAAGTATTTGGGTCTTGACTTAGATTATGGTTTGAAAAAAGGCAATGTGTTTTAGAATTGTAGTTGAAATGGTAGCTCAGAAACTTTAGAGATGGAAAGCAAAATTGTTGTCTCAATTAGGCTGATTAATTTTAATCAAACGTGTTATGGGGTCATTGCCTCTGTCACCCTTTTTCATGAAGTGCCTGATGCAATTTGTAAAGATATTGTTAAAAGGATTCCAAAGTATTTTCTGGGATATTGTAGGGATCTTAAGCTAGCCTGGTAAGTATTTGGGTCTTGACTTAGATTATGGTTTGAAAAAAGACAATGTGTTTTAGAATTGTAGTTGAAATGGTAGCTCAAAAACTTTAGAGATGGAAAGCAAAATTGTTGTCTCAATTAGGCTGATTAATTTTAATCAAACATGTTATGGGGTCAATACCTCTATCACCCTTTTTCATGAAGTGCCTGATGCAATTTGTAAAGATATTGTTAAGAGGATTCCAAAGTATTTTCTGGGATATTGTAGGGATCATGAAAAATCATTTACTAGATAGAAATGTTATCTTGCTCATGCTAGAAAGATCTGGTAAGTTATTTGTAATCCAAATTGTTTGTTGTCTAAGGAGTTGATGGCAAGTACAGTAAAATGGAAAGAATCTTTAGGGTCGGGTTTAAACCTTTCAACTATTGGGGTTGGAAAGGTGTCATGTCTTGTAGAAATTCAGATTGGGTTGTAGCTAAATGGTGTATTGGAGATGGTACTTTAGTTTCACTAAATCATCCTACTTGGTTTAAGTTGAAGGAAGAGGTAGATTAGGAGATGAGAGTTTTTATGCAAACTATTGCAGATCTAATTGATTGAGACAGATTGTGTTGGAAATTCTCACTAGGAAACTTTACCAACCTGCAGTGGCAGATGAAATATACAAGATTCCCAGAGGGGACTTTCAGGAGAAGTTTTATTTCTTTTAGATAATTTTTTTAAGACTACTTCATGAGCAAAGAACATGAAAAGCCTAAGAAAAAATTATTATAACTAATTGCAAGAAGACAGATTCTAAAAACATTGCAATAGAATCACAATGTGTAAAATCCCATGAACGATACAAATCAATTAAAGAGTTATAAAAAGTTGCTAGCGACTGACTCTCTGTGCACTCCTCACCTTCAAACGTATGTCAGTCAGGTTCTCTTCAAATAATCCACATCAAACATATATAAAGGTATTTCTTAAGCAAAAACTATAGGTTGGAAGGTAATGATGGTACTGTTATTTCTACTTGGCAAAATTCTTTTTGGTCCAGATTTTAGATGTTTAGATTACTTTTTATGTCTTATTTTTATGTAAAATTATTAATGATTGGTTTGTAAAGTCATAGCTAACTAAAAGACAAGTTGTTATTTCTAATTCACGTGTGATGCGTGGATCATTTGTTTTTTCTCGTCTAATTGCAAGAGCAATTGTTTTTTTAGTCAATTAGTTTGCGTTAGTATGTGGTACTAGAAAGGATTTTTTCTTTTGATAAGCCATAACAGATTTTTTGCTATCCTAATTGAAAGTTCAAATATGTATATCAACACCTTTGAACGTTTAGACCCCCAATTTACAAATTAACCAATTCAAGCTTTATGTCAAACAACTAGTGTGCGGAAAATGAACATAAGCAATAAACAGAATTGGAAAACAATCTAAGCCAATTATAAATCACACCCACAGCAGAAAATAAAAGGCAAAGATAAAGGGAAGAGAGATGCAAACACAAGGACAACACACGATGTGTTATCGAAGAGGAAACCGAAACCCTCGGCGTAAAACCTTTCCGCCGCCCTCCAAGCGGTCAATAATCCATTAGAAAATGTAGTTGGGATACATGAACAGCAATAGACCCTCCAAGCCTAATCTACCCGATGTACCTAAGCCCTCCAAGCTTCTTGCTCCAATGAGGTTGCGCCGAACTTTTTTCTTTTCTAGCTTACCGGATTCCGCTACTAAATCATAGCATCCGCCATCCTTGGCATCTTCCAATGCTTCCCAAAACTCCAAGAACACTCAACACTCTAAATGGGTGTGGGTAGTGTTTGGATAGAAATCTCCTCTCAATAGATATGACAATAAGAGAGGGAATGAGAAGAGACTACAAAGATTTCTCTCTAAGAATGAGTAGCTCTCTCTAATTGGGTGGGTGTTTTGAAGAAACCTCTCTTAGGGTTTTTCTTTTTGAATCGCCACATATATTTTGTGGGAATGAGGGGTATTTATATTGGTGTGAGAATGGAATGCAAAGAGTCAGTTTTTCCAAAACAGGGCTGGCTGGCGACTTGACCTCGCGACTTGACTGAGTCGCGAATTCAAGCCGCGAGCTAACTTAATGGCCAGTTTGGATTTTTGTCCTGTAGTGCTCTAGGTGGCATGACTGTTCAGCTCCCCTGCATGTTCTGCGCGTGTGCAACTTTTGGCGGCTTACAAGCCGCGAGCCTCCCGCGAGTCCTAGCCGCGAGTCTCTGCTTCACTGCACTCTCTTACACATTACCCTTACATGATTCCCACCTAAATACAAGGTTTCTAAGTGCTGTATAACAAACAAATTTGTCACGGAATAAAGCCAACACATGGTTGATTAAATTCAACCTTACAATCTCCCCCTTTGGCTATTTCGTGACAAAACACCCTAAAACAGACTCTAGACTTAAACGTGAGCTTGGGAACAATGGCAAAACTCACTCACACCTAAATCTAGAAGCTGTGAAGCTCTTGAATCATATGAACATAAGACTCCTAAAACACAACAATACACCATGATCATTGTAAGCAGAAAATCGTGAAATGCATATGAAACAGGCAATATGTGATCAAGCAAAGATGGAGTTAAGAAACAAACCATGGCTTGATCAACCAAGTAATCACTACAAGGTAATGACCACAATGTTCATTCACACTTGGAATGACCACAATGTTCATTCACACTTGGAATGAACACTAGGACATACAAGCTAACAAGCTCAATGCAAGTCTCTTGCATGCCTAACACTCAACCAATGCATAATACACTAAGTATATGCATCTAGGAACAATCCTACAAAAGCACAAGAGTGACAGTACTTAAAAGAAAATGCAATATATTTATATAGAAGTACTGATTTCAACATAGCATAAAAGGCTGCATTAAGCAAGGTGCAAACCATAAAGCCTACAAAACTATGCATAAAAACATTAACCCTAAAAGTTTACAAAAGCACATGGGTACAAACTCAAAATTACTGAATAAAAACTTAAACAATATAAGCTAAAAGTGCATAAAGGTTCTCCCCTTCAAAGTGATGAGAAGCTGTGATGCACTTGGAACATATATACTTGTAACCTGAAACACTTGCACAAAACACATTAGACCTTCAAGGTAAAGCAAGTAATAAAAGGACAAGTATAATGTAATAAGTAAATTGCGATCAAGTAAACATGATGTGAAACATGTGAGCAACTTGATCATACACCAAAACAGTCATATAGAAATGACTACAATGATCACATAGCAAAGCAAATGATCATCTGAACATGCATTCAAAGAAGCACAATAGCATAGGGATATATGCATGTCCAAAGCACAAACATGATGCAATGAGAAAAACAAAGCATAACTCAAAACACCATAAAGCCAACAAGAAAACAAACAGAACAAAGTTTTCTTATGATCTCAATGCCTTCTCCCCCTTGGTATATGCATCTCCCCTATGGAATATCTCTCTCCCTACAAATGTGCATGAGAAATAGAATTTCTCCCCCAAAGGATGTGCACAAGAGTCATATAGAAATGACAAAACACTCCGGTATACTCTCTAGAGTATACTCTACCCCTTTTTGTCAGGAATAGACAAAGGGTCAAGAAGAAACGAGGGCAAGAGATGAAGGTACGAATAATGCTAATGATGCATGAGGGGTGCGAGATGAATGAGAAAATGAAGCTCAAACCTAAGACAATGAAAAATGCTACAGAGCATAAAGTAGACATGACATGCTAGGATGAAGAAGCAAGGTAAAGACCAATGCATGACAAGGGTAGCAAAGGTGTGTGCAAGAGGTGGCTAAGTGCAATGCATGACCAATGCATGGTAAATGCACATATAGGGAAAGGTGTGTTAAATACACAACCAATGAACCAAACATGTTCCTAATGAGGAAACATGAGAAACCCCAAAGTTTGGTACTCATCGGAGTCCAAACAAACGAGAAAATGCCTAAGAGGCATTTTATCAAACACCTAGCATGCACATTATGAACAACAATGTGAAACAATGCATGAACATCATGAAATCCACCCTTAATACATGTTCTTTCTGCCACAAGAGGCCAACATCCAATGCAAATCAACAAAAGAAACCAATCCCATGAAGAAATTTGACAAAAATTAAGTTTTCCCAACCCCTATGATAAAAATCCCAACCAAGAGTACAAAACTTTCCAAAACATAATCTAAGGATCAAAATTAATGAAAAGAGTTTATAAATACCTTAGAAATGTTAATGGAATGAAAAATCATTCAAATTGGTTGGGTTTGGCTGTAAAAATATTGAAAGAGGGGTTTTAGAGAAGATGGAAGAGGTTTAAAACAAGTTTCCTACAAAAAGCCCTTTAAAAAGCTGTTTCTGGGCGTTTCGCGACTGGGCAAGTCGCGAGGTTCAGTCGTGAAAATTTTCGCGAGTCGCGAGTGAGTCGCGAGACAGCCGCAAGTCGCGAGTTTCAGTCGCGAAAATTTTCGCGAGTCGCGAGTGAGTCGCGAGCAAGCCGCGAGTGAGTCGCCAAAAGTTTCTGGATGAGCTTGCGACTGGGGTTTCGCGACTGGCGAGTCGCCAGCTGAGCCGCGAAAAACTCTGACACCAGTTTTTCAATACAGAACATGATTAATCAATGAAAAACAAAGTAAACACTAAACATGAACACAAAGAGTGATAAAAATCACTTCCAAAAACATATAAAATGATCAAAAATCTTTTTGAATTGAACCATATATGATTGAGCACACACACATCACATTTAGACAAGTACAATCTAACAAATGAATAAGACATTCATTGAATATTAGGCATGTGTGTTGTGTGTGTGTATCAAATGTGGAATAGTCCTTAATCTAGAGTGAAGCTTCAATGATCAATTCAATCAAGTCATACACAACTAGTACTAAGTCAAGTGGTTTATCTCAATTATAGAAATGAACATATATGACCTCCCACAAGAAAATGATTACATACGATGAAGCTTTTCATTTGGCTTCTTTACCATTCATATCATTTGATCATTTTGAATCAATACAACTCATTATGAGCAATACATCTCATTTTTTGAGATTGATGCCTGAAATTTTTGATATTTCAATTTGATGAATAAGCCTTTGGCTTTTGGGCATCACACATTTTCAATACAAGTCGCTTTCCCTTTTTCCTAGTCAAATACTAGTATATGCGACGGCTTTTGCAGTTCATTATCTCTTTTCATTTTGAGATTTACATTTATTGAGTTCTTTAAGCAATAAAAATAAAAGAGTGGGAAGAGATATAGGCACAAGTCTACGCATGTATCAAAACCAACATGACAATTGACTAATCATTCATGACAAGCTTGAAGATCGATTTACAACAATCATACAAAGATGTCAAGATTTTTCCCACAAAGATATAAGTGCAAAAATAACAAGCTAAGCTCGTAAATGCACAAAGCCATTTGTACAAAGGTACAAGGCCAAAGTCACATGTGATATGTGCTCAAACATATAAGATCAAACTTTTTGAATTTTTCACTTTTTATGTGGTTTTGGATTTTTTACTCACACAAAACTAAAATATAAAAGTAAGATAAAAAACAAAACAATGCATATAAATAAATGCAAGATGCACAAAATGCATGAAGATATGACATTTAATGCATGAAGGGTCCTACAAAGATCGAAAGAATTAGATCAAGGACCAAAAGAGCAAAAGCTCAACCATAGGAACTCTTCCTCATCCAAACGGAATGATTGTTTGGAATGAGTGTCTCATGGGAAGTGAGACGAGAGTTGGAAAAATGAGAACCGGAGATGCACATAGCCAAGGAGGTAAGAACATTAACCACTTTCTTCAACAACTTACCATTTTCCATCCAATCCGGTTTAGCTTTCAAAGCACGACTTCCAAAAAGCTCAAGTTTCTCTTTTCTTTTGATTCTCTTAAGAGCTTGAAACTTAGAGCAATGAGGCCTTAGATGACCAAAGGCACCACAATGGTGACAAACAATGTGTTTAGGTCCATTAGGCTTTTTGGGAAGGGATCTAATAACAAAGGTTTGTTCTCTTTTTAACTTGGGGCATTGGGGTCTTATGTGACCGATCACACCGCAATGGTGGCAAGTAGGAACAAACTTAGATCCACTCAATTCCCTAGATTGGGACCTAAACAGAGGCTTAGGCTTAAGAGCCTTTCTCTCCACTTTTTGATTTCTTTTGTGTGGAGGAATGTACACCGACTTGTCCTTAGAGGTAGAATACACATTAGGCACAAGATCGGGTACCACAACATGATTGCAACACATATTATCATCCATTTTATCAATGGGTTCAGCAATCAAACACTTGGCATGCATCTTAAGAGATTCATTTTCACATTTTAACTCATCAACAAGTTTGTTAAACAAAAAAAGTTTAGCATCCAAGTCCATATTCAAACATTCAAACTCTTTTAGCTTTTCAAGAGAAACTTCAGCAAGTTTTTTATATTTCACAACCAATTTGTTGGATTCATTGAACTTAGCAATCAAATCATCATTTTTACAAAATAACTTGCTTAAATTCTTTTGAAACTTCTTAGCATTTTTCTTCAAGAGTTTGTCAACAACACCCATAGATTCAAATAACATGTCATCACACTTATGAGGATTAACACTCATAGAGGCATTTTCACAAACACGTGGCATGTTACATTCATCACCAACCAAATCATGCAAAGAGGCATACAAAGCACAATCCATGACAAATAAACACAAGGGGTCAAGGATCACACTTAGGTATTTAAACCACAACAAGTGTACCCGCTCTGATACCAATTGAAAGTTCAAATATGTGTATAAACACCCTTGAACGTTTAGACCCCCAATTTACAAATTAACCAATTTAAGCTTTATGTCAAACAACTAGTGTGCGGAAAATGAACATAAGCAATAAACAGAATTGGAAAACAATCTAAGCCAATTATAAATCACATCCACAGCAGAAAATAAAAGGCAAAGATAAAGGGAAGAGAGATGCAAACACAAGGACAACACACGATGTGTTATCGAAGAGGAAACCGAAGCTCTCAGCGTAAAACCTCTTCGCCGCCCTCCAAGCGGTCAATAATCCACTAGAAAATGTAGTTGGGATACATGAACAGCAATAGACCCTCCAAGCCTAATCTACCCAATGTACCTAAGCCCTCCAAGCTTCTTGCTCCAACGAGGTTGCATCGAACCTTTTTCTTTTCTAGCTTACTGGATTCCGCTACTAAACCATAGCATCCGCCATCCTTGGCATCTTCCAATGCTTCCCAAAACTCCAAGAACACTCAACACTCTAAATGGGTGTGGGTAGTGTTTGGATAGAAATCTCCTCTCAATAGATATGACAATGAGAGAGGGAATGAGAAGAGACTACAAAGATTTCTCTCTAAGAATAAGTAGCTCTCTCTAATTGGGTGGGTGTTTTGAAGAAACCTCTCTTAGGGTTTTTCTTTCTGAATCGCTACACATATTTTGTGAGAATGAGGGATATTTATACTGGTGTGAGAATGGAATGCAAAGAGTCAGTTTTTCCAAAACAGGGCTGGCTAGCGACTTGACCTCACGACTTGACTGAGTTGCGAATTCAAGCCGCGAGCTAACTTAATGGCCAGTCTGGATTTTTTTCCTGCAGTGCTCCAGGTGGCATGACTGTTCAGCTCCTCTGCATGCTCTGCACGTGTGCAACTTTTGGCGGCTTGCAAGCCGCGAGCCTCCCACGAGTCCTAGCCGCGAGTCTCTGCTTCACTGCACTATCTTGAGTATTTCTTTACACTCTCTCACACACTACCCTTACATGATTCCCACCTAAATACAAGGTTTCTAAGTGCTGTATTACAAGCAAATTTGTCACGGAATAAAGCGAACACATGGTTGATTAAATTCAACCTTACACTAATAAGTGAGGGTCTGGTTATTGCAATGGCTGTTGTTTCTTTGAAAATAATGCAGTTAACCTTAAAAGGCTATATGAAAAAATTTGTCAATAATATGTGACTAAACTTCGGTGGTTGTAGGTATCTCACTCTATAATCCAATTTCTTTATTCTTAAGAGTCATATAGTTTATGCCACAACATGTCTTTACTCTTCAATAGACTATATTTCTCTCTCCAATGACAATAAATTGCAAACCTGTAGGAACGTAACCAGCCAAAGAAAATCTGATTTGTAATTATTATTATCATGATTTTAAAAGGGTACTAAGCTCCAATTGGCTTCGAACTCAAATTCATCCACCTAAGATGCTCGATATGCCATTCAATCTAAAAGTGGCCAATGGATTATTCCATTTAATCCAAAAGTCACAAGCAATTTGTGATGAAAGAGAGTTGAAATTTTTTGTCAATATCATTTTTCTTGTATTTAGAACCTTAATTAAGAAAGAATTTCCATTTTCACTTTTTTTTTTTTTTTGACAAATGATAGTAAATATTGTCAATACACATAGCATGTTCAAAATATTTTTTCAAATGACCTACTTAACCTCTTTAAAACTTGGAATACGCTATTGTGTGCTCAATTGCACTTGTTAAAAAGATATTAAGTGAACGCTACTAT
Organism: Quercus robur; assembly: GCF_932294415.1. Classification (NCBI taxonomy): domain Eukaryota; kingdom Viridiplantae; phylum Streptophyta; class Magnoliopsida; order Fagales; family Fagaceae; genus Quercus; species Quercus robur. The sequence continues at coordinate 46,531,056 of NC_065540.1, read as the reverse complement.
ATTGGAAAATAGCAAAAGTTAATAAACAAAAATCCCTTAAAAAAGTTGGTTGATTCAATTAAAAAAAAAAAAAAAAAACTCAACATTGATATAGCATTGACACAAGCTCTTTAGCTATTCTCAATTCGTCAAAAGCTAAAACCTAAAGATTTGAGGGTTTTAATAGATTATAGTTAAAAATTAACTTGAAAAATTCAAATTGAAATTCATTAAATTTTAGGGGTGAAAATGATATTATAGGAAAAAAAGAAATGGGAGGGAATTTTTACTTTAAACCTTATAGTTTAGGGATAATTCAAATTAAAAAGGAGAGGGGAGGGGGCGGGGGGGTGGTAATTTAAATTAAACCCCAAATTTTATCCAAGAAAAAAACCTCTAAATTATTGAAATGTAACAAATTAAACCTTGTAATCAAAATTGGTATCACACTATCACATAAATGTTAATTATTAAAAGAGAGGGGAAGATTATTTCTCAAAAGAAAAAAGATGCCAGTATATATATATATATATATATATGGGATCCCAAAAAAAAGAAAAAAATTCATAAAATTGAATTTTCCCAAAAAAAAAAACTCTTAAAAATCTCATGTGACTTTTGAGTTTAAGTCGAGACCCAAATTATTTCCTCCACTCTACACTCAACATCAACAGACGCTCTTCGCCCCTCTTGCATTCGTTAGTTCTCCTCTCTCTCTGAAATCGGGGCAATGTCAGACAGCAACAATTCAATTCGATGGGGATGTTTACCTGATGAGATTATTTCCCATATTTTCGTTTTCCTACCCATCAAATCCATTATAATCTGCACCTCTGTCTCAAAAACCTGGAAATCCCTAATCAAAAACCCATCTTTCATTTCCACCCATCTCCACCACTCCCACAACAATAACAAAAACAACCTCCTCCTCTTATGGCTCTCACGGAATGACAAGCAAGTCTACGCATTGCATAACGACGACGACGATCCTGATTTCACTGAATACACCAGCTTTGATTCCCCTTTCACTGCTCCACACCTTCAGCCCCATCACATAACATGCAATGTTGTTGGTACTTGTAACGGCCTGCTCTGCCTTTCCGACGCTAACGAAGTCTTCCTTCTCCCAATGTCACCTTCGATTCACGCGGTTTGTCCCACGCGTCTTTTGGGTTTGGTTTTGATCCAAAATCTAATGATGATAAGGTGGTCAGGATTCTCTGCATACTACTGCGTAGTCCTTCCGAGTTTGGAAAGTGTCGACTGGAGGTTGATGTTTACTCACTCTCCACAGCTGAATGGAGAATGTGTAGTGCTTCTGCTTCCCTGCCTCCTATATGGGGTACACTTCGTCGTGAGCGACCGGCATTTGCCAATGGGGCGCTGCATTGGATTGGTCTCAGAAATGATAACGAACAGTTTGTTTTGGTGTTCGATTTGGGGGACGAGGTCTTCCTCCAAATTATGCTGCCGGAACCTCCAAGTTATACAGGGAGGATGGTGTGGACTCGTGTTTTCGTGTATGGAAATTCCTTTGCTGGGTTTCAAAGGATGGTAGGGAGTGGTCAGATCAATATATGGGTGATGAAAGAGTACGGTGTTGCATCGTCGTGGACAAAATTTTCACATCAATGTCCAAGTCTGGGAATGCTCCAACCATGCCCAGTTGGCTTTAGGAGGAATGGTGAGGTTGTATTGGAAAACGACAGAAATGATGAGGTTGTATTGGAAGATGATGGAATTGGTGAGGTTGTATTGCTAATTGATAGAAGAGGGCTCATCTCGTGGAATCCAGATAGCCAAAATGTTAAGAATCTTGAAATTGATGGATTTCATAAGACTTTTTTTGGTTCTTATGTCGAGAGTCTAGTTTTGCTCGACAAAGCTAACAAAGGTTTAGTTACATACTGAGGAATAACAGAAAATCGGTAGGATGCTTCTCATGTTTTTATTTATTCTTTTTATGGTTTTTCATTTTGTTCTTGATATATACTTGACATTGATCATACTGCGTATTGATTACCTTAAAGGCTTTATCTTCAGAATAAATAGCTTATCAAGGTTGTGGTCATTCTCTGTTATATTGAAATGATAGTTTAGTACATAGCATGTATTCTTAAAATTGTTTGTCCTCATTTCAAAATTTCTTTAATATAATCATTTATTACTTATAAAATAATGCACTTATAGTTCTTAAATTCTTGCAGGACCTCATGCAATCATGGTTGGTGATGATCTCTAAATGAGTAACAAACATGAATTCCGCAAAAGAAAAGATTCAACAAAACTCTTTGATAGTGTATAGTTTCTTAGTACTGAATTAGCTTATTATGTCAAAATGGCATGTAGTTCTTTTATGCTAAACTCCTTTTGTGGCTACACCATTGTTATATTAGTATTTTTTGATGATTTGCAGTTTGGTTTCAGTGTATTTATAGAAATGATTAAGCATTTAATTTTGTCTGCCATATATGCTTGCATTGTGATGAAGATGCTTGCCAATGCAGCGTGTGTAAACAAGGATATACTGCTCAGTTGTGAGAAATGGACTCAATTAACCAGTGGAACTGTTTTTAGGATTATGGGTTGGTACTTTTAATAACTTGTTCTTCTCCATTCCCTCCCCCCCCAACATGATTCTTATCTGCTTGCTTGCCACTGGTGTTGCAAACATGGCAGGAAGCATATTCATGGTTTTCAGTGTCCCAGTTTTTGTTATTGCATTCCTTTCCACAGCCTATCTCATCTTGAGGGAAGAGGAGCTCCATGAGTATGTATTTTGTAAAGTAGACAGAGTTCTTATGTTCCTTTTTTCTGTGCTAACCAGTGAATTGAATCTTTGTCTTCCATTTGTATGTTGAGCTTAACCATTTAATTAAATTTATAGCTTATTTTGTAATTTAGAACAGAAGAGGTACAATGTTTTATGTGTGTGTGTAGTTTTTTTTCAGTACATGAACTTTGGTTTCATTGGCTGAGAGTCCTTGTTTATTTGAAATTTCCAGTTTTTTCCTTTTGGAATTTCTGGGGCTTCGCTTTGGTTTGGTTGGACTATATTGCTTGGCAAGAAGATATTGGACATCTCACAATGATGCTTTTTACTCTCCATGGACTATTATATGTAATTGCATGGGGAAATCTCCTACAAGAAGTGAGTGCAAATGGTGTAATTCTTTTTTTGTGTGTTGCTATATATATATATACATGTGTTTTTCTCTTGCGTCTATATTTGTTTGTTTGTTTGTTCATTTTCCAGAAGAAGCATACATTTATAATCACTGAATTTGAACTACCCCGTTGCTTGAGTGGCAATATATATTCATATATTATTTATAGCATACAAAAAAAAAAAAAAAAAAAAAAAGCAAAGGAAAAGGACAGAAACAAATAGGAATGACAATACTAGATAATTATTTAATAAAGCAAAGAGTTTCAAGACTTACGAGCAGTAACAACTATTAATTTTATTAATTTGATTTGACTCCCGTTGAAATTGATACTTAATTCCATTTCCTTCTACTTGGGCTGTTCCATCCACAGCTCTTTGATTAAAGCATTTTATTTATTTATTATTCATATGCACAAATTACCTTGAATTGTCAGTTTTCACTGCAAGACTAGTAATATACAGACTAAGTTTATGGAAATGAAGAGATAGCTATTTGATCACTGTTAAGATTGGTTGTAGTTTCATAGATTGGCCTTGGGCCTTCATGTTACTCTTGTTGGACTACATAGCTTGATCAGACGCTTGATGAAAGAAAGACTAGCTGGGATTGGAAAGATAAGCTAGCTGGGATTGAGGTGGGAGTTCCACTTTAAAATGGACTTAATTCTTGAGAAGTTCTGCTTGAGGTCTGAGATGTTACACTGTTGTTTTTTTTTTTTTTTGGGGGGGGGGGGGTGAAATATAGCTATTCAACCGGGGGACAAAAGGTTTTTTAAGGGCAACTAAAAGCAGGCTTACAGAATATGGTTATGTGGTGGCAGTCTTTATTCATGTTTATTATACAAATAACATGGTGATTGCTCAAAGACATGAGCACAACACTACTAACTATTCCAGAATGGGATTTTGTGATTATATTTCCTTAAAGATGTTATACACAATAGAATTTATGATTTAAATTAACTTTGGTAAACAGTTTATGGAATGAGAATGTGACGATTCAGGTAGAAGAACGTCAATAACTTTTGATCATTGGGTGGATTGTATTGATATTCTTGCTTAGATATCAGCTAAGGCTGTCTGGTGAACTTTGCTGAGTTACGTTATAGTTGACTAAACTTGTTTTGGTTTGTATATACTCTTTCTTGATTGTTGGATAGATCATACTGATATTCTTTTTTAGACTAATGCTAAAGGCTGTCTGGGGACCTTTGCTGCATTACGGTATGGTAGACTAAACTTTTTTTTTAATTTCTATATACCCTTTCTTGATTGTTGCTTAAAATCATCTTCTTACTCCCTTTTTCTTTATAATCTATCATCTTCTTGATTTGATGATACGTTCATAGATAATGATTACGAGAAACACAGACTTGGAAAAGCATGGTGCTAATGTATGTGTCATTGACCAGACTTGTTGGTGACCATTGGCTCCCATTCATGTTGTCTTATTCGTGTAACAAAACATTTGTGGTGCTAACTAGTTCATGGTAACTTGAAAAATTATGTGCAAAACATGAGAATAGTAGTGAGTCCCTTTGGTCTTGGCTTCTTGTCATAATCTTTTAGCTTGTGTAGTGCTTGGTGTTTCTGTATGCGTGCGCCAATCAGAGTGCTTCCTTGGTTTTGGCAGAAGCCAAGCTGATATGTAATTAGATGTATGGTTACATGCTCACATTATTGCAACAGTGTTTCTATGTATCTCACTGTAATTAATTTGTTGCCCATCACATAGAGTTGGAGCCATTTTCCGTTAAAGCCATTTTTGAATTGGGTAGAACTAGGCTTGCTAATTTCACTACTCCTACAACAAAAACCTCCTCCTCTTCAGCCTCTACTCTCAGACTCACAAAGAGTCCTACGCATTGCATAACAAAAATGACCCCGATTCACCCAACATTCCAGGTTTGATTACCCTTTCCATGTTCCATTCCTTAAGTCACCTTGCGAAATATACCGTGTGGTCGGTTCTTGTAATGGCCTTCTCTGCCTTTCCGATGATAAACTATCTTACACTAACAGATTATGTCTTTGGAACACTTGGTTTTAGAAAGTTAGTTGAAATTCCTCTTCCCAACATCACCTACGCCACACACAGTAGCTTCGACGTGACTATTGGGTTTGGATTTGATCCCAAAACTAATGACTATAAAGTGGTGAGAGTTGTGACCTTACTAGATAGTCTTGACCTTGAACATTCTCGACTGGAGGGATTTACTCACTCTCCACTGGTAGATGGAGAATGCTTAGTGCTAGTTTGGTTGCCACATGTGCTTTGAGTTGTCGTGAGCCACAAGAACTTGTCAATGGGGCTCTGCATTGGGTTGCTTTTAGGAGGGCTGATGATAACAACCCTCAACATTTATTTAGTTTGACAATTCTTCTTTTATGCAAGCATTCAAGAGGTTTTGCCTCCATTGTAGCTCACCAATGAATATATTACCTTATTTGGAAGGGAAAATTATTGAAGTTCATAGGTAATAGGCATCTTTTTAGCCTTTTATTTTTCTGTAATTGAAAAATTCTTATTACAGTGTTCTTTGTCTGCGTGTATTTGTCTTCAAGTTACAACATTCAGCTACTAATTTTTTTCTTGTAAACATGTATAAGCATAAACTTAGTTTGACCATTATTATTTTATGCAAGCATTCAAGAGGTTTTGCCTCCATTGTATCTCATTGATTATATTTCCTTAATTAGGAAAAAAATTATTGAAGTTCATAAATAGTATCTCTTTAGCCTTTTATTTTTCTATAATTAAAAACATGTTGATGAACAAAGCAATTGTAGGTTTATAAGATTTAGGATAATTACAGTAAACTCACCTGTGGTTAGGCCTGTTTTCACTTGCCTACCCGTGGTTTAAAACTTTACATTTTGCCCACCTGAACTTCAATCCGTTACCCATTTGTTACCCACCTCACCCTCAGACGTTAGATAAACACATTTTTAGAGAAAAACAAACATAACAAAAAAAAAAAAACTAGGGTTTTGATTGCTTAAGAACTTCTATAAGAACAAAGTAAAGGAATAGCACACAAATCTGCTAAAGCTATTGCTTGCTTTCCTGGAAGATTTAGATGGGCTTAGAATGGACACTAAGACGGAGAAGGCCTGGGTGAAGCTTGTGGAGGAGACCATACTTGAACTACTACAAGACATGGATGGCATACTTAAAATAGCAAATCGAATTAGCTGGATTTTCTATATTGATAATTGGAGAAAGTTCATGCTCGGAATGGAGTGAAAATCAAAACAAGATAGAGTCCCGGTCAAAGTTCAAAGAAATTGGGCGATTTAAAACAGCACTCAGAATTCTCGAGATTTGCATAACAATATTTTGATTTTCATTGAGGCATTTGATTTGTGTGCTATTCCTCCACTTTGTTCTTATAGAAGTTCTTAAGCAATCAAGACCCTAGTTTTGGCAAGACCATTGGTGTGGAGAGACCTCTTGCAATTAGCTACCCTGACCTGTTCAGATTTTGCAGGAATAAGGAGGCTAGTGTGGCTGAGCTTATGAAATCCCCCAATGGTGTCCTTTTTTGGGATGTGAGTTTCTTTAGGGGTGTACATGTTCGGGAATTAGAGGCTTTGTCAAGCTTCATGGAAACCATTTATGGTTCTTCTATAAGGGGGTTTGGTGAGGATAAGGTGTGTTGGATTCCTAGCAAAGCTAAGGGGTTCTTGGTGAAAGATTATTATAGAATTTTAGCTGGTCCTACTATCTTCGGTTTTCCTTGGAGAAGTATTTGGAAGTAGAAGATTCCCTCTAGAGTAGCTTTCTTTGTATGGTCTGCGGCCTTAAGGAAATGCTTGACGATTGATAATTTGCGAAAAAGGAAGGTGTGGATTTTGGATTGGTGCTACATGTGCAAGAGTAATGGTGAATCGGTTGACCATATCTTCCTTCATTGTCCCGTTGCTATGGATCTATGGTCTATGGTTTTGGGTTTATTTGGAGTATCTTGGGTTATGCCACATACTGTTTTGGGGCTGTTAGAGTGTTGGCAAGGCAGCTTTGGTCGTCATTGAAATGGTTATATTTGGTCCATCGTTCCACATGGCTTAATGTGGTGTCTTTGGAGGGAGAGAAATAGTCATTGTTTTGAAGATATTGAGAGATCTATTCCGGACCTCAAGCTTTTCTTTTTTAGAACTTTGTTAGATTGGTTGTTTGCTTTGCAAAACAAATCTTTCCCTTCTTTTTTTGTTTTCCTAGATTCTTACAATTTTTGTTTTTGATTTGTTGCCCCCTTTTTCACTCCCTATGTACTAGGGTGTTTCCTTTTTTATATTAATATATCTTATTACTTATCAAAAAAAAAAAAAAAAAGTTTTTCCCTAAAAATGTGTTTTTCTAACGTTTGAGGGTGAGGTGGGTAACGGATTGAAGTTCAGGTAGGCAAAGTGTAAAGTTTTAAACTACGGGTAGGCAAAGGGAAAACGGGCCTAACCACAGGTAGGTTTTCTGTAATTATCCCTAAGATTTAAGAGTGATTTTTTTTTTTTTTTTTTCCCTTTGGTAGCAATGAGATCTTTGATAATTTTCTATTGTTACTTGGGAAGAAATTGTGGTTCAATTTGCAGTGTTTGCATTTTTTTTTCCTTATTATGAAGGATGTCACATTTCTGTACTTACACTCGGTTACGTTGTATCTTTACTGTATAACTTTCCCCGGTTCAAAGGTAGCAATAGATTGTAGGCATGGCAAGCATTCTTGCCTACATTTTATCTCAATGATGAATATATTACCTTAATTGGAAGGGAAAATTATTGAAGTTCGTAAGTATTCAGCATTTGTTAGTCTTTTATTTTCTTTAATTGAAAACATGCTAATGAAGAAAGCAATCTTAGGTTCATAAGAGTGATTTTAGTTTGTAGCAATGAGATCTGTGATATCATCTTATTATGTAATTGTTGGCATGGGAATATGCTTAGATCATTTACCTTGGTCCCCCAATCCTCTTAGTACACATGTTCATGTGGTAATGGCTTGGAGTAATTTTAACATGTACATTCCAAAAAATCACAAATATCAGTGTCAGTTTTTATTTTTTTTTTAATTACTACCCTAATTGGTGTTATTTTATCTACTTGTGGTGTTACATCACAAGTACGATTGCACTTGCAGGTCTTTATTTCTTGCATGGCTTAATGCATTCATGATTGGTGGTGAGTTGTAGAAACATAATTTAACTTAGCAAAACAAAAGATGCAACAAAGTTATTGGAGGTGTTTTGTCTTAGTATGGAATAATTTATTTGTGAAAATGAATTGTAGCTGTTTATGTTAAGACTTTTTATGGTTACACTATTCTTCTATTATTATTATTTTTGAATGATTTGCAATTTGGTTTTAGTGTGTTTGTAGAAATCAAGCACTTAAACTGTCATGCTTGGATTGTGAAGCAGATGTTCACCCACACAATGTGTGTTTTGGGGACAAGGATGTGTTGCCCAACTGTATTAAATTTCTCCTTGCCCAGTTGTGGGGTTTTTTCTTTTTAATTATTATTTTCAAATATTTTATTTAAATGTTAAACTCCTTTTGTGGCTACATTCTTATGTTAGTATTTCTAGATTATTTGCAATCTGGTTTCAGTGTGCTTACAGAAATCAGGAATGATTAAGCACTTAATTTTGCTGGGATTCAATTAAATGGCAGGGTATGTTTTGTAATATTATTTTTCTGATTGTGTTTTGTACATAAAATGTGAATTTTATCTTTGATAACTGATATCTTACAATGATAACAAGTTTAAGAGACAAAACCAAATGGGATAGATGATCAATTATGATGACCTCAGTCCAAACATTGAATTGAAGGACATCTTTCAATTCACATGAAAAGCAGAAACTTTAGACCCAGAATATAGATTCTTATGGGATTGCACCATGCCGTTCAGAAGAAAATAGAGGAGAGGCCTCCAACTCGGGGAGTTTGAACGCTGGAATTCTAGAATTGCAAGTATAGGTTTATTTCCCAAACCTTTGTTCAAATTGGTATTTGTTCTTGGGTTTATTTATCATGTCCTCAATTGTCATTTATGACTTCGTTTTCTTCTCACCTCTTCAAAATAGGTTTTTTATTTATTTATTTTAAGATTTGAGTTCTCAATATTATTTATAAAAGCATCTGCCTTGGATATTAGGTTTCCTTTTTCAAGATTGTCACTCTTTTTCAAAGGAATGAGCAGAAAATATAATGGAGAAACATTGGCTGCTATTAACCATCCATCCATAACAAAATTTAACTACTAATTCAAAGGAATTGGTTCCACCTGGTACCTGGAAGATTGTTTAGTTGGACAACGGGGCTAATGCCTCTCTTGCAAATACTTTGGAATACTAGTCTATTCAAATGTACGCTTCTTGAAACAATATGGAGCTGACATAAAATAAAAAATAAAAAATAAATAAAAGAAGAAATATTTATTTGAAGTTTAATGCATTTGAACATGTTATCTCTAATGCTTATCAAAGATATTATTTTCAGTTTATTAGTTAAAATATTAAGCACATCTAATATCTTGAATGATTAATTGATAAGAATTCACAGCTAACTCCATTTAATCTGGATTAAGGCTTAGTTGTTGACTTAAAATATTAAGTGAGGGCAATCAAGATGAAACAGCTAAGGTTTTTAAAGCTTTTACCTTTCTAGACTAGTTGAACAATTTTGAGAATTTAGAATTACAATAATATAGCCTGGTTTCAAATCCAACAAGAAAGGAGAATAAGTTCATTTGACTGCTATGTTTTTCTTATTTGGATTGAATATAGAACACCATATGGAAGCAAATATTCTGGATTATTCAATATATTAAATAGAAATTTTAAGAGGCTTGATGTCAGCTTTACGTTTGAAGCACAGAGAGATTGATTCATCCTCTATTGAGAACAGACTAATTGAGTGCGCCTTGCGAAAATAACTTTTGTCTAGACAATCCTGCAGAGAATAAATGGAACTTGTTGCCATAAAAGGATCATATCTATGTAAATATTACTACAAGTACATCGTCAACATACCTTAAAAATGTATGCATAGACTGAAGCTGTCTACCCACAATTGGAATTTTCACTGTCAAACTGAAGCTGTATTGGTTGCTGCTCACACAGACTGCACTTACACAGTTACACATATAAAAAGTTGGGACTTATACCAGGAATATACAGATACAAATTCAGGAATGTAATAGACATAAGTACTATGCTGGCCTCCTTACCGATATTGTGCAATATTGAGTTATAGGTGAAAAGTGTGGACAGAATGGGGCCAACACCGTGAGATTATCTTGTTCGACAATCACATCCACCTATAGAGAGACACTAACAAAAGCACCTTTTCTATCACTGACGGGCTACACGCCGGTTTTTTTCCAGAGATTCTGGAATACGGTGGGGAACTCAGTTAAGGAAGAGGTCAATCATATTTTCCTTCGAAGGAAAGTTCCGGAGTACCTAAACAGCACAAGTATTGTGCTCATTCCAAAAATCCAAAGTCCGGAATCTATTGGTAATTACTGGCCTATAAGTCTTTGTAACTCGGCCTACAAAATCATCACCAAAATCATAGTTGGTAGGTTGCGGCCATATTTAGATAAGCTTATAGCCCCTTGTCAAGCGGCTTTTGTTCCGGGTAGAAGAGGAGTAGACAATGCCATAATTGTTCAAGAGATTATTCACTCTATGGAGAAGACCAAAGGGAGAGGAGGCTACATGGCTTTGAAGATTGATTTGGAAAAAGCTTATGATAAGCTTGAGTGGAGTTTCATTAGAGACACCTTGATTAGATTCAATTTGCCAAAGAACCTAGTTGAGCTAATCATGAGTTGTGTCTCGTCTGTTTCGACTTCCATTCTCTTCAATGGAGGGACTTTAGACTCCTTCAAGCCCTCCAGAGGTATAAGACAAGGAGATCCTCTATCTCCTTATATTTTCATCATGTGCATGGATTACTTGGGGCAATTAATTCAGGAAAAGTGCGTTACAAAAGCTTGGAGTCCTGTTAAGGCCTCGAGAAGCGGGCCGGCTTTTTCGCATCTTTTCTTCGCAGACGACCTGGTTCTATTTGCGAGAGCTAATCCTGAAAATTGTGCAACAATTAGAGGAGTTCTGGATGATTTTTGCAGTTAATCGGGGCAAACCATCAGTGAGGCCAAATCTAGGGTCTTTTTCTCCCCCAATTTGGATAAAGACCATAGGGATGCCTTAAGTGACATTCTCGGTTTTCAGTCTACTCCCAACTTGGGTAGATACCTTGGGTTTCCTTTGAAGCACCGCGGAGCCTCTAGCCAAGATTTTAATTTTGTGCTTGAAAAGGTTAAGAAGAAGCTTGCGGGGTGGAAAGCAAATCTTCTATCTATGGCTGGCCGAGCTGTTTTAATTCAAGCCTCTACTTCGGCTATTCCAGCATATGTGATGCAAAATAATTTACTGCCTGGGAAGATTTTGGATGGCATTGATCGGGTGAATAGAAATTTCCTTTGGAATACCTCTAGTACTAAACAAAGTATGCATTGGGTAGGGTGGAGGAAGGTCACTTCCCCTAAGGAGGTAGGAGGCTTGGGATTGCAAACCGCCAAGGGAAGGAACACGGCCCTTCTTGCTAAACTCAATTGGAGGTTCCATACGGAGGGGGAGTCTCAATGGGCTAAGGTTCTAAGACTGAAATATTGCACTCACCAGAGGTTAAACTCCAGAAATGAAGCCAAACTTCCTGGTTCTCGTACATGGAAGAGCATGAAAAAAGGAGAAGAAATTTTCAGGAAAGGCATTAAATGGATTCCTGGGTATGAAAGTAACCTTAGCTTTTGGAATGACAGTTGGTCTAACATGGGTATGCTTAGAAACATCATCCAAGGTCCTCTTACTATTGAATCCTCTAATCTCAAAGTTAAGTATGTTGCTGATATGGGTGGATGGAAATGGGACCGGCTTCATATAGATCTACCTGAAGAGGTTAAAAGGGATATTCAAGCTACCCCAATTTCGTTTGTGAGAAGGAATGAAGATAGACTGGCTTGGAAGCATTCTCCAAGAGGTTCCTTTGAGCTAAAAAGTGCTTACTCACTTGCCATTGATCCTCTGCCTGATCCAGGTTTCCAAGGTAAGTGGATATGGAAGCTAGATACCTTACCTAGGATTCAAATGTTCTTATGGAAATGCATGCATCAAAGCATAGGTGTTAAGGAGTGTTTGCAAGCTAGGGGGATGTTAATAGACATGGCTTGCCCTCACTGTCTTAGCAGATCTGAATCCATTTTGCATGCTCTGCGGGACTGCCATATGGTTAAGAAAATTTGGCATCAACTGGGTGTGCACCTGTTGGACAGCTTCTTTTTTTCTTCCAACCTTCAGGAGTGGCTAGTGAGTAATTGCTCCTCAAAGAGCATCCGTGTGGCAGGTCAAGCTCCATGGAATCACATCTTCATGTTTGCTGTTTGGTTGATTTGGCAAGGCAGAAATAAATTAGTTTTTGAAAACAAAAGGCTGAATCCGAAAATTGATGGTGATATTGTCTTTAAAGCAGCAGAGTACTTCCACTGTGCTGGGAAGCCGTTGATGTCAAAGCACAAGATCATGAAGCAAATCAAGTGGGATAAACCTACTAATGGCTGGAGGAAACTTAATGTGGATGGAGCTTCCATGGGGAATCCGGGTATGGCTGGAGGTGGTGGTTTAATAAGAGATGAGGAAGGTAATTGGCTTGGGGGATTCGCTAGAAGAATAGGCTGTGCTAATAGTTTTACCGCTGAGTTTTGGGCTCTTCGCGATGGCCTTATGTTGTGTAATCAGCTGAATGTGCAGGCGGTCAATATAGAGCTGGATGCAAAATCTATAGTTGATGCCATTAACCTTCAAGGTAATTCGAACTCTGTGGTGTCTTCTATTTTGGAGGATTGTAGACAATTGATTGCTATGATTCCCCAAACAACAGTAAGACACGTTTTCAGGGAAGCCAATCGGAGTGCTGACTGTCTAGCAAACTTAGGTCTTAATTTAGATGTTGATTTCTTCTTGTATTCCAGTCCTCCTGTGGACTTATATTCTTGTTTAGAGGCTGACTGCCATGGCTTGTACAGCAGCAGGATCTGTTTTGATCCTTTGCTCTCTATTTAGTTGTTTATGAAATCTTCCTTTTTACCAAAAAAAAAAAACTCTAAAAATGACACTTATTAGTTTCTCGTTAAAAAATAAAAAAATGAAAGGAAAGTTGTCCCATACATTCAATAATTTCATCTTTTATTCTTATGTGAATAAATGATAAGAACTATGCATTATCGGGTGTGCCACAATTTTATAAATTGCATACAATTTATTGTATCAAGTTTGAAAAACTAAGAGATCTCAAAATACATTTAGGCCCAAATAGTCTTTGAAATAAAAAGATGTCATTAGTATTTCACTATTCTCATTTCGGTTCCCTGGTTCAATTTCTTTTCTTATTACAAATTTTAAATATAGCAAGATCAACCACCAGCGGGTGTGGTACAACTGGTAGGTGACTGCTGAGACTTCACCACATCCCAAGTTCGAGTTCTCATGAGGACTGTAATTGCAATTTCTGGAAATCCCAGAAACCAATAAAGTATGGAGTGTGAGCTCCAGTTCGAGCTGGTGGTACCCATGGGCTTACCCAACTGTACCATGGTGCGTGGGACAATGACTGCCACACGCAAGTCCCCTTTTTTTTCTTCTCAAAAAAAAAAAAAAAAAAATATATATATATATATATATATAGCATTATCAATAGCATTTCAATATCCTCCTCTTTTTTATGCCTCTAGTAAATCTTATCACTCACAACAAACTTACAACTAGTTGCTGCCTCCTGCCATATTGAGAAAATTCTAAGTTATAACACCGCCACACACAAGTTATCACAATTCACACCAAATGAAATTAAGTTAGTGTATGTTTGGCAAGATTATTTTTGTCAATTTATTTTACTATTGAACTTATTTTTACTACTATTCATGGGTTCCACTGCACTTTTGGGTATTATTTATGAGTTCCACTGTACTATTTTAGCTAACTTTTACCTTTATTTACAGTACTTTAAGTAAAAAGTTTTCAGTTTCAATATATTCTGAGCTGATAGTTTTTATTGTTTAAATACGAAAAATTATTGTTTGAACTCTTTAACCAAAGAGATCCTTATCTTTTGTCTAAGTAGATAACACTAATTTGTAGTATTAAATAATTTGATATGTTTGACATGGACCATACCATTACATTTAAGGTCTGTTTGGGATCCGTTTATTTTATAGAAATTAAAAACTTTTTGCTGAAAGTACTGTAGATAAATTTAAAAGTTAGCTGAAATAGAACATGAGAGTTATGAATAGTACAAAAAAGTATAGTGAAACCTATAAATAGTAGTAAAAATAAACTGAATGATAAAATAAGTTAGCAAAATTAATCATGCCAAATAGATACTTAAAAAAAGGGAAAAGATTAAAAAAGAATGACACACGAGATGAACGACGTCGTCCTCATCTCATGTGTGACAGTACCAGCGTTAATTGAAGTAGCTACTCCGTAACTCCTAAAACGACGTCGTCCTCACAACTCACCTTCAACACTCTCTAAACGGCGAAAATGGGTAATTACCCATCAAAAGCAAACTATATAGTTAAGAGGACCGGTTTACAAACTATATGGATTTTTAGCAACTCGAGCCTTAAAGGCTCGATTTTGGGCCCCTAAGTCGAGCCTCTGATGCTCGATTTTCATGGGTTGTTCGTCCCTGACTTGGCACTTCTCCACGTGGCGTCTACATGGAAATCGAGTCTCTAAGACTCGATTTACATTTAAAAAGAAAACAAAAAAAAACCACAAGGGCAGCACCAACGTGTTCATCAGAGAAGAAAGAAAAAAAAAATCCAGAGAAGAAGGTGTTCATCAGAGAAGAAAGAAAAAAAAAATCCAGAGAAGAAGGTGTTCATCAGAGAAGAAAGAAAAAAAAAAACCCGTGCGACCTGGGTTCGCCGCATGACCTGGGTCGCGGTGCGACCTGGGTCGCCGCACGAACTGGGTCGCGGTGCGACCTGGGTCGCGCGGCGACCTGGATCTATCGCGCGCGGCCTGTGTCGCCGGCCTGGATCTGGCGCGGCCTGGGTTAGCTCTCCATTTCTTCTTCTTCTTCTTCTCTTTCTTTTTTTTTTCCTTTCTTTCTGCGTTTTTTTCCGCTGTTTCTGCATTTTGGGTCATTAATATTTTATTTTTGGGTTAGAAATCGAGTCTTAGAGACTCGATTTCCATGTAGATGCCACCTGGGAAAAGTGCCATAAAAATCGAGTATCAGAGGCTCGATTTAGGGGCCCAAAATCGACCCTTTAAGGCTCGAGTTGCTAAAAATCCATATAATTTGTAAACCGGTCCTCTTAACTATATAGTTTGCTTTTGATGGGTAATTACCCATTTTCGCCCTCTCTAAACTCTAGACAGTATTTCTCAAAAAAAAAAAAAAAAAAAAACTCTAGCCAGTAGCCACCCCCCCCCCCCCCCTCTCTCTAAAAGCGGCAATGTTTACCTTCAGATTGCAACCGATATTTTTCTACGCTTACCTATCAAATCCATAATCATCTGCAACTCTGTTTCAAAATCATGGAAATCCCAAATCCAAAACCCAACTTTCATTTCCACCCACCTCCACCATTCCCACAACAAAAACAAAAACCTCCTCCTCTTCAGCCTCTACTCACACACTCACAAAGAATCCTACGCTTTGCATAACGAAGATGATCCCGATTTCCCCCAACACGCCAGGCATTTGTCAATGGGGCTCTGCAATGCATTGGGTTGCTTTTAGGAGGGCTGATGATAACAACCTTCAACATTTTGTTTTGGTGTTCCATTTGGGCAACGAGGTCTTTCGCGAAATACTTCTGCCACAACTTCCAGATTATGCAAGTAAATTTGCGGGTTTGCTGTCAGTTTCTGTTTCCGCATATGGGAATTCCATTGCCTTGTTTCAAAATGGCTATTTTAGTTTGGTAAAGGGGTGTCAAACTGGTGATTTCTATTTGTGGGTCATGGAGGAGTATGGTGTTGCGTCTTCGTGGACCAAAGTTTTAAAAAATTGGGGAGGGTTTACCAAGGCCAATAGGTTTTAAAAGGAATGGTGAGGTTGTATTGTTATCATATGATGGGCAACTCGTATCGTGGGTTCCTTGGAGCACAGAGTTCAAGCATCTTAAGATTATTGGATATGAGGATACTTATGTTGATTGTTATGTTGAGAGTCTAGTTTTGCTCGACAAGGTTGCCAATGGTACAGTTACATACTGAGGAAACTCGGTAAGATGCATTTCATGCTTATCTTTTTTTTTTTTTTTTTTTTTTTTTTTTTTTTTTATGGTTTTTCATTTTATTCTTTACATATATTTGGCATTGATAATACATTAGATATGAATATATAATGTTTGATATGGTACTGTTCTATAAATTCTTAAGCTGATTGATTACCTTAATGAAGTGGCTTTATTGTTAGGATAAATAGCTTATCAAGGTTGTGGTCGGCGATAGTTGAGTACATACCATGTATTCTTAAAAAATTTTGTACTTATTTCAAATTTTCTTTAATGTAATAATAAAGAAAAAGGAGTGGTCAGTGTTGATTATCAACTTTGAGCAAGCTTATTTATTTATCCAAGTTCAATGTTTTCTGCAACTTATGGTTTACAATGTATGCATAGAGGGCTCAAACTTTTTCTTTGATGGCAATCTATGGTGACCTCTTTTAACTTAATGTTTTCAAACATACTAAAAGTTCTTCACATTCTCCTTATGTCATTCATGTAAAAGTTTCTCATTCTGTCAAATTTAATTTGTTTATGTTAAAGATTTTTCTTGTTCATTTTAAAATCTTCGATTGCCATAGATGCCTATCTTCTTGCTGAATTTACTGAAAAACATTCCCATAAAGACATTTTCATTGAGAAAGCAGCTTACCAGCCAGTATTGCTTGCTTTGGGTGATTAATGATTATGAATTGAAACTGAACTGTCTATACTCTTCTCCTGGATCTATTTTGTTATCTTTCCTTACTTAGCATGATTTGTGTCATTTTTTTTTAGTCCCAATAAAGTAGTTAGGCTTAGATGGATTGTTTTGTTGATCCCATTTCATCCCATTGTTTATATTTTCCCTCTCTTAATCTCTTGTTGATGAGTTTGGATTTCTATTGCACAATTGTACGAATGAAACAAAAGGTCAATACCACTGGAAACAATAAAGTGAAAAACTAGGTAAATAGAAGACATCAACTTAAAACTACTATTGTATCAATGCATAATTTGTATCTGGAATTTGAAGAATTTTAATTTTTTTTGTTTTTCTTCTTCTTTTTTTTGGGGGGGGGGGGAGGGGGGTGGGGGGGTTGCGGGGTTGTCGCTTGGACTAGATTGTTGGTCTGCCTAAGCTTGTGTTTTGCTTGCTCAAACGTATTCATATGTGCGTCTCATATAGGACAGAAAAAGGTTTTCCCCTAGTGTGTTTGATATGGTGCCTTTGGTTTGGTGTTGCTCTCCAATTGGTTGTCTGGTCTTATTTGATGACCAGCTATTATGGTTAAATACAATTATTTGTGTGGTATTTTCTTTTTTGATCAGTAATTCTGTTCTTGTTGTATTATGGCATATTTTATTAATATTTGTATGTTCCAAGAGTAAATGTAAGTTATAGTTTTCCAAAAATGAGTTTCCAAGTAATGTTTATGTTGATTTATACGCCTGTCATATTTGGAGCTATCTTTTCCAACCCATTATGTGGCGATTTATAAGACTATTCATTTTTTATTTAAACAAGTCACATCACTCATTAAAAAAGTCATGTGACAAACTACATATAGATGGTCTCTTCAATTTTCATGTTTTATCCTCAAGTTTTCTTCTTTTTCTTATAAAAAAAAATTGTTTAATCCTTAAGTTTTATTAATTTTCACAACGTTTTTTACTTTGTCTCCACCTTCCTTCCCTGTGGAAAAAAGGCACTTAAAATGCTAATAACTTTTGGGTTGAAAGGATTATTGGCAGGTACGGTTCCTGTGCATCAATATGCTTATGTATTGTTTAAATTTGCTGAAAGGTTAGACTGTTTATTTGTGTTATTGTGTGCAATTGTCTTGCTAATTAAAATGGTGGTCTTATCAAACAATTATATGAGTTTAACTAGAAAACTTTTGTTATCTGGTTTATAGTTTTTATCAGCCTTGAATGGCACAGGACAATGTTGCGAGTTTTGAGATAAAAATGGTGTTGGTATATGTTTTGCACGGAATGCCTCATATCTTGTTAGAGCTTGTGATCTCTCTATGGACGATGGATTGGTGAACCCATTATTACACATTTTATGAAATGCACTTTGATTAATCCAAGTGCAGATTGGTAGCCAATGAATACAAGTTCTGTTTAGAAAAACTTGGAGATGATGATGATGATAAAATTTGTAGTGTGAGATCCGGCTACAATATGAATACATGTTATATTTAATTAATGAATTTGAATTTGGAAAAGTGTACTTGAGGAGAGGGAGAAGTATTGTCACCCTGATTTTCTAAAAGATGTATTAATTCTAACTGAACTCCATTCCTCCATGCTTAGGCTGCCAAAAGGTCATCTCCAAGGGCAGTACCTAGGCTCCTAGCTTGTTTCCTAATGTAGGTAGTTACAACTTAAAATTCAAACTGTTGCTATTCTATATGTTAAGATAAATAACGTAAATTTGTTGAGAACAAGTAGAGCATCTATTTATTTGTTTATAAAGAGCAGCTATGTTTTGATTGTATTAAATAATATCATTTCTTAATTAAAATGGTTCGCTGTATTAATGTGTTCATATCTCTAATCTCATGTAACTGGTAATATTTTTTAGTTTGATTGAAGTTAGATCATTATGGAGTCCTTAGTTATGCATTAATTCTTTTCTCAGCCCATTTTGCTTAATGTTGCCTATGCTTGTACAGGAGAGGATCTTAGGAACTTCTTGATGATATTAGAAGAGATTATCTTTTGTTGGATGTCTACAAAAGAGGAGCTTCCCATTGTACAATTTTGAAAGAACATTAAATTCAAACAAATTTATGAAAGAGAAGCAACTAGCAGTGCTTATCAAGCATATAGTTTTAACTTTGCAAATTCCTTACTTGCCCTTGAATGACTTTATTATCTAACATAATAGGTGATCAATGAACATTTGAAGTTTGAACCTTGTTGCCTTTTTTAAAATGGCACAATGCATGATGGAAGAAAGTTTTTACTTTTTAACTATACTAGAGGGTGATCAGAAATATCCTATGACAAACAATTTTTGCTTTAGCTTCATTTTGTTAAGTCTACTCTCCCTCCGCCCCCCTTTCTGTTTTGCTTTTTAGGAATACTAATGGCATATTTTATTAATATTTTTACATTCCAAGACTAAATGTAAGTCAATAGTTTTCCAAAAATGAGCTTCCAAGTAATGTTTGTGTTGATTTATAAGCCTATTTGCATGTTAGAATTGTGTAATTCATGTTCAATATATTGCAGTTGTTTGTGTGCCATAATAATAAATTAGTAAAATACTGCAATTTATGATCTCATATGTAGTTAGAAAGAATAGTGCATAAATTTACTGATTTTATGATCCTTACTAATGAGGGAACTTCCAACACTGATCATGCAAGTTTATGGAATTTCCTTTTTGAAGTTTTATTATTGAGGAATTTGGTGTGAAATTATCACTCAAATATAAAATTAGTTTGGTTTTGTTGTCACTAACCACAAACCAGATTTGGGGACTAGCATTTGGTCTCATGTGAACTGTATTTTTGTTACTAGTGCTAATAACTCAGGGCACTTTTTTCATGAAGCTTCTGTCATCTTAGGATATTTGGATGTAAACTGACAATGGTTGGCAACATTAAGCTCTCAGATATTCTTCGTTTTTGCATTGACTTAGGAATGATATTGGGAATTGCAACCCTTAATTGAAACTTGGTTAATAAAGCTCGACCCATTGTTATCAGCTCAAGCAACTTGGATCCATAAAATTATTATTTAATGTGCTAAGTTTATGTAATTTTTTTATTTGCTCTTTGTCCTAGATTTTTCTTTGTGGTAGACTGAAATGTTTTGTAGCTAGTGACAAGTAACTTATTTTCATTTGATGTCTAACGATAATTGGTTGAATTGCTTTGGAACTGTAATAGATCTACTTTAATTGCTGGGGGTCCAAGGAGGACACTTACACTTTCTACATGCTGCTGACTTGTTTGAACACTTGGTTCTCAAACTGGAAAATTGTGCTGTTAACAGATCGGTAGAGTTGTGCCCCTTGCTAAATCATTTGAGCAGTTAGTCGTAAAAGCATGACTATGTCCTCAACAATATAAACTATGCGGGAAAAAAAGAATTTTAGATTAAGCAATGCATCTGCACAGTTTCTTATAAAATTTTATTGAATGGTTCTCTGAGTCAAATCATTTCAAGGGGATCCACTTTTGCTTTATAATTGCGCTATTTTTGTTCAAGGTACTAATGATATGCAGCATAGTGTTTTGAAAATTTTGAGGTGGTATTGTTTGTAATTTTTTCTAGAGACATTGTAGGGAGCAGGTGAATTCATTTACTAAAGTGGAATTTTATCTGTGCTCATCTAAAAGAAAGATCGGGGGATAGGAATTACGATGTAGAAAATGGGTCCTTTGAATAAGGTTTGATAGCAAAGCAGTTCTGTTATAAAGGAGTTATTTGTAATCCAAAATGTTTGGTGCATAAGGAGTTAGTGGCTAAGTACTGTAAAGGAAAGCATTTTTAGTTTCAGGTTTAAGCACTCTGACTATTTGGTTGGAAAGGTGTCCTGTCTTGAAGATGTTTAGCTTTGGCTTAAACTAAATGGCGTATTGGAGATGGTACTTCAGTTTCGCTGAATCATCTACTTGGTTTAAGTTGAAGGTTAGATTGAAAAATGAGAGTTTTTATGCTAACTGTAGATCTAATTGATCGTGACAGATTGTGTTGGAAATTCTCTCACTAGGAAACTTTCCCAACCTATAGTGGTAGGTGAAATATGTAAGATTTCATTGTATAGGGGGAAAATTTAAGGACAAATTAATCTGGCCACACTCTGAATTTGGTCTGGACTTTATAGTGTTAAAAGGGTATTTCTTATCAAAAAGACTATACTTTGGAAGATAATGATGGTACTGTTGTTTCTGCTTGGCTGAATAGCTTTTGGGCCAGATTTTAGAGCTTGATATTACCTTTAAGAGTCTGTTAGGGAACACTCTATTTAGCTGAAATTGAAAACTTTTTGTTGAAAATACTATAAATAAAGTTAAAAGTTAGCTGAAATAGTACAATGAGATCCATAAATAATATCAAACACAACCTAAATATCTTATTTTTCTGTGGAAATAATTAATAATGATTTGTTTGTGAAGTTAGACCTGAATTAGAAGACAATTTGTTGTTTTGATTCATGCGTGATGTCTTGTGAATATGAGGAAATTGTGAATCATTTGTTTTTCTCTTGTCTAATTGCAAGAGCACTTTGGTTTGCTTCAGTGTGTGGTATTAGAGTGGATTTTTTACATTTAAAATAAATAAAAAATTTGGGGTTGGGGTAAGTTAGAATAGATTCTTTGCAACTCCAATTAGTGAGGGTTAGGTTAGAGAAAGGGCTACATGTTTTCTTTGAAAACAATGCAGTTATTTTCTTGTTATGGAGGTTACCAACTTTTGCATCCAGTTCCTTTTACATTTCCCTCATTTGGGTTGTTGTTTCTCTACTAAATAGTTGTTTCTCTACTATTACTTTTGGGAATGACTTATTTAGCTGAAATTGAAAATCTTTTGCTGAAAGCACTGTAAATAAAGCTAAAAGATAGCTGAAAAGTACAATGTAGCCATGAATAGTACCAAAAAGTGCAATGGAACCATAAATAGTACCAAAAAAAAAAAAAAACTGGCTTTCAAGCTAGTGTTAAACGCAACCTATATAATTTTTCTGGTTAGGAGGCAGCGATAAGTTAAGGAATTTGAAACCTTTCCTTATAGACATCCCTTTCATCCCACGCCAATGATGTGAAGGGGTGGAATTTAATCCAAAATCCTAACACAAGTCCTAAAAAAATATACCAGGAATCTAAGTTAACACAAGGCCTAACACAAGTGCTGAAATTTGTTTCATCTTATAATGTGCAGTTATCTTTTACTAACTAATAGCTAAAGAAATAAGTTTTTGGTGTTATATGAATGAAAATAATACATTGAGTGATCAATTATTGTTGAGTGAAGAATATCAAAAAATTATTGTTGAAGAGGGGATAGCCCTACAGGTAAGACACATTGAACACTCTGGTGTGTCTATATATATATATATATATATATATATGTATACAGACACGCGCACACACACACACATACCGTTAACTTTTTTATTTTTTATAAATGTATACACGTTTAACCAATAGCTAGGGATGTATTACTTAGAGCATGCTAATGAATAATACCGGCCTTAAATCTTATGCTGTTTTGTGGTCGCAAGGTTGGCATTGGCTTTATTTTCAAATGTTTTATCTTGCTTGTAAAAAACAGTTGATGTCATATTATATTTATAATAATATTATGTTTATATTATGTCTTCTCTTATTAATTGCCCTTAATTACCAAGATATCTACTTATTATATAATTGTATAATTGTTGGCATGAAAATATATGCTTTTAGCTCATTTACCTTGTCCCCCACCTTCCTTGGTACACACGTTCATGTGGCTTGGATTACTTAGTACGTGAATTCCCCAAAACCACAAAATATTGGTGTAGGTTTTTTCCTTATGGTTACTACACTAATTAGTGTTAAATGAAAAAGAAGAATGCACTTACAGTTCTTAATTTTTCGCAGAAACTTGTGCAATCATGGTCGGTGATTAGCTGTGAATAAGTAATGGACTTTAACTCAGTAAAGGAAAAGATACAACAAAACTTTTTGATGGTGTTTAAAATTCTTAGTATGAAATTAGTTTATTATGTCACAATGGTTACTTATGTTGAACACCTTTTGTGGCTACACTATTCTTATGTTAATATTTCTAGATGGTTTGCTGTTTGGTTTCAGTGTATTTACATAAATTATTCAACCCTTAACTTTGTCAGCCATGATTGTACTTTGATAAAAAAGCGAGTGTTATGCCTATTTAAAACATTGAATTAGAGGCCATCTTTCAATGCAAGGTAGCAACTAGCAACGTTGGTCCTGGCATTTTATAAGCAACAACCACCAAATTAACTTCGGAAAACACCTTCCACTGGACAATACTATTTCAATACTAGATGCATATCCTTCTATTCCGTGGCATAATAAGCAGCCTGATGAAAAATCTGTGATAAAACCGGGGTTGTCCCATTGACACGACTTTCATTTCAAGTAATTTGTATTAACATCAGGGTTCTTGGACGCTCCTATCCAAGAGGTGGGTGTGCATCATTTAACTTTTTTGCCAAAATTGATGGAAAAATGGTTAGACAATGCCAAGTCTTTCATATACGTGTTGGATACTCTAATCCAACACCTCATGGTCCTACCGGCATAAATGAACCTGTATTATTGTTCAATATTTTGAAATTATGTTTTTTGGAAAAGTGTCAGTTTTAAAAAATGCTTAATGAAATTGGGAATTTTTTATTTTATATAAATAAAGTGTTTGGTAAAAACTGTTAGAAAAAATAAACAATAAATCAGCTTATAAATGCATCTCAAACATGCACGAATCTCTAGTAATTAATAGTTTCTAAGAACTAAAAATCATAGCAAGAATAATACATGTCATTCAACACTAGAAAAAGAAAAATATGAAGTTCAAAAACAAATACAAACAAAAAGAAAAAAATTCAACATCTCTTTTTTTTAAGTCAAATTCGACAAGTAATTTCTGAACTGCTTTTCCTAAGAAGAAATTTCTATCAACTTGAGAGACAAGAACACTTTACTTCTTTTGCAGTTCTTGGACACTCCAATCCAAAGTGGTGGGGGTGCATAATAGTTTTTCCCATCATTAAGAAGCTTATAGCCAATCTTGACCGAATCATTCTTGGAAAATGCTACCTAAACGTGTTGGATACTCTCATTCTTGGAAAATTCCACCCAAACATTTTTATTTTTATTTTTACGGATACAACCCAAAACGTGTTGGATATTCTAAATCCTACTTACACAAAAAATCTACCACTATTTTGGATAGACATTTCATTGATTCAAGAATACCCTTACACCCCTAGGTTTAAAAAGAGAAAAAACTAAAAGACAACTTAGTAAAAATGCATCCCTAACTCTCATGTACAACATTGCCTACATGATAGGACCATTTTCTTGTTGGTTTTCAAATTTAATCCCAACTTCAAATTTATTCGGTCAAGAATTTTAATTTTTAATTTTTAAAATTTTTTTAGTAGAGGATTCTACCCACAAGTAATTTATCCTAAACTCTCAATCATGGTTTTTCATTTTATTTTTAAAAAACCCCATGCTTTAGGGTTATGGAAATTGAATGTAATAGTAACACTTGAAAAGAAATTTTCTACGACAGTTGTTACGTTAAAGTGTGACAATTTTGATTTTCTTTTAATGGGTGTAGATGTCGTGGCATATCCAATCTAACCGTCATGCCATCAATTTTTACTATTTACCAAAAAAAATTATGAGACAATTTTTCTTCACATGATAATAGGTTTCCTTGTCTTGAAAATTAATAAGCCACTATCTCTAATTTAATATATCTCGCACAATTTGTTTTTGTTTTGTTTTTTTAAAGATATATCTCATACATGTTAGACACATTCCCTAAAAATTAGTACACACTATCTCTATTTAAAAATATCTCACACCTCTCTTTTTATTTTAGATTGTCTCTCCATTTGTTCGCACCCTTATTTTGGCGGTAGTTTAGTACCGCAAAAAGAATCAAATTTTTCTATCTTTGTGTTATTTATTTCACTGTGTTTACATTGGTGGTTGTTGTATTTAGTTTAATATGTTAATAATTATGGTTTTCTTCCTTTCTTTTTTTATAAATTAGTTTTTATGTACAATTGTACTGTTGTGAATGGGATTGCTTTGCCATTGGAGTCCAATACGATATATGTGGAATAAAGATGGGCAGGTGGCCCTGGTAGAAATTAATAGCTTTTAGCCAATCTTGACTAAATGATTCTTGGAAAATACTCTCCAAATGTGTGGGTACACAAAAAAATTAGCTAGTTTCTTAATTTATTGATAGAAATAATCATCAAGAAGTGAGTGAACATCATAAATTTAAATTCTACTATATTTATATATAAATAAAAAATTCAATTTCTCAAAGAAATAAATTCAAGTAATTTGTGTCAACATGATGGTTCTTGTACACCCCAATCCAAGTGGTGGGTGTGCATTATTTAACTTTTTGACCAAATTTGATGGAATGAATGTTGGACGATACCAAGTCTATCATATACGTGTTGGATACTCAAATCCAGCACCTTATGGTCCTACAGGCATAAATGAACCTGTATTATTGTTCAGTTTTTTTTTTTTTAATTGTTAGTTTTAAAAAATGCTTAATGAAATAAATAAATAAATGTTTGGTAAAAGTTGTTAGAAAAAATAAGCAATAAGTCGGCTTATAATGCATCTCAAATAAGCACGAATCTTTAGTAATTAATAGTTTATGAGAACTAAAAATCATAGCAACAATAATACATGTCATTCAACACTGGAAAAAGAAAAATATGAAGTTCAAAAACAAATACACACAAAAAGAAAGAAAAGAAACAAATTCAACATCCCTTCTTTTTAGTCAAATTGGACAAGTAATTTTTGTCAACTGCTTTTTTCTAAGAAGAAATTTCTATCAACTTGAGAGACAAGAACACTTAACTACTTTTGTAGTTCTTGGAAACTCCTATCCAAGATCAGTGATCCTCAAAGTTGTTTAGTCAATGGCGGGACATAGGAACCATATTTACAACTGATGGGGATTTATATTTATTGCTTTTGGACCATTTTAACAATGATTTGAGGAAGTTGCCAAAATGTGAGGACTTCATAATAGTGTGACACTGAGAAGACAAAGAATTCCATACCATAAATAAAACCCCATTAATACGCTTATATCATGACCATCATATACGTTTTGAATGTTCTATTTCTGTCCAACTAATAATGAAAAGTTATGCAACTTTTTTGCTACGCAGCCCTTCATTACTGATGAATTATTCTGAAAGGCTTACTTTAATTTTTTTTGTGTGGAGAATCCGCTTATTTTAACTTGGTAGCATATAAATTTTCACTTCCCTATTTACCTAGCAAAAGAACAAATAAATAAAGCGTTGTAAATTTGTATATTCTCCTTTTTTTTTTTTCAGGGTCATAACTCTTATAAGAAAATCATTCAAAATTGTACGGTCAAACTCTATTGTGTGAATGCAAAATTTAATCATAATAAATATATTTATTATTATTAGTAGTAAACCATAAATCAATCGCCAGTTACATGTTTTAGGCACGAAAATCTTTTCTTCCCCTTTTTGGGAATTATTTTTTCTCTCTTGCCACAAATCCTCTTTCTAGGCTTATACTTCATCAAGACTGTGTTACCTCTTGCATTTTGAATTTTGATTATACAAAACTGTATAGGCATTTTTTTTTTTTTTTTTTTTTTTGAGGAAGAAATTGTATAGGCAATTTGATTCTTATTTTTCCCATGGTTTGTTATAGTTATTAGTTATCACTAAGTGCAAACCCTCAACATCAACGTAGATGATAAACAAATTAAATTAATAAATTTCATCAAATGGTATCCTATTCCATACTTGAGCACTATCTTTTGATGTTGCGCATAACAATTAAATTAATATATGACTTAAGGATGCGAACTAGCTTGCTAGAATAATAATGTCATAAATTAACGAGTTTGCTAAAAGATAATATGGTCCAAGTGACCTAGTCCCCAAAGATCCAGTGGGAAAGTCTTCAACTTGGTACAAATGTATATATATACCCGATGAAAGTTAATAATATCCATAAAAAAATTAATTGTCTTATCATTTTTCTCATAAAATATTTCTAAAAATAGTTCATAAAATAATAACTATAGGACATCCATTAAATTTTCTCATATACTTAATTTTCTTTGACAATAAATAGTTCTAAGAACTAAAAATGGTAGCAACAATATTACATGCCATTCAACACTCAAGAAGAAAAATATGATGTTAAGGGTCTGTTTGGTTGTGTTGTTTAAACAACAGTTTACGTTGTTTAAACAACATAACACATATTTCCACAACACTTTTTCACTCATACGTATTTTCACAAAACATAAACAACATTATTAGAACATTACCAAACGGGCCCTAAAAAAAGTAAAAGAAATAAATTCAACAACTTTCTAAGTGTTTGTTTGGAAATAACTTATCTAGTTTTAAATTAAATCATATAAGTAGGTGACGTATGTAAGACTTGTAAATAGTATAAAAAATAAGCAATAAACTAGCTTATAAGTGCATCTCAAACAGGCATGAATCTTTGAAAAGTGTCAGTTTTAAAAAATGATTAATGAAATTGGTTTTTTTTTTAAATAAAAAATAAAGTGTTTAGTAAAAGCTTTTAGAAAAAAAAAAAAAAAAAAAGCAATAAGTCAGCTTATAAATGCATCCCAAACGAATACAAATCTTTAGTAATTAATAGTTTTTGAGAACTAAAAATCATAGCAACAATAATACATGTCATTCAACACTAGAAAAAGAAAAATATGATGTTCAAAAACAAAAACAAACTAGAAGAAAGAAATGAAATAAGTTCAACATCTTTTTCTTTTCTTTTTTTATATAGTCAAATTGGACAAGTAATTTCTGTCAACTGCATTTTTCTAAGAAGAAATTTCTATCAACTTGAGAGACAAGAACACTTAACTACTTTTGTAGTTCTTGGACACTCCTATCCAAGTGGTGGGGGTGCATGATAGTTTTTCCCATCATTAAGTAGCTTTTAGACAATCTTGACCGAATCATTCTTGGAAAATGTTACTCGAATGTGTTGAATACTCACATTCTTGGAAAATTCTACCCAAATATTTTTAATTTTATTTTTATGGAAACTATCCAAATGTGTTGTATATTCTAAATCCCGCTTACTCAAAGAAATCTATCTTTATTTTGGTTGGACATTTTATTGGTTCAAAAATACCGTACATCCTTTGGTTTAAGTAGAGACAAAATTGAAAGGCAACCTAGTAAAAATGCATCCCTAACTCACATGTACAACATTGCTTACAAAATAGGACCACTTTTACTTTGGTTTTCAAATTTAATTTGAATTTCAAATTTATTCGGTCAAGAATTTTAAATTTTAATTTTTACAATTCGTTTAGTAGAAGATTCTACTATCCACAAGTAATTTATCCTAAACTCTCAATCATGGTTATTCATTTTATTTTTAAAACCCCCATGTTTTAGGGTAAGGGTAATGGAATGTAATAGTAACACTAACAAAAGAAATTTTCTGGTTATTGTGTTAAAGTGTAACAATTTTGATTTTTTTTTTTTAATGGGTGTAGATGTCGTGGCGTATCCAATCTAATCGTCTTGCCATCAAATTTTTACTACTTATCAAATTAGTACACACTATCTCATACACATTAGACGCATTTCCTAAAAATGAGTACACACTATCTCTATTTTAAAATATCTCACACCTCTCTTTTTCTTTTAGATTGTCTCTCCATTTTTTCCCACCCTTATTTTGGTGGTAGTTTAGTACTGCAAAAAGAATCAAATTCTCTCTTCGGTTTTTTTCTTTGTATTATTTATTTCACTATGTTTATAATAGCAGTTGTTGTATTTAGTTTAATGTGTTAATAATTACGGTTTTTTTCCTTCTTTTTTTTTAATAAAAAAATTAGTTTTTATGAACAGGTTGTGAGTGGGATTACTTTGCCATTGGAGTCCAATATGATATACATGGAGTAAAGATGGACAGATTGTTATCTTTTTATTTATTTTTTTTATATATTTCATTTTATTACTTGATTTGGTTTGTAAGTGTACATTTCTCTTTTATATTACCACCAATGTGATTGCGTTTATATTTAGGTACATGTTGATTTGGTTTGGTGTATTCATTTATTTCATTTTCAATAACTTGGTATACACCTTTACGATTTGGGTAGAACTATGGAAGAGTGTTATTTTTGCAATCAATGGTTAAGATGAATTTTGTGTTGAATTAAAAGAAATGACACTAAACCCAAAATAAAGTTGAATTTATAGTTTTAACTTATTGATAAAAATAATATGAAAGTCACCATAAATTTAAATTCTACCATATATATAAAAGAAAAAAAATTACATAATATTGAAAAAAAGGAATAACATGTTATAAAAAAAAAAAAAATTCAATTTCTCAAAGAAATAAATTTCAAGTAATTTGTGTCAACTTGACAGTTTTTGGATGCTCCTATTAAGAAGTGGGTATTTTTGACAAAAATTGACTGAATGATTGTTGGACAATTCCAAGTCTATCAAATACGTGTAGGATACTCTAATCCAACAAACAACTCATGTTCCTATTATAATCTCATGGTTTGTCTCATTGGCACGACTTTCATTTCAAAACGTTGTTAGCATTCACACCACAGTCGCAAAAGTTTCCAATTTCCAAAATATCTAGCTGCTTCAAAGCAAAATCCACAATGCCTATGAAATGCCTCACCCCCACACTGTTGTAACTTGTAACTTATCCAGGGAACAAATTCCATAACTTAAAGCATGAATAGAGGAGTGAGCATAAGAAAATTCAAGACAATGCCTTTTGTTAAAGAATCAAAGGATATCAGACGAGTCCGTAAAATGCCCCTACAAGCTCTCCAAATAAGATTCTTTGTTTTCCTTTTTTTTAGTCAAATTAAACAACTCTAGTATAGTCATTTCCGTCAACTGGTTTTTGTTTTTTTTAGAAGAAGTTTCTGTAAACTTGAGAGACAGAACAAGTGGCGGGGGTGCATCATTAATTGCTTTTAGCCATTTTGACTAAATGATTCTTGGAAAATATGACCCAAACGTGTTGTATACTCTACTCCTGTTAACAAAAAAAAATAAATAAATAAATAGCAGCTGGAATCTTAACTTATTAAGACTATATATTTAAATTCTACTATATCTATATAAATAAAAAATAAAAAATTTCATGCTCTGCTTATAAAAAATGAATTACATGTTATAAAAAAATAAATAAATACAAATTTTCAAAGAGAAATGATATGTTCCCAATATTTTCACAATAAATTTTAAGTTGCAAGTTATTAATAATTGTTATGAGTGAGTAAAAAAGTGATTTAAGTGATGAGTCCATATTAGAACCAATAACAATTAACCACTTAGAATTTGTTGTAAAAATATTGTGAAAATATTATAGATATATCACTTCTCTTTCTCAACTAAATAAATTCAAGTAATTTCTATCAATTTGATGGTTTTTGACGCCCCTGTCCAATTGGTGGCTGTGCATCATTTTTTTTTTTTACTTTTTGACCATAATTGACTGTATGATTGTTGGAAAACGCCAACTCTACCATATATGTGTTCATATATGTGCTGGATACTTTAATTAAACAACTCAAGGTCCTATATGCAAAATGAATGTACCTGCATTATTGATCAAATTTTTAAAGAGTGTGCATCAATTTTTACTTTTTGACTAAAATTGATTGATTGATTATTGGACAAGGCCAAGTCTATCATATACGTGTTGGATACTCTAATCCAACAACTCAAGGTCTCAAGTGCAGAATGAATGTACCTGCATTATTGATTAGATTTATAAGAAGGAAAATGGTAGGTACACAAAATAATCTACAATTTTTACTACAATTTATCACATGGCGAATTGTGTCAAAAATTGTGGATTATTTTGTGTCCCTAAACATTTTCTCTTTAAAATTGTGCTTTTCTAAAAAAATGGTGTGGTTTTAAAAAGTGTTTAATGAAATTGAGTTTTTTTTAAAAGTTGAGCGTTTGATTAAAACTGTTAGAAAGTAATTTTAAAAAAACTGAGTATTTGGCTAACACTTTTATATATATATATATATATATGATGATGATGATGATTTAATAATAATAATTATTATATAGTTTTTGACTTAGTAATTATTTTTATTAGCGTCATAATTATTTGTTATTATTATTAATGACTTCTTATTGATAGCAATTATTTTTTTTCTTTATTTTCATTATCATGATGCACAAAATAATAGTGAGAAAAAAAATCAAATACATACCAATAATCCAAGTTCAAATTGTACTACATGATAATTAAAAAAAAAAATAGTGTTATTAGATTAGGGAATTAATTTGTTCCTTAAAAAAAAAGTAGGAAATAATAATTACACATTTATTTACATTATCAATTATCAATTTATAACAGTATAACTACATAAGCAAATTTGTGTTATCAATTTTGAATATAAAATACAATAGAATAACTTAATATAAAATAAAAATATATACAAGTTTTTTTTTTTAATATATAACACTCGGTAGAGGAAGTTAAGTTACTGAATATATCATTCTCAACAAAAAAAAATTACTGAAATTACAAATATTGAAGCTTGTGTTGCAGTTTTAATAACATTGCAGCAACTTCCTCCCCATGTCATATAACTTAAGGGTAAAATTGGGATTTGGAAATAAAACTAAGGGTACTTCGGGATAATAACAGCTTCCCTCAATTTCTTATTTCTTTTTTGTAGGCGAAAAACACATTTTGGTCCCTACATTTTGACCCGATTCCTGTTTTAGTCCCTAAGTTTTTTTTTTACCGCTTTTAGTCCCTCTCCAGAAAAACGGTTCCATTTTAGTCCCTACCGTTACATCAGAAACGGATATTGCTGACGTGGCAAACGGCAAAGTCAAAAAATAATAAACTAATGTCCACATGGCCTAAATTAATAATAAAAAATATTTTTTAATGCCACGTCAGCATCTAAATTAAAAAAATTAATTAAAAACTCTCATAAAAAAATCCTTAAATAAAAAAAAATTAATTTATTAATTCTAACTAAATAAAAAAAATTAAAAACTCTCATAAAAAAAAAAAAAATCAAAAACAAATTTCAAACTAAACCCAGCAAGAACAACAAAACCCAGAAAGAACTAAACCCAGCAAGAACAAACTAAACCCAGCAAGAACAACAAATTTAAAACCCAGCAAAAACAAGATTAACAAAACACAAACACGGCAAATTTAAAACTCAAAAAATTAAATTCAAACCCATATTTGCAGAGAGCCACATTCCTCGTCGGTCATCCTCAAAAACTCGACCTTTTTCATTTGTTTTGTTTCACACAACAACCCAGGCCAAGAAAATCAACCCACAGCCACAAACCCAAAAAAAAAAAATTTGTCAACAGCTCAAATCTAAACCAAAAGACAGCAAAAAATAATAATAAAAGACAAGAAAAACAATTTCTTAGGAGCTGATGGATATTGTTAGCAAATTTGGGTTCGTGGATATTGTTATGAATTTTTGTTGTTTTTTTATTTTTCTTTGTCTTGGCTGGTTTCGGTTGAAAAAGAGAGAGCAAATCTGGGTTCGTGAGAGAGAAAGTGTGAAGGGAAAAATGGGTAGGGGGTTAGAGTGCTGGGTTGAGCGGCGGCGGTGGCGGAGCAACAGCAGCCGCTGCCCCCGCCCGTGTCGGCGAGGAAGCTGGCGGCGACGCTTTGGGAGATGAATGAGATTCCGTCGCCGAGTCCGAGCGTCAAAGAGAGCTCCGACGAGCGGCGGATGAGAAAGAAGGAAGCGATCAGAGGTAGAGAGAGAATCGCTCGGTCCATGCACTCCGGCTCTCTGCCGCCGCATTTGTCCGATACGTCTCACAGTCTCGTTTCTGAGGTTCGCGATCTTCTTCTCCTGTAGATTCTTTTGCTTCTTTTATGAAAATATTTGTTAGATGAGAAAAACATCTGGGTGGGTTGAAATATTTCTGGGTTATTTCGTTAAGTCTTCTTCTATGTGAAATATTTCTTTGACAATACCAAGTATCCTATATCAGTATCCTACCACTAAAATTTATGAAATACAGTTCCCGTTTTTTTATTTTTCTTTGTTGTTTTTTTATTTTTTTTTAAATAATTTCTGGGTTTGTGTTCTTGGATCTGGTTTTGTGTTCTTGTTGTTCTTGTTCAAGGCACACTTAGATCTCAATACATAAGATTTTTAGTTTTTAATTCTGTTTTTAATTTTTTTTATTTAGTTAAAATTAATAAATTAATTTTTTAATTTAGATGCTGACGTGGCATTAAAAAATATTTTTTATTATTAATTTAGGCCACGTGGACATTAGTTTATTATTTTTTGACTTTGCCGTTTGCCACGTCAGCAATATCCGTTTCTGATGTAACGGCAGGGACTAAAATGGAACTGTTTTTCTGGAGAGGGACTAAAAGCGGTAAAAAAAAAACTTAGGGACTAAAACGGGAATCAGGTCAAAATGTAGGGACCAAAATGTGTTTTTCGCCTTTTTTGTATTGGACTCAACTGGTCCGATACCCAAACGTGCCTTTTGGGATATAAAGCACTTTCCAAATACTTGCCAAGCGCAATAACGCCAACCACTTTGATTGACTTGGAAATTGGAATGGAAGCACTATATATATTCAACCCATCCCAAGCCTCCCTCTTAACATTAGATATATTTTTATTCAGCCAGAAAAATCAGATATATATTTTCTTAGTCTTTCAAAATCAAAATGGGGTGTTTAAGTTGGAAGCATCAAGTTTTGTGTCTACTTTCCTTTCTCTTTCATTCTACTCCATCGTCTCTTTCTTCTTCCTTGTCTTCAATCTCATCCTGCTCTGCTTTACTCCATTTTAATCACTCTCTTTCTCTTCATAGAGATGCTTCTCTTCCTCTTGATACACCTACTTATTCTTCTGATTATAGATCTAATATTCATATGTGTGATAATTCTTATCCAAAGACAGCCTCTTGGAAGGAGGATAAGGACTGCTGTTCTTGGGATGGCGTTGTGTGTGACAAAACCACAAGCCATGTTATTGGCCTTGACCTCAGTTGCAGCTGGCTTAATGGCTCCATTCATTCCAACAGCACCCTCTTCTTTCTTCCCCATCTCAAGAGGTTGAATCTCGCTGGGAATTTCTTCAGTTACTCCCCAATTTCGTCTAAGTTTGCCAACTTTAAGACTTTGACTCATCTTAACCTTTCTAATTCCATGTTTTCTGGCAAAATCCCATACGAAATCTCTCATTTGTCTTCACTGGTTTCGCTTGATCTTTCTTACAACAATTGGCTATTAATTGAAACGCCAGTATGGAAAAGAGTCATTCATAACCTTACTCAGTTAAGGGAACTTCTTTTGGATTGGTCAGATATGTCCTCAATTAGACCTAATTCTTTGATGAATCTATCCTCCTCTTTCACAACTCTTAGTCTCCATAACTGCTACTTGCAGGGAAAACTCGAAAATAACATCCTCTGCCTTCCCAGTATACAAACCCTTAATCTAGGGTATAATCACAATCTTGAAGGCACTCTTTCAAAGTCTAATTGGAGCAATAGTTCTCTAAAATTCTTAGATCTCTCTAACATAAACTTTTCGGGAGAATTACCTGATTCTATCGGTAATTTGAAGTCCTTGAAGCATTTGGATCTCCATCATTGCAATTTTACAGGCTCAATTCCAACATCACTTGGCAACCTCACACAAATTACTTACTTGTATCTATATAGAAACAAGTTTACTGGGTCAATTCCAACATCACTTGAGAACCTTACAAAACTTACTTCTTTGGCTCTGTCATATAATAGTTTCAGTGGTGAGATTCAATTGACACATTTAAATTTTAGTTGTTTTTGGCAAACACACGAACTAACAATTTTTTTAAAATTATTGGGGAATATTTCAACAGGTTTGCTGCCGTTGTCATTATTTAACTTGCCCAATCTATCAACTTTATACTTGGGCTACAATCAACTTGTTGGTCCCCTTCCTAATCACGTAAGTGGGCTTTTGAATCTAAATATACTCTTTTTAAGATCAAATTTCCTAAATGGAACACTGCCATCTTGGCTATTCAGTTTGCCCTCTTTAGTGAACTTAGATATCGCTAGCAATCAATTCATTGGCGAGATTGGTGAATTCAAGTCAAATTCATTGGAGTATCTTGATTTGGGTCACAATAAGCTACAAGGCTCTATACCTAGGTCAATATCTAGATTTGTTAACCTTACTTATCTATCTCTCTCATCAAATAACTGGAGTATTGTGTTGGAGTTAAAAATGTTTTCAAAGCTCAAAAATCTCCAGATACTTGATTTTTCAAATAACTTAGTTAGCATCAACAATAATGTCACCTACACCCTGCCCAATCTTCAACAATTGAACTTATCTTCTTGCAACATTTGTGAATTCCCAATTTTCTTAAGAACAACAACAAATTTACAATACTTAGACGTTTCCAATAACAGCATTTATGGTCAAGTTCCAGGATGGTTGGAAGATGTGGGGAGGGATTCATTATATTTTCTTGATCTTCGAGCCAACTTGCTTCAAGGATCATTTCCCACTCTAAGTTTTCTTAATCTGCGATATTTGTTTGTCTCAAATAACAAATTAATTGGAGAAATCCCTTCTTCAATTTGCGATGCAAACCTTGATGTTCTAGACTTGTCTCATAACAACTTAAGTGGCATAATTCCTAAGTGTTTGGTAGACTCTAAATCCCTCACAGTGTTGGATTTGCGAATGAATAGCCTTCATAGTACCATCCCTACAACATTTTCCACAGGAAATAGTTTTAGGAGTATTAACCTTAATGGCAATCAATTGGAAGGGCCATTGCCACGATCTTTGGAAAATTGTAGGAACTTGGAAGTTCTAGATCTTGGGAGTAATAAGATAAATGGAACCTTCCCTTATTGGTTGGAAGGTCTTTTATATTTGCATGTTCTTGTCATAAGATCAAACAAATTTCAAGGTTGTATAGGCAAACCTAAGACCAAATTTCCTTTCCCAAATTTGCGAATCCTAGACATCTCTAACAATGAGTTTAATGGTCCTTTGCCGATAAAATATTTCAAATATTTGAAAGCCATGACAAATGTGAATGACGGAAAAGTTGCTTTGAAATATATGGGAGACGAGTATTATCAGGATTCTTTGGATGTGGTGATGAAAGGGTTGTATACTAAGTTGGTGAAAATCCAAACTATCTTCACGACCATTGATTTTTCAAACAATAGTTTCAAAGGAGAGATGCCCAAGATAATTGGGAGGTTAAAATCACTCAAGGGGCTTAACTTTTCTCACAATAACCTTACAGGTTATATTCCATCATCATTTGGAAATTTGCACAATCTTGAATGGTTAGACCTCTCTTTCAACAAGCTTAGCGGGGAGATTCCTAGGCAATTGGTAGATCTACCATGGCTTGAAGTTTTAAAGCTATCACATAACCAACTCACAGGATTCATACCTTCAGGAAAGCAATTCAATACATTTGATAACGATTCGTACACTGAAAACTTTGGATTATGTGGATTTCCGTTGTCAAAAATGTGCAACAACCATGAGGCAAAAAAACCACCACCATTGGTCTCACAACAAAAAGACAATTTAGAGCCTGAAAATGGGTTTGGTTGGCAAGCTGTATCGATGGGTTATGGATGTGGAGTGCTATTTGGAATGTTGGTGGGATATCTTATGTTTAAAGTCGGAAAACCAAAGTGGATTGTGAGGATGGTCAAGTTAGAGGAACATATCATGCTCAGAAGGCTGAAGAAGAATGCCCAAAGACATGGTGGAAAAAAATAACTAGTCAAAACAATTTGTGGGTGGTTTTGCTAGAGTTTTTCAAGAAGTTTTATGGGGACACAGGACACCATTCTTTTCCAAGGTATACCTCCCTCTTTAGTTATATCTTTCAGTGCCTTTGTCACTTTCTTCCCTCTTTTTCTCTTAATTCAATGGCTCATTCAAAGAAAAATCAAGATGCTGGGCTTAGTAATTATTATTTATAAAATAAGTGTTTGATTTATTTATTTTAATGCAGCTGGTTAGCATTGTTGTTGTTGGAAGTAATTAGTAAGCCTGAGTTCTCTTTCAACTTTGCAATTTCGTGTTCTGTTTTTATAATGTTTGTTTTTTATTGATTTGATTTGTTTACTCAGTAAGGTTCAAGGTTGTTGCTTCTGATGTTTTGAAACATATCAATAACCTCTGTGCTCTTGAACAGATCAAGACCTCTACAACTAACACTAAGGTCCTATTTCTCTCTTTCTTGATTTTTATGGTTGGGTTCTATACCATATCCTTATATATTCAAATTTTACTTTTGTTTTTTTTGTCCATTTTTTGATTCTTTGGTGACTCATTTCTTAATGTTTAACATTTTTTATCTATGTTGAATGTGAATATTGTCATTTTTTTATTGGAAAAGGAAAAATGAGAATTCAACTTGGTTGAAGATTCATGATGATATTGAGATTGTATCGTGATATATTACCATGTTAAATTACCAATTCTCCAAAAGCTTAAGTTATTAGTAAATGGTCAATTTAATCATTTAACCATATTCTAATAAGTATCATTTCTCAAAGAGGCTATGTCAGTTAAGTCATTGTGTCTAATAAAATTCCTGGTCTATACTTGGTACCAAGTGTCAAGTCTGAAGAGACATTAAGGCCTGGTTTGAGGTTGCAAAGAGAATTTTTTGTTAGTGAATAGTCATGTTGTAATGGAGGGCGAGGGGGGGGGGGGGGGGAATTTCTATGATTTTGATCATAGGCTTAATTGAGGGTTTTAGTTTGATTCTTTGTAAGGTTAGTTGCAGCTTCTATCTAGTTTCCTGCTTGCTTTGTTTTTGTTGTTAGATGTTGCAGCTATTAGCCACTGGAGTTTGCCATTTATATGGTTTGTTTCTTTGATAAATTCATTCATTCATAAAAAAATAAATAAATAAATAAACAAGAGATTGCAGTTATCTATGATTTTCCTTAAGGACTTCTAGTATATTTGCTCTCTTAGTTTTTACATTGCCAAACAATCTACAATGAAAGTGCACATTCAAACCTGAATTCCCTTGTAGCCAAAACCTAATGCTCTAACTTAATCAACTCTTTTTATTGGTAACATTGCTCCTGTGGTTATAGTTTTTTTTTTTTTTCCATTTACTGTATTTTTTTTTTTTTTGGGTTAAATTATTGAGAAGTTCTAGATTTGGATAAAAAGCGTAAGAAAATGAAGCTTTTGAGGAATGTTTAGCAACGGTTGAGGTTCATATCCTTTAAGAGTTAATAGTCAAAGGTGATTGAGATTTCAACCGTAATTGTGCAATCCCTTTTCCCTTCTTTTTTTTATTTTATTTTTTTTTCAATTGCTATATTTGCATTTTTATTTAATGTATCTTACTGTTAAGATATAAATTTAATGATAAAGAAATTTAGGTGTTTCAAGTTCAACTTTCAAAGACCAAAATGATATAGATCCATCTAGGAATGTTAAATCATGTATGCTTAGTGTGGTAAAATCTTGAAAGGTCCAATTAGTCTAAAGGTTTAGCTTTGCTATTTCTTTTTACATTTTAGGTTTAGCTTTAGTGATCATTATTATGGTGAGTATTCTTGCCTATAGGTTGGCCATGTTTGGGATTTAATGATGCATTTGATTTGGGCTCATCTTTAATGACCCTTACCTTTGTCAACAATGATTCTGACTCCAGTCTGTATCCACCATCAAAGAAAATTAGAACATATTAACCTTAATGCCAAGCTAGGCTGCCTTCTTTAGTTACATCTTTGCATGCCTCTGCCACTTTCTTCTCTCTTTCTCAAAATTATAAGGCTCATTCATATGTAAATCAAGCTACTAGGCTTTGTAATTATTATTTATAAAATACTGTACATATTTGTTATGTATGCCGAATCAGAATAGTATTAATTTTCAACAAAAAAGAAAGAAAAGAACCTTGAGTTCAACTTTAATGAAGATTCAAGATGATATTGTAGTTATATATAGAAGTTACTAGTTAGGTGAGATGTAAGTTAGTTTGAAGGTATAGACTTGATAACTTTTCTTACCTTTGTTTTTTTCATCTTTGGATTTTGATATATCAATGTGGAGTGAAGGTGAAGATAGTATCAATGTAATCGTCTATAGTGAAAGATTTCCTGATTTCATTTAATTATTAATTATTATTATTATTACTAGCTGCGAACCCGCGCATTGCGCGTGATAATTATTTTTATAGTGGTTTTATTAAATTTTTTTTTTTTTTTTACAATTTAAACTAATCTAATAATGAGTAATGTATTTCGTAATTATATTTTTATTTATTATAGGAACAATCATAAATGTAATAAAGGAACAATCCAAAACACCAAAAAAACATAAACTAAAAAAAAATTAATAAAACTTAACAATGATTAATTGAACCAATATTATGATAAATTTTTTTTTTTGATAATCTATTAAGGTTATTTTCTTTGTAGAAATTATACTTTCGGCCACCCAAAACATATTATCAAATAAACAATTATTAGAAAAATATAAGAATTAAATTTCTATACATGCATTGTTATAAAATAATAATAATAAAAAAAATAAAATTGCAAAAGTTAAAATTTGTCACCTATCCGATTATTTTCGTTTGGCTAACCTTTTTTTTTCTTTAAATAAATGGCATTATAGAGTACTTCTAATACAACTATTAAGAGTACTTAGTCCACCACAAAGGATTAGAAAATAAACAAAAATTAGTAAAGTCTCATAGTTTAACATCTAAATTGAGCACTATAAAAAATCATGCTATGTAACAAAATAAATACCAAATTATGCTATGTAATAGAATAATATTATATTTTTATATGCTATATTTAATTCTTTAGAACGCAATAGGATAACATTTAACAATCAAACAGAATTAAAAAAAAAAAAAAAAAAAAAAAAAAAAAAAAAAAAAACAACAACAACAACAACAACAACAATTTAAAAAACAAAACTAAATCACAATTTAAAAAACAAAACTAAATCGCATTAACCCAAAATAGA
Source organism: Quercus robur (assembly GCF_932294415.1). Taxonomy (NCBI): domain Eukaryota; kingdom Viridiplantae; phylum Streptophyta; class Magnoliopsida; order Fagales; family Fagaceae; genus Quercus; species Quercus robur. The sequence continues at coordinate 46,490,818 of NC_065540.1, read as the reverse complement.
GTTTTAAAGAATATAAAAAAAAAAAATATCAACCTAAAGTAGAGATGCAAGAAAAATAAAAAAATCCACCAAAAAATTTAGAGAGAGAGAGAGAGAGAGAGAGAGGGAACCTTTTTTTTTTTTTTGTGAGAGAAAACTATGCATAGAATAGAAGAGATAGTGACAAATTTATAGTAAGAGAATGTGAATAAGAAGAGACAAAAATAAAGAAAGATGAAGCGAAAGAGGAAGAATGATATTAATGTAAAGGGTAGTGGGGAGATAAAAAGGTAAGGGAGGGGGAAAGATTGAAGAAGTAGTGGAGAGATGAAATGGTAAGGGAGAGAGAAAGGTTGGAGAAGTGTAAATATTAAAAAAAATAAATGTTAAAACAATTATAATAAAATTGGGAAAAAAATAAAAAATAAAAAAATAAAACCTAAAGCTTGATAAAAGGCTTCAACGTTTTTTTTTTTTTTTTTTAAACTGAAAAGGCTTACACAAAACCCTAAAACTGAACTGAAAAGGATTTGGGTTGGGCTTGATAGTGGAACTAAATAAATAAGAGGTAGGCTGGATTAATTATACAGATTTATTATAGGGTGATAGTGGAAGTAAATAAATAAGTAGTGGACTGCATTTATAGGGCTGAAAATTGTAAAAACCATTTTAGAATTGTAGGACAAATTATATTTTAAAAAAGAAAAGAAAAAAAGAATGACGTGGCAGCTGATGTGGCATAATGTAAGAGCAGCAGCAGCAGCATTAAACGCTACGCTTCAGCTTTTAGTAATATATAGATTAGTAGTAGTAGTAGTAGTAGTAGTAGATATTGACTCTTCTTACTTTTTAGCAATAGTTGGTATGTAATTGTTTAATATCCTTCAATGTTTGATTTCATTTGGTGCAATTCTATTTTCCCTTCTACTTAAAGAATAATAAATAATACATTGACCCATGTTGTGAGTAGATGAAGGTATTGAGATTAGTCATATTTAGAAGAAATGACATAACATTCCAGTTCTATTGAAAATAAGCTGAGGAGTAAATAAGAACTATATCTCCTAAAATGAAGTGGTAGAAAGTGATCTGACTTTCCACTAAAAACCGGACATTTAAATGGGGCAATCATGTTGATATTTTGTGTGTCTTCTGCAGGAGCTTCCTTAAGAGTAGGACCACTTGTTCTTTGAGTATCCTCTCTCAAAGAGACTATGGGAGCTAGTTAAGTCATGATGTTCAATAAAATCCCAGGTATAAAGCTTGTGTTAAGTGGTTCTGAGTGTGGGGTATGGATAGGTTGAAGGGTAAAAGCTTTGAAAGCACCATATGCAAACTTACTTGGTCTATGGTGGTTTATTGTATTTGGCTTCAATGAAATGCTCTTGTTTGTAGTGGTAATGTAAAGTCTAAGGAGGCTATCCTACTTTTGATTAGAAGAAAGATTAAGGCCTAGGTTGAGTTCATAATGAGAATGAAAAATTTGTTAGTGAATAATCTCATGTTGTAATTCTTTGGAAGAGAGGGAGGGGGGGGGGGGTGAAATTTCACTATCTTGTATGATAGCCATAATTGAGGAGTGATAGTTCGATTATTTGTAAGTTTGGTTTCAATTGCTTTTTTAGTTTGCTGCTTGCTCTGTTTGTATAGTTTGTTTACTTTAAAAATTTATTCATTCACAGGGGAAAAAAAGTTATGTTTATCTTTGATTCTCTTTGACCATTTTTTCTTACTTATTTTCTACATCGTGAAACAAACCACAAAGATAGCATGCATTCAAACCTGAATTCCCTCACTGCCAAACCTTACCTAAATTCAAACCAACATTTGTTTGGCAAAACAAATACACTTTTGGTCCTCTAACAATGGGGATGGTTCTAGTTTGATCCCTACACATTCTATTGTGTCGATTTTGTTTCTTGACCTACAAAATCAAGTCAACATTTAAGGATACAATTGATTTGATTTTGAAAGTTGAAGGATGAAATTGACACAATTAATAGAGAGGGACCTTAATTTTAAAATTTGAAGGACAAAAGTGACACAATCAAATATATAGGGACAAAATTGGCCCACACTTTTTTATTGATCACATTGCTCCTATAATTATTGTTTTTTGCTATTTGTTGTCATTTCATTTTTGGTTTTACTGTTGAGAACTTCTAGATTTGGGTAGAAAGTGCAAGACAATGCAACTCTTGACCTTGAGAAATGTCCTGCAATAATCAAGGTCCAGATCCTTTATGAGTTTCAAGACAGAGGTGATTGAGATTTCTATATGCTTCACAATTTTATCTTCTTTTTTTGTGTGTTAATTTTATAGTTGTTTTTTATTGTTATCATATTAAATTCAATGATGAAACAATTTATTTGTTTCAGGTTTGACTCTTAGAGACCAAAATGCAATAGTTGTATCAAGACAGGTTGAATCATGTAATGCTTAGAATGGTAAAATCTAGGGTCCTTGTAAAGTTGTGATTTATAACTATCTTGTTTTGACTTTAATTCCATGCCAAATTTGATTGTAATTATGTTCAATCTTTTGTACCCTGTATTTTATGTGGAATTTTGTTGTAAGGGTTGTGTGTGAGAGAAAGTGTGAAGACTCAAGGCACAATTGAAGACCAAAGAAGTTTTTGAGGGTAGCTCGTGAGAAGCCTTCCCGCGAAGTGAAGCATGTGCCCAACATGACTGGAATGTGAAGAGTTATGAAAGATGGTGACAGCTGGTTTTCGTGAGTGTCTCGTAGGTAAGGACTTCCCACAAGATACACATGAAACATTCTGTTTTGCCAATTTGTCATATCTGATACACCCTATCCCTACCCACACTATATATACCCACATTACCCACATATGTTGAGGAGTACTTTCAGAGAGAAAACCCTAGCCACAACCCTTGAGAGTTAGAGATTGTTATACCCATAATCCTCTACACAATCCATTGTGGTTTTCCTCAACTCCTACCTCTCCATTTCCAAATCCTTGAGAGGTTGATAGCCTAAACACTTACCACACCCATTCTGAGTGTAAAGTGAGGCTTTGGTGCTGCTGGGAAGCATTGGAAGAAGCCATAGGTTTGGTGGATGCAATCGGGTTGAATTGCGTGATCCAGAGAGCTAGAGAAGACAAGGCTTGGCGATGTCAGTTGGTAGTAGGAGCTTGGAGGGCTCAAGTACATGGGGTAGACTAGGCTTGGAGGGTTTTTTGTTATTCATGTACTCCAACTTATTCTCTAGTGGATCGATTTACTGCTTGGACGGCGGCGGAGAGGTTTTTCGCCGAGTTCTTCGGTTTCCTCTTCGATAACACATCGGCATGTTATCTTGTGTTTGCATTCTTCTTCCCTTCTCTTTTAGCATTCATTTTACTGCTGTGTTTTGACGAATATGGCTTCAAGTAGTTATATTGTTTGTTCGCTTGCGTTTACTCTATTCCGCACTTAGTTTAAGTTAGAGTAAAATCAACCGAGCCGTAATTTTAAATTGGGGGTCTAAATAGCTCTTGTGTTTTCACACATTTTCGAGCTTTCAGTCCTGTTTATCTAAAGGTTTGGCTTTTTTGTTTCATTTTTCTTTTTGGGTTGTTTGAAGGGTTCATTAGAGTTTAAAACGTAGAGGCAATAGCATAGAGATCTTGTTTTGTGGATCTTCTGCTTTCCACATTAACTTCTTTGTTCTCCAAAATCTGGGTTGACGTGACTTTTTGTATTAGCCAAACGTTTTGACTCCAAGACCATATTTCATAGGAAGCCCAAGCATAGATACCTTGCCTAAGCTACTGATACATTGTTCATCTCCTTTCAAAGTAATGATTTGTGATCTCATTGTAGTGATCAGATAAATGCAGAAGATTAGGAGATTTCATTTTGGTCTTTTGAACTTCAGTGCAGTCACTTTTCCCCATATTCTTTCTATCAATTATACATTGCACAAAATTGTGGTATCATTGTTGCACTCCCTTTTCCAACTTATTGGACTCTTCCACTACAAATTTATTTTGTTTCTCAAATCAAAAGAGTTTCTCCCATTAATGTTTGCTTTGCATGTTCTAAAACCTGTAATTTTATATATTCCCATTTCCTAAATCCAAATTTGATCTATGTTTCATTTCTTCTTGGCAAAACTCAAGGTATTTTTTGCTTTTTATTGTCCTTTTTATTCTTTAAATATTTCCGTTGTTTAATTGAATATTAAATAAGTATTTGCTACATACGAAGCTGCTTATATAATCTCTAAACCCCCCCCCCCTTCTCCCTCCCGTAAATTTTGATTTTTGTTACATTCATGCAAAGTGTTTGATACCCGAGGGTTTTTTTTTTCTTTTTTTCTTTTTATTACAATTTGATATTGATAGCATACCTTCTATTTCTTCTTGCCTGCCTCTGATAGAAATTTCAATTTTATGAGGTTTGAATCAAAATGGAATCATTTTAATTTGTTGTAGTGTGCTCTTAGGAACCATTTGTGGTGTGTGATAATGAAAGTAGTGAAAACAAAATACATGGATTTTGATGGGAAGGAAGCACTAAATCGTTCAGGCATCCAACAACTAAACTATAGTGCTTCTTTAGGTAATAGAATGGTGAAAATTACCCTTAGTTAAATATACACTTTTACAAAACATGAATTTGAGAATCCACTTGATGCTTTTATTAGTGTTCTGTGATTCAATGTTTTTGTGTTGCTCACAATTTGGATGTTATGGATTCACTTATTTGGTGTTAGTACTATTTTTAGTTATGAAAGAAAAGAAAAAGGTTGATGGGTTTTGAATCTTTTGTGTAGAAATAGTATGTTATTAATATTTTTCAATGTGACTAATATCAATTTAGTACACAAACATGTAGGTGGAAATGAAAGTGCTTGGTGCTCTTTTTTAAAGCTCTCTGATTTATTATTTTTCTACTACTTAGGGCTTACTATGTCAATGTTAAGGACTTTGATGACAAACTTATTTTGCATGTGTTGATGATTAAGAAGTTTGGTATCAGGTCTAAGTACCTTAGTACCGACCATGGTGGAGGTCTGAAGGAAAGAGGAAACATCTTGAATGTCAAAGGCTAATAGCACACATGCTAATTAGTTTTGGGTTTGACAGTGCCACAAAAGTGAAAGTATTCTCATTTACTAATTAATGTCATGCATGTAAAGTTGATCAGGTATTGAAAGTTTTTGCAAAATGCTTATAGTTACAAAAAGTTGTGTTTAGCTACGAAACAACTTAAGATGTTCCTTAAAACTTTGGGATATCGGTAAATATGTAACTTCTTTTACATTATGCTTCAAAAATTATTCAACTACATGGGACGCTGATCCAATTTGGCTATTTCACCGAATTGCCACTTTTCCAACTTCTTTGACGTGGTGCAGTATGTTATAGAAGAGGGAAAAAATCTTGAACTTTTTGCCATGTTAACCTGGACTATTTGGTATCGTAGAAACCAAATAAGAGCGACAAAGACTTCCCTCAATCATAGGTCCTTCCCCAAGCTTTGCAAGCTCTCCAAGACTTTTATAAGGTCTCTCCCTATAATTCGGCCCGACTGTCCACTGCACAGAATTCTCGGGTTAGGTGGTGTCCACCTCCAATCTCATCTCTGAAGATCAATTTTGATGGTGCCATGTGCAGGGAAACTTCGAAAGCAGGTTTGGGAGGGGTTGTTCGTAATCATCAAGGTCAGGTTATCGCATTCTTGTCGGAAAAAGTTACACTTCCCCCTTTAGTAGATGACATTGAAGCTTAGGTGGCTGTCACAGCTATTTCCTTTGCATTAGATCTTGGTTTTTCATCTATTATCCTTGAGGAAGACTTAGAGACAATTATCAAGGCTTTGCGGAGCAATGAGGAATCTTTTGCTTCATGTGGCCACCTTCTCTCTTCTGCAAAATCTTCTATAGATGCCTTCAGTAGTATTTCTTATTCTCATATTCATAGGTTAGGTAACTTTATAGCTCATAACTTAGCTAAACATGCCAGACATATTAATGGTTTATGTGTGGATGGAGAATATTTCTCCACACCTTCATAATATACTTATGGCCAATTATGGCTAAGTTTTTTAATAATAGTTCGAGGTATTCCTTCTCAAAAAAAAAAAAAAATATATATATATATATACTAGGTTGCACGGACACGCCATTTTTGGCGTCGTGTCGGTGTCGGACACGTGTCGGACACCGGAACGGGTACGACTCGCCAAATTCCGGTGTCCGGCGAGTGTCTCTTTTTTTTTTTTTTTTTTCGCTTCTCCGACACGGCTCCGACACGCCAGCGGTGAAAAAAAAAAAAAGGAAATCACAGATTTTGACTTACCAATACCATTGATTTTGTGAAACAACAAGCCTGAGAAGTCCCGAAACCCACATCTCAAGTTCTCACTTCTCAACCCACCCACCCTCTGCTCTGCCCGCTGCTGCCGCTGCCCTCCGTTCCTCGCCGGAGCTAGATCGGGCCGATCGGCGAGCTCCATCGACGTCGACGCCGTGTTTGTCCCTTCCGATCTCTCTCTCTCTCGGCGTCAGGTCCTACCTCTTTAAGCTTCTCTCTGTTTTTTCTTTTTTTTCAGATATTCGGCCATTTGGTTTGGGTGAATGACTGAATGGGTTAGTGGGTTACTTATAACGCGTTTTTTTTTTTTTAATCCCACTCTCACTGTCCCGTTACTGTGTTTCTTTACTCAGCCCTTCAGCCTTTTGTTTTGCCTCAAATTATAATGTTTATTATAAATGGGTCCTGTTAACAAATCTATTTTTGGAAAATTTTTATTAAGAATTAAAAAAGTTGTCAAAATTTTTTTAATTTCTGATAAACTTTTTTCAAAATTGGTTTAGTATTTTGTGCCCTTAGGATACACATTAGTAAAATCCATTATAAATTTAGTGATTTTTGTTTTTGTATGTCCTGCTATAGTTTTATTTATTTATTTATTAAAGTTAAATATTATAGGTGATTTTACTAAAATGAATATTGAAAGTGAAAAATCAGCTCAATCAGTTGCCTAATTTAAATTCTAGACATAAACGTATTTTATGTCTAAAAATATTTAAAAATATGCCTAAATATAAAATTTAATTAATTATTTAACCGCCGTGTCCCCGCCGTGTCGTGTCCTTATTTTTAAAAAATTGGCGTATCCCTGTGTCCGTGTCCGTGTCGTGTCCGTGTCCGTGCAACATAGTATATATATATATATTTATATATATATTTATATCAACTTTCATATTGGTTGTATATTAAACTTTTGTGTTGTGTATATGCAAATCAACATTTGTGCACATAATTTATACATGATCAAACTTATAGTTGCATGGCTAGATAGCTTAGTAAATACATGTTGGTGTCAAATGGGGTTTCTCATATAATTAAATTACTTCAAAGCATAAATGTTTTAGCACTTAGCACCAATTGTGTTTTCAACCAAACCAAACAAATCTTCTAACTTTGCAATTTAAAATAAACATTTGACTTGCATAACTATTTTTCAAATACAAAATGTACCGATAATGAGAAGCGCTATTTTGAAGGGCAGCTTAAATATATTAGAATAATAATTGTGATTGCTACAGGAGGAGCATGAATTTATTAAATTCTTTTGCCAATCCAGAATGGAGTAAATTTTAAAGGCTATGATTGTGAATTCATCAAACTTAAAACATTTAACCATCCAAACTTGGTGTTTAAGTACAAGAAAATTAAGGATTTAATCTTGTAAAGTTGTAATTTACAACAATTTTGTGTTAGCTTTAATTTCATGCCAAATTTGATTGTAATTTTATTCAATCATTTTTCCCTGTAGTTATGTGGATTTTTAATTGTAAGGGTTGAGTGTGAAGACTCAAGCTTAAATTGAAGAACAAGTGGATTTCGCAAGAAGCTCGCGAGAAGCTAACCCGCGAAGTTGCCATGTGTAGAGCACATGACTGGAATGCGAAGAGTCATGACAACCTGGAGTTTTCACGAGTGTCTCGCGAGTAAGGCCTTCCCACGAAATACTCGTGAAACATTCTGTTTGGCTAATTTGTCATGTTTTGTTTTACCAAGTCTTTACCCACACTATATATACCTTCATTGTCCACATATTGTAAAGAGTGCTTTTCAAAGAGAAAACCCTAGAAAACACACTTGAGAATTAGAGATTGTTATACCCACAATCATCTACACATTTCCTTGTGGTTTTCCTCTACTCCTAGCTCTCCATATTCAAATCCTTGAAAGGCTGATAGCCTAAACACTTACCACACCCAATCTGAGTGTAAAGTGAGGTTTTGGTACTGTTAGGAAACATTGGAAGAAGCCAATCATTGGCGGATGCAATCGAGCTGAATTGTGGGATCCGGGAAAACTAGAGAAGACAAGGTTCTGAGAAGCCAGTTGGTAGTAGGAGCTTGGAGGGCTCAAGTACATTGGGTAGACTAGGCTTGGAGGGTTTTTTGTTATTCATGTACTCCAACTTATTTTCTAGTGGATCGATTTACTGCTTAGAGAGCGACGGAGAGGTTTTTTGCCGAGTTGTTTGGTTTCCTCTTCGATAACACATCTCGGTGTTATCTTGTATTTGCATCCTTCTTCCCTACTCTTTAAGCTTATCTTTTATTGTTGATAATGGATGCGTATGGCTTAGGGTAGTTTTATCGGTTGTTTGCGCTCATTTACTCTTATTCTACACTTAGTTTAAGTTAGAGTAAAAGCAATCGAGCCGTAATTTTTATTGGGGGTCTAAACAAGCTCTTGTGTTTTCACACAAATCCGAGCTTTCAATTGGTATCAGAGCGGGTACACTTATCGGATTTCATTATCCTAGTGTGATCCTAGACCCTAAGTGAGATGGATCAATCTCAATCGCTTAATGCTCCTCCATTCTTTGATGGGAGTAATTATGCTTTTTGGAAAGTACGTATGCGGGCATTTCTTTGTGCTTTTGATGAGATGGTGTGGGATTCCATTGCGAATGGGTATGTTAGACCCACTACCGCCAAATCCGAATGGGAAAAGGCAACTCTTGCTTTGGCAAACACTAGCAAAGCGATTAACGCTATTTTCTGTGGTGTTTCTAGTGATAAGTTTCACAGGATTTCACATGTGAAGACCGCCAAGGAGGCATGGACCATTCTAGAGACTACCTACGAAGGTACCAAGAAGGTTAAGGACACTAAGCTTAAAATGCTCACTACTCGGTTTGAAGAACTAAAGATGAGCAACGATGAGTTGTTTGATTCCTTCTATGGGAAACTCAATGAGATAGTGATTGCCAAGCTCAATCTTGGGGAGAAGATTGAAGATGCTAAGGTGGTGAGGAAGATTTTGAGATCCTTACCGAAAAACTTTCGTGCTAAGGTCACAGCCATAGAGGAGAGTAAAGATTTGGATGAGATAAAAATTCAAGAACTGAATGGATCTCTCCAAACCTATGAGCTCGGACTACCTTCTCACAAGCCTAGCAAATCACTTGCTCTCAAAATTGTAAATGAGAGAATGGATGATTCCTACGAAGAAGACGATATGGAGAAGAAGGTGGCGTTTCTTGCAAAGAACTTCCGAAAATTTCTCAAGATGAAAAACAGTGAGAAGTCTTTTGGCAAAGGAAAGTTTTCATCATCCAAAGGTAATAAGAAGGAGTTCAAGAAGAAAGATGGGAAGGAATCTCCGTCCACTCAAGGAATCGTGTGCTATGAATGCAACGGTCATGCATAACACTAGTTTCGATGATTGTGAAATTTTTGTTTGGTTATATGATTTGCACTATGCCCTAGGCTGTCCATGGTATTATTTGTTAACACAACACACATTGTGATATGTTTGAGGACTTAATGCCTAGACTCTGCTGTGCTTTGATGCTATATGTTCTCACATGTCAAGTTGCTATTAAATTATGCTTTAAGGCCTTATTCTATGTCCACTTCATAGTTACTAACTTGTACTAATTATTTTTGTTACCATATGTTGTGCTTTGTCTTGTGGTCTTTGCTACTATGTTTTTGCAGATAACTCCAAAGAAGAAGACCACTGCACATCATGCTGGCAAAAAGAAGAAAATGGACAATACTAGGTTCCGCTCTATCCAACACTTTGAAAGATACAATCAGTTCTACGCGAAGGCTCTAGTCATCCAAGAGCGATTTATGGACTTGACTGATTTGAAGGATTACTTCATCTCAAGTTGTTTTCAAGATAAAGGTTGGGACAAACTCCTTGGTGATCTCCCTAGGGTGTGTGAACCCTTGATTCATGAATTCTATGCCAATGCCATTCTCCGAGAGGATGAAATCGATTGCTAGGTTAAAGGCCATGAGTTCACCATTGACTTGGAAGATATTGACAATATTCTTGGCTTTGAGGATCTTGAGCATGATTTCACTCAGTACAAGGACAGAATGCTCTCCATAGAGACGATTCAATTTCACTCAATACAAGGACAGAATGCTCTCCATAGAGACAGTTCAATCACATATTGGTGGTGTTAGAGAAGGAAGATGCCTTAACACAACCGCTTTTCCACCGGATCTGAGATGTCTTACATTAATTATAATGTTCAACCTGTACCCAATAAAAAAGATGACCACCATTAATAATGCTAGAGCCATTTTTCTCATGGAGCTTCAGGAGAATACTTACATTGATTTTAGTGCTCATGCCTACTCCATAATTGCTAATGAAACAAGGACAACTTCAAGGGCAAAGTTGACTCTCCCTAGTCTTCTCATGAGGCTCTTTCGAGCAAAAGGTGTGGAAATTCCCCAAGACATCAGTCTTATGCCCACTCCTCCAGCTATAAATGCTCTAACAATTGCTAGAATCAACGTTCGTCTTCCCGATGATGAAGAGGAGGGTGATCAAGCACAAGGAGAACCTATGGATATCGAGACAGAAGTAGAAGGACAACCCTCAAGCTCATGAAGCCGTGGTAAAAGAGGCCGAGCGTCATCATCTTCTACAATACCTCCAGATGCATTTCAAATCATCCTTGAAAGGATTGACTGGCTGAGAGACGTCCAAAATGAGCAATCTGACAGGCTAACTACGATTCAAGAATAGTTGAATTTGCTTTCAACAAAGTTTGATAACTTCACTACACAGTAGTAGCCCTTTGGCCATTCCAGTCAAAAAGGGGGAGATATGGAGTAGGAGTAGCTCTTAAGGGGGAGCATCACTTTGAGGGGGAGAAACTTTAAGCATTCTTAGTTTATGTTGTTCATGGTTTTTGATGTTTATAGTTTTTATAACTCTTGGATGGTTACAATACTTTTTGTTTAAAACTTTGTTGAGTACTTTGGTTTATTTATTTCAGTTACTATTCAGTACTTTGTGGTTTGTACATTTGCTTTGTAGCTCAATACTTTTAGTTAATGTTATGCATTTTTTTTAGTAAATCACTCTTGTGCCCTGGTTGGATCTATATCCTTGATGCAATTACTTTGTGTTTTTGTATCGGTTAAGTGTTGGACATGCAAATGATACTTTGCATTGAGCTTATCTGCTTACATGTCCAGATGTTCATTCCTTGTGTGAATGATCATTGTGATCACTACTTATAGTGATTATTCTTGTTTAGTCAAGCCATGCTTTATTGCTATACTCTTTACTACTTGATCGCATTGTGCTTGCTTCATATGCATTTCAAGATTTTTGCTTACAATGATCGTCTTGTGTTGTTGTTTTCAGGAAATACTTGTTCGTATGGTTCAAGAGCTTCACAGTTTCTAGAATTAGGATGTGAGTGAGTTTTGACAACTGTTCCCAACTCATATGTTAAGTCCAGAGTTTGTTTTAGGAATTTGTCACGTAATAACCAAAGGGGGAGATTGTAAAGTTGAATTTATTCAATCATGTGTTGGCTTTATTCTGTGCCAAATTTGCTTGTAATTTAGCAATTAAATACCCTGTATTTAGGTGAGAATTATGTAAGGGTAATGTGTGAAAGAGTGTGAAGAAATCTCAAAAAGTACGCAATTCAAGGGAGTCTCATAACTGGAACTTGCGACTGGCTCGTGACTAGCAAGTCGCCAAAATGGCACACGTGTGAAGCATGCAGGGGGAGCTAAAGGGTCACGCCAACTAGAGCACTACAGGACAAAACTTCCAGTCTGGCCAGGCAATCAGCTCACGACTCGTTCTAGTCGCTAGAATGGCTTGTTTGATTGAAACCTGACCTTTCGCATTCCTTATACACCCTACTATAAATACCCTTATACCCACGAAATGTAGAGAGCTTCCAGAAAGAATTTTGAGAGAGAAACCCTGGAGAAAAACAAGATTGACTCATCCGCAATCTTCATCCTTTGATTCTCCAAATTCCTCTACTCTTACCCTCTCCATTGACATATCCTTGAGAGGTACATTTAGCCAAATCCTTATCTCACCATACCCATATCAGTGAAGAGGTATTTTGGTGCTTGGGAAGCAGTTTGGAAGGGACCAATTAATTTTGGTTGATGCAATGGGCGATTGCAAGATCCGGTAAGCTAGAGAAGACAAGGTTCAGCGTAACCCTGTTGGAGCAAGAAGCTTGGAGGGCTTAGGTGCACTGGGAAGATTAGACTTGGAGGATCTTCAACTATTCATGTATCCCAACTTTATTCTCTAGTGAATTATTGACCGCTTGAATGGCGGCAAAGAGGTTTTTCACCGAGTACTTCGGTTTCCTCTTCGATAACACATCGCCATGTTATCTTTGTATTTGCATCCTTCTTCCCTTACTCTTTACCTTTTAATTGTTGTTGTGTTTGTAATTAATTATGGTTTAGAGTGTGTTACCTATTTGGTTATAGCTTATATTTCATATTTCACACATATATTGTTTGATTATAAGCTTGTGTTGGTAATTTTGTATTTGGGGGTCTAAATGTTCATTGGTGTTTTATACGCTAATTAAACTTTCACTATGTTTCTTTGAATTCTAAAAATCCATGTAGCATTTGATGTACTTTTTTCATGTATATATATATATATATATTTTTTTTTTTTTTTAAATCAAGATTCCCAAATCTTTCCCAAAAAAAGAAAAAAAAAAAAAGAAAAAATTTCAAATGAGAAAGTGTTTGGATTAGGGGCATTGGGCCTTTGAGTCATTTAAAAAAAAAAAAATCTTTGAACTAGGGCCATTGAACTTCCTAGTGACTTTTTCAAAAATATCCAATTTTTTTTTTCTCTTTCAAGATTCAAAAAAAAAAAAAAAGAAAAAAAGAAAAAGAAGTCTCCTTTTCAAAATGGTACTTGAGGATCCCTTGGACAAAACATTTTCTAAATCTTGATGTTTAAAGGCTTGAGCAATCAACTTGTACCAAGGAATGATTAATTTCATTTGATCCATGACTTTTGCTACTTGACTTAGAATATAAGAAGAAATGGTCTTAAAAGGCAATCAAAAAGAATCCATCCATCGGAAAATCCTAAGAATCCATGCACTTGATCCAATTTTCAAAAGTCTTTTGTTTCACAATATTAGAGCATTCATACTTTTTCTTTTAAGATGAATTTATTAAAAGAGCTTAAGTCACTATGCCTACAAGCAAGCATTAGAAGGGATAGGAGGCCCTTTGGTTAAACCAAGATTATGCCTTAATACCTAGAATGATCATTATCCATTGCTAGCCCATTTGAGCCTTAAAACACTTACCTCTTTTTTTTTGCATGAACCCACTAAAATCTAAACTTGGGGTGGAAAAAAATCAAGTTATGCATACTTAAATCTCATGTTGAGGAGGACTCAACCTTGTAGCTTTGAATCTAATTGATAAAGCTCTCCTAGAAGACATGAAAGACAAGTAGAGCATTCATTAAGCTAAAGATAAGAGATCATCAAAGAAAAATGAGGTTTCACTCAATCTTGGAAAGAGAAATGAAATTCCATTAATGTGAGAGAAAAGAAAAGTGTACATCAAGTTTGAAGAGCCTAAAATTCATCGTGCCAAGAGGAATACAAGATTCATCAAAAAGAGATTTCATCAAAAAAGGAAAGATTCATCAACCAAAGAAAGGTGCAAGTGCATCGAGGCAAGAAGGAGTTTAGAGAGTGCTTCAAAATGACCAAAAATCATTAATCTGAGAAAAAAAAGGAGGGCAAAATGTCCCCAAAAGTTCATTCAATCAAGAGATGAAAAAAAAAAAAAAAAAAAAAAAAAAAAAAAAAAAAGCCCGCTAGGTTGAAAACCCAAAAGGGCAGTCTAGGCAAAAGTTAGGGCCAAAGAAAAGAAAAGAAAAAATTGGAAAATCCTACCAAGTTGGAAACTTGAGGGTGCAACCTAAAAAGAGAAGAATTTTACAAGATGAAAGTCTAGAGGTATGATTCAAGATGAATGAGCATAAAAACAAATGTTGATGCAAGTGACCAATGAAGACTAGTGAGAAGATGACAACAAAGAAATGAGAAAACCCCTCCAATACTTGATTTTTGAGTAATGCATACTTGGAGGAACATCATAGGGAATTTTGGGCCTTTTTATATCATTCATTTCATAACCTAAACCCGGCCTACATTACAACTCATGAATAAGACCTCCTTGAAGTCTTGCTAATTGTAGGCGCATCTTAAACTCTAATAATATTTTTCTCTTTAATTAAAAAGGAAAAATGCTTAAAATTGTCAAACCCCACAGGATGATATGTCCGGGGACAAAATTTCTCAAATTCTCAAATCCTCAAAATGACTTAAAAGAACTTCCAAACCTAGAGCACTCTCTTTGTTTGCACCCAACAATGTGATTCATAAATATTATCACATTTTATTTCTTGATTGCCTTTGGAGACTTAATCTGACGATGTTCAAAAGGATGAAGCAAATTTGATTACATGAGTTTAATGATCTTGATCCTTCCTAATCAAAGAGATTTGTTTGATTCTTAAACACTTTGATCTACCAAAATGGTTGTTCAAAGGATCACCTCTTGTTCATAAAAAATAAAAATAAAAATAAAAGAGAGAGGGAGAGAGAGAAGAAGAAGAAGAAGAAGAAGAAAGAAAGAAAGAAATAAAGAGAAATCTCATTTCCACAAAAAAAAAAAAAAAAAAAAAAAAAAAAATCATTCTTTTTCAAAATCCAGTTCTCTTGAACTATGTCTTGACCTAATCCTCTATGAGAGAGGTTTGTAGGCAGCCTTGCAGAGGCTCGATCCCAATCACCCAAACAACCTTGGAGAACAAAGTCAAAACAATGTGACAAAATTGTATGTGTATGTTAGGTTAAGCCCATTTGTTTGCATTAAGCATATTTAAACTTGGAGCATCGGCCTATTTATATTGTGTGCAAATATGTTCTTCTTACATGGAAGTATGTTTTCATTTGAGGCATTAATCCATTTGTTTGCAAGCATGTCCACACTAAGGACATTGGCAAAAACTGTTTTCATGATAATTGGTTTCAAACAAGCTAGAGAAAGAAAGCCTTTTTGCAGGAACCAAGGATGACGGACCATGATCTTCTTTCATGTTCCCCAATGGTCACAGCATCAAATGAATTCAACTTCAATCTAAGCATGGAATATGCCCCAAACTTGGGGCATTGGGTAATTACTTCCAGCTCATTTCAATGAATAAATCCATTGCTAATTGAAATTATCTTTTTGCAGGAATTAAGCAAGGACTTTTCCAGCAATCCGCATCAACTTCCAACCAAAGTTATTCTCATTCAAAGGATAGGTTTTTCAAAAAAAAAAAAATCATGAATAAATCTTCATCACTTTTACACCATCTTCATCTTCATCTTCTTCACTTTTTGATAATGAACAAATCTTCAAATCTAAAAAAAAAAAAAAAAAAAAAAAAAAAGAAGAAGAAGAAGGAAAAAATTTCAATTAAAAAAAAAAAAGATTTCCATATCTTTCAAAAAAGAGAGAGAGAGAGAAGAAAAGAGAAGAGAGAATTTTCAAAAAGCCTTGGGACTAAGGGCATTGGGCTCATACTTCTTAGGTTACCATCACTGTTTTAAAAACCGGACCGGACCGGTCGGTCCGACCAGTTCAACCGGGAATCGGGAACCAATCCGGTCCAGTTAAAAGCCTCAAAACCGGTCAATAACCGGTCAACAACCGGAAAACCGGCCAAAAACCGGTCAAAAACCGGGGTTGAACCGGAAATTAAAAAAAACGGTTCTTTATCCGGTTCGGTTTTTAAAACAATGGTTACCATAAAAAAAAAAAAATCATCTATCAAAATTTTCAATTCCTTCAAAAAAAAAAATTCCAAAAAAAAATTCATCAATCAAAATTTTCAATTCCTTCAAAAAATTCAAATTTCCCAAAAAAAAAAAAAAAAAAAAACATCAATCAAAATTTTCAATTCTTTCCAAAAAAAAAAAAAACAAAAACAAAAATTCAGGATTTCCAAATTTTTCAAAAAAAAAAAAAATCTTTATTAAATTCTTCTTCAAGAATAGAAAGTTATGATCCTTTTCCATATTCCAAAATTTCCAATCCTTGGACCTCTGGGAAGTACGTCCAAAATTCAATTCCATTGGACCTCTGGGAAGCACATCCAAACTTCAATCCATCGAACCTCTAGGAAGCACGTCCAAAATTCCAATTCACGGACCTCTGGGAAGCACGTCCAAAATTTCCAATCATCAGACCTCTGGGAAGCACGTCCAAAACTTCAATTCCATCGAACCTCTAGGAAGTAAGTCCAAACTTCAATCCATCGGACCTCTAGGAAGCATGTCTAAACTTCAAATCCATCGAACCTCTAGGAAGCAAGTCCAAACTTCAAATCTATCGAACCTCTAGGAAACACGTCCAAAATTCAATTTCAACGGACCTCTGGGAAGCACTTCCAAAATTCAATTTCAACGGACCTTGGGAAGCACATCCAAAATTCAATTTGAATGGACCTCAGGGAAGTACGTCCAAATTTCAAATCCATCAGACCTCTGAAAAGCACGTCTAAATTCAAATCCATCGAACCTCTGGGAAGCATGTCCAAACTTCAAACCATCGAACCTCTGGGAAGCATGACCAAATTTAAAATCCACAGACCTCTAGGAAGCACGTCCAAAACATCCATCAGACCTTTGGGAAGCATGTCCAAAATTCAAGATCACGACTGAAATCTTCATTTTGTCATGACCATTGGTAAGCATGTCTTGTACTTATTTATTTTCAAAAAAAAAAAAAAAAAAAAAAAGGCTGCATGCATGAACTACGTTTGGACCTGATCCTCTCACCAAGAGGTACGTAGGCAATCACCTCGAAGATTCGGTCCACATTTTGATCCACTACATAACAGTCTGCATTCTTATTTGCATTCACCACAATTAAATACTGATTGCAAAGTTAGGTGTCTTTTTCATACATTGACATTCGCTCTTTAAGCTCTATCAATGAGTGGTATTCTGTTGACACCTCATTTTGCAACCCGTATTTAACCTCACCTGGAGGGTAAAAGGGTAATTTTGCCTTGAAAATATGCATCTTGGTTCTGCTCATTAAATCTTTAATCTCATTTCACCAAAATTATTTTAATGTTATAATGATCAAATCGACTGGTCATAAGCCTTAATCAGACCATCAGATTGAAAGTTATCATCAAATCAAATTTTAATGGCTAAAATGCACTATCACAAATTGAGTCCAACTATATGTGATTATGAACAATTGATTTCAATTGGTTATAGATATAATTAATTTGAGATCAATGATGTATCATAATTTGATTGGTTAGGACTACATTTTATGGTAGGGTTGCACACACCTAATTAACTAGATAGTTAAACATTAATCATTCAATGAGTAATTTATGCATTTATCTTTTAATTAGGGTAAATTTGGAACTAATTAGGTCTGAAATGGGAGCGATTGGAGCCTATTAATCTTAGTTGGGAACTAATCTTGGACCTATTAATGCTAATTGTGCTGAAATTGTTTTCTAACAAATGACCTCTGCTCACCATTTCGTTGATATCTCTCAGAATATTTTAAATTTATGAATGAGGTTAATCTTCCTAGAAACTAGACATCCGGGGCTTTAATTTGAGCAAAAGAATGAGACAATTCAATTCAGAATTGAGTAAGATATGATTTTTTTAAGTTGGCTCTACATGCTATTACAGTAGCTACGGGAAAATCGAATTTTGTTTGCTCCTCACTCCCACCAATCTCTACATTTTATGCACCAGATTTCCCCAAAGCCTAAAATGAGGTCTAGGTTCATGATTCTTTGTCAACCCTCATTAAATGGCATTCCATTCATATTTTCTTAACTACTACTATATAAACCCCTCCTCTCCTCCATTCCAAGACACAAAAAGCCCATCTCTTCCCCTTGTAAGGTTGAATTTATTCAACCATCTAATTGGCTTTATTCCGTGCCAGATTTGCTTGTAATTCAGCATTTAGTAACCCTGTATTTAGGTGGGTTTGTTGTAAGGGTAGTGAGTGAGATAGAGTGAAGTTTGCTCAAGAGTGTGCAAGAAAACAGAGACTCGCGGCTGGGACTCGCGGGTGACTCGCGGCTGCAAGCCGCCAGAAGCAGCACACGTGCCAAGCATGCTGGAAGATGAACAGTCATGCTAGCTGGAGCACTACAGGACAAAACAGGACAACTGGCCATACGGTTAACTCGCGACTGGATCTCGCAACTTAGTCAAGCCGCGAGGTCAAGCCGCGAGCCACCCCTGTTTTGTAAAACCTAACGTTTCACATTCCTCTCCCACTCCAGTATAAATACCCCTTTTATCCACGATTGAAAGAGAGCTTCCAGAGAGAATTTTGTGAGAGAAACCCTAAAGAAAAACAAGATTGTTTCACCCACAATCTATACCTTAGAGTCTCTTCAAATTCCCCTACTCTCTTCCTCTCCATTGTCAAATCTTTGAGAGGCATTATACCAAACCTGGTTCTCACCATTATCATCTCTGTGAGACAGTTGTTTGGATTTCTGGGAAGCAGTTAGGAAGGAACCAATCTTCATTGGTTGATGCTATGGTCTAGTAGCGGAATCCGGGAAGCTAGAAAAGAAAAAGGTTCGGCGCAACCTCGTTGGAGCAAGAAGCTTGGAGGGCTTAGGTGCACTGGGTAGATTAGGCTTGGAGGGTCTATTGCTGTCCTTGTATCCCAACTGTATTTTCTAGTGGATTGATTACCGCTTGGAGGGCGGCGGAGAGGTTTTTCGCCGAGGACTTTGGTTTCCTCTTCGATAACACATCGCGTGTTGTCTTTGTGTTTGCATCTTCCTTCCTCTATATCTTTGCCTTTATATTATCTGCTGTGATTTTATTATGTTATGGCTTAGATAGATTTTAACCATTTTCATATTATAGCATGTGTTAAGTTTCCGCACATTAGTTGTTTGACATATTGCTTGAATTGGTTAAGTTGTAATTTGGGGGTCTAAACGTTCAAAGGTGTTTTGTACACGTTTTTGAACTTTCACCCCTCTCTTAAGTTCTAGTGAAGTTGAGTAGTCTTGTCATATCTTAGTTTTCCTGAGACTCAAGATGTTGAGTGACACCCACTCTTCCTCTCCTAACTCTTCTTTTCCTCCACTCTTAGGATCTCTACCAAGAGTCTCCTCCTCCACCATATGGATCTTACATAAAGGTATAATCCATTTCTCTAACTTTTTTTTTGTGTTACCATGATGAGAATTTAGAATTAAAGCATGATAGTAACTATTTAAATTCTCTTGAATATGTTTGAATGTTCTTAAATGTTCTTATGTGTTCTTCATATGTTCTTGGTTGTTCATCACATGTTCATGCATAACACTAGTTTCGATCTTAAATCCACATCAAAAACATGAAAAATGATGTTTTTTTAATAATTCTTTTAAATTCTTGAATCTAGGATATCACCATCCACACACATTCACTAGAATTTATTTTTCAATCCAAATGAAATGTTTAATAAATTGAATTAGGGTTTATCACATCGACACACTTCAAATTCAACATACAAATTGATGGATAACATATTGGATGATGTGATATGAATGTTGGCCACCTTCCCACCTTGTAACATAACATCCGAACTTAGATCAAGGGTTAGTAGAGCAAATGCTTATCCGTGTAAATTTTGATTTCTAGATTGTAACTAGGAAATAGAGCCATGTACTTTATCTTAGATTGTATCTAGGACCAAATCCATGTAATTTTCCTATAATCAATGTAAATTCAATTTTAAATTAATAAAATGAGGAATTTTTCAATTTTAGTTTTCTTATTTATTCCAATAATTAAATAAGTGGCGACTCCATTGTAAAATCCTTAATCTAAAAAGGAAAATATAATCAGTCGAACCTCCATTTTGAGAGGCAATAACACGACTCCACCCATTCACGTGGGTTTGGCCCAACATCCTATAAAACAGGTCGAGGGCACGGTCTCTCACAAGACAACTCATTGGAGATGTTGAAGAACATTTCATTATGCCTTGCTAGCTTCACCCCGAAGTTTGAAAGTTATGTCGGTCATACCCCACCATCTAAGGATCTCACCCAAAACACTCATACAGAGTGGGTGAAGAAGGGTACTCATGCATAAGTATTGTCTATGCCCATGCATTAATACTTCCAACGTATTAGGATTATTGTTTCATGCATCATGATATGCAATCTTCTTGTGTCATTTTTTCTGATTTTTAGCATTTTTTTTTTGTGCTTGTTGTTTTTGTTGATCTTACTTTGCTTGTTTTGTTTTTAAGTGTGTTAAAAAATTCAAAAATCCATAAAAATTGAAAAATCTGTCCATGAACCAGTTTTAATTACAGAATCTAGACCTAAATTCTCTCCTCCACTCCACAGTCTACACATTATAGTATTCCACAACCTTCCTTTCCTCTTTGATGGGTCACATTATCTAGTGCTAGTTGTGCATGTCTTGATTGAATTGATCATTGAAGCTTCACATTAGACTAAGGACTATCTCATTTTTGATATCCACACACATCACACATGTCTATGTTCCATGAATGCCATATTCATTCGTGTGATTGTACTTGTTTAAATGTGTTTTCACATGCTCAATCTTTGTTGATCAATCACAAATAGATTTTTCAGTGTTTTGGTTGTTTTTGGAAAGTATTTTTTTTTTACAAAAATTCAAAAACTTTGTTGCCCTATTCTGGTGACTCAGTCACGGGTAGAACCAGTCGCATGCCCTAGTCGCAAACCCATACAGAGATTTTTCGCGATTCACTGGCGACTCATTGGCGAGTAAATGCTTCAGTCACGAAAAAGACTTAGAATATTTTTCAAAAATTTGGAGTTTCATGCTTTTTGCGACTCAGGTTAGTGACTTGTTTGTGGGTGGAAGGTCTAGTCACGAGAGGTACACAGAGATTTTCGCAGCTTAGTTCGCAACTCTCTCGCGAGTGGAACTTCCAGTTGCAAAAAACACTTAGAAAATTTTTCAAAAGTTTTCTTTCAAGTGTTCTGGCGGCTGGCCCTGGCGACTTTCACGCGACTTGATTCAGTCGCGAAAATCGCATGTTTTGCGCAAAAATGGTCAGTTTTTAAACCTTTTTAGTTTACCTCGAACATTTCTAACTGTTCATCTTCTTCCTTACCTGAAACACTCTCAAACTCATCGTGTCACTCTCGAACATACCTCCATTTTTGCTTCAGTTCAACCTCAAATCTTCAAGAAAAATGTATGGGTTTTCTCTCTAAAACTTCATATTTCATGTTTTGAGCTTTGTTTTCTTGGATTTGTGAGTTGTTATTGAGTTTTTGTGATATCTGTGGTTTCGGTTATGGGCTGGGTTCATGTTTGATGAGTTTGGGCGTTTGGGCTTGGTTGATCTTGCTTCTAGGATGCTAAATACGATTGCCTTAATGTTTAATTTCACTATTGGAGTCTGTAAACTGATCTATACTGGTTGGCAAATCTCATACCCATGTTTATGGGTCTCATTGTCATATGATATTTGTTTTGATTTTTTGTGTGATATACTCTGTTTGTGAGTTTTTTTGGTTCAATATGGTTGAGTTCTGTTTGTTGGGTTATAATGTTTTGACTTTTAGTTGCTATAGTTTCTTGATATCAAGTTTGCTACTTCTGCCTTGAGGTTAATGTCTGCTCTATGTTGGTTTGATAATATCATAATCATTATGTTTTGTCTCATAGACATGTATTTTTTATAAATGTGGTATACACTGCTTCAATAAAGCTGAGTATTGGTTGTTGAATTTTGTGTTTGGGAATGTGCCCTAGAGTGTTTTTGTTTGAGTTGTTGTGTTGAAAGGTTGTTCTATACCTTTCTGATTTGAGCTTTCTCATTCAACTTCTGACTTTGAACTGTGTCTAGACTGAGTGTTTTGGTGAAAAGATTTTTTACTAACCTGTTACTAATGGTTGTGTTCATCTATTATGCTCTGTTATTGTGGCCCTTTCTACTTGTTTACAGATGGCCCCATCTCCTACAAAGAAGAAGACTCCTGCTAAGAAAGCTGACAAAAGGGTGAAAATGGACCATAACCTATTTAGGTCGGTTCAACACTTTAAGAGATATAGAGATTCTTTCTTGTGGGGAACCATCATTCAAGAAAGGTTTGTTGACTTAGGAGATTTGCAGAACACCTTCATTCTAGGTTGTTTTGAAGGCAGAGTATAGGATAAATTGTTGAGTGACCTACCTGCTGTTTGTGAGCCCTTAATCAGAGAATTCTATGCAAATGTTATAATAAGGGAGGATGAATTGAGCTGTTAGGTTAGAAGAAAGGAATTCACTATAGATGCCCATGACATAGATGAGGTGCTAGGGCTTGAAGGCTTAGAGGACTCTGACTTCACCAACTACAGGGATAGGATGCTATCTATTGAAACTGTCCAAACTCGCATTGGTGGACAAAGAAAGGGGAGATGCCTCAACACTACAACATTTCCAGCTGACATGAGGTGCTTAACCACCATCATGATGTTCAACTTGTACCCAATGAGGAAGCTAACTACAATTAACAATGCCAGAGCTATCTTCTTCATGGAACTCAAGGAGAAAACCTTCATTGACATCAGCTCTCAGATCTTTGACACTATTGTGGATGAGACTAAAACCACCTCTAGGCCAAAGCTGATCTTTCCTAGCCTTCTTATGAGGCTTTTTAGAGCAAAAGGTTTTGAAATTCCTCAAGATATCAGCCCCATGCCTACACCTTCAGCCATCAACAAGTTAACCATCATCAAGATACAAGTCCATCTTCCAGGTGATGAAGAGGAAGGTGACCAAGGTGAAGGTGACCAAATGGAGACTGAGACAGTGACTGCAGGACAAACTTCAACACCCTGAAGTCGAGGCAAGAGGAGCAGAGCTTCAACCTCATCAGAGGTACCTCCTGATGCATTCCAGATCATCCTGGAGAGGATTGATGGACTCAGAGAGGTCCAGAATGAGCATACTGACAGGATGGCAGCAATTCAAGATCAGCTCAACATACTTTCAGCTAAGTTTGACAGCATCAACACCCAGCAATGACCCTTTGGCCATTCCAGTCAAAAAGGGGGAGAATTTTTTAGGGACAGCTCTTGAAGGGGAGTGTCATTTTGAGGGGGAGCATGTCATAAACAGTTTTTTTCAGTTTTACTTTATGTTTCTTATGGTATTATGGTTTATGGGTTTGCTATGTTAAAACACTTTGGTTAATGGTTTGGTTTAAAACTCATGGATTTGTTTTACTGTTAAAACACTTATGTTACTTTAGTTTGTTAATATTTAAAGTCGTTTTCAGTTTTTTTTTTTTTTTCTGAAACTTATTTTTGGTACATTTGTACCCATATTGCTTTTGTAAGCTTTTAGGATTTGTTTCCATGTGTTTTGTAGGCTTTTATGGTTTGTACCATGCTTATGTAGCCTTTGTGTTTTGTTGCCTAGTACTTCTAGCTAAATGTTATGCATTTTCTTTTAGTACTCTCACTTTTGTGCCCTAGTAGGATTTTGTTCCTAGATGCATATACTTTATGTATTGTGCATTGGTTGAGTGTTGGGCATACAAGTGATTTGCATTGTGCTTATTGGCTTGTATGTCCGGATGTTCATTCCAAGTGTGAATGAGCATTGTGGTCACTATTTTATAGTGATTGCTTGTTTGGTCAAGCCATGTTTTATTTCTCATTCCATTTTGCTAGATCGCATTGTGCTTGCCTCGTATGCATTACAAGTTTTTCTACATACATTGATCAAATTGTGTTATTGTGTTTCAAAAGATTCTTGTTCATATGATTCAAGAGCTTATCAGATTCTAGAGTTAGGTGTGAGTGAGTTTTGTTCAACTGTTCACAACTCACATGTTAAGTCTAGAGTTTGTTTTAGGGTTTTGTCACGGAATAGCCAAAGGGGGAGATTGTAAGGTTGAATTTTATCAACCATCTTGTTGGCTTTATTCCATGCCAAATTTGCTTGTATTTTAGCAATTAGTAGTCCTGTATTTAGGTGGGAATCATGTAAAGGTAGTGTGTGAGAAAGTGTGAAGAAATGCTCAAGATTGTGCAAAGAAGCAGGGACTCGTGACTGGATCTCGCGAGTGGCTCGTGGCTTGCAAGCCGCCAGAAGTTGCACACATGCCAAGCATGCTAGAAGTGGAAGCGTAATGCCAGCTGTTGCACTACAGGACAAAAGTCTCAAGCTGGCCAGGCCGTTAGCTCGCGACTTGAACTTGCGACTCAGTCCAGTCGCGAGGCCAAGTCGCCAGACCACCCTGTTTGGGAAAAACTGACTCTTCGCATTTCTTTCTCACCCCACTATATATAGACCCTTATACCCATGAAATATAGAGAGCTTCCAGAGAGAATTTTGAGAGAGAACCCCTAGAGAAAAACAAGATTGATTCATCCACAATCTTCACATAGAGACTCTTTAAATTCCTCTACTCTCTTCCTCTCCATTGTCAAATCCTTGAAAGGTACATTATCAAAACTTTTTCTCACCATACCCATATCTATGAGAAGGTCATTTGGTGTTTGTGAAGCAGTTAAGAAGGGACCAATTTCATATTGGTTGATGCTATGGCCAAGTAGCGGAATCCGATAAGCCAAAGAAGAATACGTTTGGCGTAACCTCGTTGGAGTAAGAGCTTGGAAGGCTTAGGTACATTGGGTAGATTAGGCTTGGAGTGTCTTCTGCTATTCATGTATCCCAACTACATTCTTTAGTGGATTATTTACCGCTTGGAGGGCGGCGGAGAGGTTTTACGCTGAGGGCTTCGATTTCCTCTTCGATAACACATCGTTGTGTTATCCTTATGTTTGCATCTCTCTTCCCTTAATCTTTGCCATTTAATTTCTGCTGTGGATGTGTTTTTATTTGGTTTAGATTGTTTATCAATTCTGTATGAAGGTTATGTTCATATTCTGCACATTAATTGTTTGATATTGAGTTTGAATTGATAATTTGTTATTTGGGGGTCTAAACGTTCATAGTGTTTTATACACTAATTGAACTAGACCACTGTGAGATTTATTATTCTCCTAACGACTGTCAAATAAATAATAAATTTCACAACTTCTATTTACATCAACTCTAAATCTTGAGAGAATAATGGACCTGATCATGAGGTGTAGGTTGCTTTGATATATCAGGAGTGAGATCTAAAAGATATGATCAAAACCTCAGTATGTTGGGCAACCACATTTAGTGTTGATGAAACATATATTCTCAAGATGGAATTCATAATCTCTTAACAGAGATATAAAATATTCCCTAAAGATAAGTTTATTGGGTTTGGTTATTCAGAGTGTTGGGCCCAACCACTTTAGTAAGGAGTTACTAATGTATATATTTATGGAATTAGATTTCATAAATATATGATGAATAACATAAAGGATTAAACCGAGAACTCAAGGATTAAGATGTAGTAATCGTCAAAGTGGCAGTCTATTTCATAACTTTGTATTACTACGAATATTTTAATGAAGGGGTTGCGTGTATAATAAAGTCTTGGGATATAATTTATTAATAAGGCCTAGAGTGCAGTTATATTCTTATAGTGGTATTGAATATAATTAATGGTAACTTTGGACTTGTCAAGACTTGACAGAAAAGCCCAAGGCCCATTGGAGCTAGAGTCTTATTTGTTCCATTTTGGTCCCACTCCAAGCCACATACCAGAGCCCAATTGAAATGGCCCAAAAGGCTAGCTCAATTAGATAATCAGTTATATATAAGGAGAAAAACATACATAATTTTATTAAGATTTTCATAAGACTTTCATAAGTGGTTTTTCATTAAGATGATATAAGGAATGAAATGGTGTATGTGAGTGTTGGACACTCTTTTATTCTCTCCTTGGAAACTGATTGAGAGACCACACTTCTTGGGCATCAAGTGGAATTGGAGTGAAGATTAAAAGTGTTCCCAAGTAATTTTCAAGTTTTGGTTTTAAATTTCACTGCACCAAGGTACGCTTTCTATTTTTTGTTCTATAATTCAAACTTACATGTTATCTTTCATAAATGAAGTAGATCTGCATTTGTTGCTTCTGCTATGTGTTTTGTATGAGATACAAAACCAGATCTTCCAACACATCAGTGGTCCTCAAAGTTGTTTAGTCAATGGCGGGACATAGGAACCATATTTATAACTGATGGGGGTTTATATTTATTGCTTTTGGACCATTTTAACAATGATTTGAGGAAGGTACCAAAATGTGAGGACTTCATAATAGTGTGACACTGAGAAGACAAAGAATTCCATACCATAAATAAAACCCCATTAATACGCTTATATCATGACCATCATATACGTTTTGAATGTTCTACTTCTATCCAACTAATAATGAAAAGTTGTGCAACTTTTTTGCTACGCAACCCTTCATTACTGATGAATTATTCTGAAAGGCTTATTTTAACTTGGTAGCATATAAACTTTCACTTCCCTATTTACCTAGCAAAAGAACAAATATCTCCTCAAAAAAAAAAAAAAAAAGAACAAATAAATAAAGCGTTGTAAATTTGTATATTCTCCCTTTTTTTCAGGGTCATAACTCTATTGTGTGAATGCAAAATTTAATCATAATAAATATATTTATTATTATTAGTAAACCATAAATCAATCACCAGTTACATGTTTTAGGCACGAAAATTTTTTCTTCCCCTTTTTGGGAATTATTTTTTCTCTCTTGCCACAAATCCTCTTTCTAGACTTATACTTCATCAAGACTGTGTTACCTCTTGCATTTTGAATTTTGATTATACAAAATTGTATAGGCATTTTTTTTTTTTAATTTTGAGGAAAAAATTTGTATTAGGCAATTTGATTCTTATTTCTCCCATAGTTTGTTATAGTTATTAGTTATCACTAAGTACAAACCCTCAACATCAACGTAGATGATAAACAAATTAAATTAATAAATTTCATCAAATGGTATCCTATTCCATACTTAAGCACTTTCTTTTGACGTGTTGCGCATAACAATTAAATTAATATATGACTTAAGGATGCGAACTAGCTTGCTAGAATAATAATGTCATAAATTAACGAGTTTGCTAAAAGATAATATGGTCCAAGTGATCAAGTCCCCAAAGATCCGGTGGGAAAGTCTTCACCTTGGTACAGATGTATATATATACCCGATGAAAGTTAATAATATTGATCCGAAAAAAATTAATTGTTTTATCATTTTTCTCCTAAAATATTTCTAAAAATAGTTCATAAAACAATAGCTTTAGGACATCCATTAATCTTTCTCATATATTTAATCTTCTTTGACAATAAGTAGTTCTAAGAACAAAAAATTGTAGCAACAATATTACATGCCTTTCAACACTCAAGAAAGAAAATATGATATTAATTATGTTTGGTTGTGTTGTTTAATCTTAGCACCAGGGTTCAATTGAGTACCCAAAAGTTTGTAATAAATGCGATAAATCAAAGCAAAAGGTTTACTACCTTCTTCCATGTGATAACCAGATGAAGCAATATTCAAAGTTAAAGCTTTGACAATATTAGGATAATCCAAAGCAAGAGTAAGATCAAGATAATAGTTAAAATATACAGGACCATCATACAAAGAAGCAGTAATCATACCAAGAATGCTATCTTTAAAGTTCTTAAATCTAGCATCTCGTAAACACATGAGAACAGAAGCATTAATACCCTTTCGGGTGAGTGGTTTAATAGAAACTTGAACCATTCCTATATGCAAATAACTAAATTTTTTAGCAACAATAAATTCACTAATATTTCTTTTAGAAAACAAGCAACATTTTTCATGAGTTTTTGAAATATTGATGAAAAAGAATAAGAAGTGACAGTTTTTAGACCCCTTAAACAATTGATTAAACCTAGGTAATTAGCCAAGTTGTTACTTAGTCGAATTAAACAAGTCTAGGTTATCACAATAATAAAGATCAAATCATGCAAAGCAGCGGAAAATAAATAACACACGATATGATCACCCAGGAAACCAAACCGGTAAAAACCTAGGGAGGATTTGACCTAGCTATCCTCAAGGTAAACTTGAATCCACTATCAGAAAGAATCGAAGTTCATACAAAAGGACTTACAAGCACCCCCGCTCGACTTCCTAATGCTACCAACCAGTAGAACTTACTGACACGACCACGTGCAAGCTCCGAATCCACGGACTCCTTCTTTCTTTGGATTCCCACCAGCTACAAGCACCCCCGCTTATGTATTCTTTAAGCTTTAATGGCAGCAACTGTTTTGATCATCAAGGTTTAGAGAATATCTCCTCCTTGAAAACCCTAAGTTTGTGTAAAGGAAAACTCCTCTAGATCTCACAAGAGATTTACACAAACCGCAATATGAGCAACTCTAAAACATGGCTAGGGTTTGCCTTTTATACTTAGGACAAATAAGAAACCCTAAAAACGTTTTAAAACAACTAGGGCTGAGTTGGACGAATCTGTAGAAAAGTAATCTGCCCGACGTTCGATCGGTCGAGCCTAAGCTTCGATTGATCGAGCCAGGCCGAAAGCCACACTGCTTTCTGCTTTACACTCGATTCCAACTTTACATTGACTTACAACTTTGAGCTAGCTTTAAACACTTCTAAACACATTGTTTTGATCATGGTTTGCTAACAATACAAATTAGAGTTCTAAATACATAAAGTCCTACACTTTAGAACCTAACAAGAAGAATTATTCCGAATCCTTGAATCAAACAATTTGTCTAATTCTTTGGAAGACGATTTTTCTTCCTCATCTGATTCTTGCTATCAATCTGTTGATGATTCTTCTAATGTTAAAATTGGTTGTAGAGATTCCTGTTGTAGTGTTATTAAATCTATTAATGTTCTCACCAAAAGTGAAGAAAATGAAAGTTTGTTGATTAAATTGATAAGTCAGATTCAAAATCCTGAATTGCAAAAAGAATATTTGGATAAGCTTAAGAAAAATTTGATAAAAGAAGAAACTGGTAAAAAACTTAAATCAACGATAAGTTTTGAAGAAACTTTGGAAAGATTTAATAAAAAGAAATCCAAAGAATTAACTGTTAATGATCTCCAAAATGAGATCATTGTTGTTAAACATGAAATAATCGAGTTAGAAAATGAATTTAAAAACCTTAAAAGTGATAACAATGATCTTAAACAAGAATTGTTACTGTTAAAAATTGATAAAAACCTTGATAAACAATAGTCTGATAATGAACAAGATGAGCACAAGGATGGAGATGAATCCAGTCAACAGGCTCTTCTTTCTGATAAAGGTATTATTGATAATTCTCAACTTAACCTTGTTAATAACGTGCTTCCTCCAAAATGGTTTACAAAAGTTAAAATTGTTGTTTCTCATGATTATCATTTCACCGTTATTGCTATGATTGATTCTGGTGCGGATATGAACTATATCCAAGAAGGATTAATTCCTTCAAGATATTTTGAAAAATCAGCTGAAAGATTGGTTTCTACTAATGGTACTCAAATGAAGATTAAATATGAATTGAACAATGCTCATGTTTGTCATGGTAATGTCTATTTCAAGATTCCTTCTGTCCTTGTTAAAAACATGACTGATAAAGTGATTCTTGGTCTGCCATTTATAAATGTTTTGTATCTTTTTCTTGTTGAACATGATGGAATTACTACTGATCCTTTTGGACAAAAAGTAAAATTCAAATTTGCTTCAAAGTTTGAAATTGATACTGATGATGCTTTAAATTTGATCCATGCTAAAGTCAAACATCTTAACTTCCTTAAACAAGAAGTTAGATACAAGAAAATTGCTGAACAACTTTCTAATAAATTGTTACAATCCAAAATTGATAGTTTTCAGAAAATGTTGATTGATGATTTTTGCTCTGATGTTCCTAATGCTTTTTGGCATAGGAAGAAACATATTGTTGACTTGTCATATGTTAAAGATTTTGATGAGAAAAAAATTCCTACTAAAGCTCGTCATGTTCAAATGAATGATGAAACTATTGAGTTTTGCAAAAAAGAAATCAATTTACTTTAGAAAACACTCATTAGGAATAGCAAGTCTCCTTGGTCTTGTGCTGCTTTCTATGTTCAAAAAATGCTAAAATTAAGAGAGGAACCCCTCGCCTAGTTATTAATTATAAGCCCTTAAACAAGGTCTTAGAATGGATTAGGTATCCCATACCCAACAAAAAGGTTTAGTTCACAGATTAAGTAAGGCTGTGATATTCTCCAAGTTTGACATGAAATCTGGATTCTGGCAAATCCAGATCAGTGAGAAGGATAGGTATAAGACTGCCTTAACCACTCCCTTTGGACATTATGAGTGAAATGTGATGCCTTTTGGTCTTAAGAATGCTCCTAATGAATTCCAAAATATTATGAATGATATTTTAAATTCTTTCAGCCACTTCACCATTATTTATATTGATGATGTCCTTGTTTATTCTTGCTCTATTAATGAACACTGTAAACATTTGTATTCATTTCTAGATTCTATCAAAAGAAATGGTCTTGTTGTCTCTGCTAAGAAAATCAAATTGTTTCAGATAAAAGTCCGATTCCTTGGCTATGACATTTCTGAAGGACAAATTCGTCCTATATATAGAGCCATTTAATTTGCTGATAAGTTTCCTGATGTTATCACTAATAAAACTCAACTCCAGAGATTTCTTGGGTCTCTAAACTATGTTGCTGATTTCTACAAAGATATGAGGAAACAATGTAAACCTCTTTTTGATTGGTTACAGAATAATCCTCCTCCCTGGTCTGATGTTCATACTTCCCTTGTTAAACAAATCAAGTCTCATGTTAAGACATTGCCTTGTCTTGGTATTCCTACTGTTGATGCTTTCAAAATTGTTGAAACCAATGTCTCTGACATTGGTTATAGTGGTATTCTAAAACAAAGAGTTTCCCTAGAGTCATCAAAACAAATTGTCCATTTCTATTCTGGAATCTGGAACAATGCACAGTTAAACTATAGTACTATTAAAAAGGAGATTTTATCTATAGTACTATGTGTTTCAAAATTTCAAAGTGATTTGTTAAACCAAAAGTTTCTGTTACGAATGGATTGCAAAAGTGCTAAATATGTTATTGAAAAAGATGTTGAAAATATTGCTTCAAAACATATTTTCGCTAGATGGCAAGCTATTTTAAGTGTTTTTTATTTTGATATTGAATATATTAAAGGATCTCAAAATTCCATCCCTGATTTCCTTACCCTTGAATTTCTGCAGTGTCACAATGGCAAGTAGAAGATCCAAAGATAAACACCCTGCTGAAACCTCCAAACAAATTGTCAAAAAAGAACCTGCTTCTCCTATTGAAATTGCTAATCGTTTCACCACCCTAGGAACCATCCCTGGGCCCAATTACTCCACTGTTCTTGCCTCGTCCTATGACCCTTATGCTATAACCCCTGTTAACCAACCTATTAGAACTGTTTTTCCCAGAAATTCCAATAACCCTTAATACATCAAAAAACAATATTTCCAAAACTTGTTTTATATTGAACCCAATAGAGTCTCAATTTCTGATCCTCTCAAACTTGCTAAAAGCTATTTCCCTCCAAGATTTCACTAGATTCCTGAGCATAGAGAAAAGAATTTATAGTATTATTCTGATCTTTTGCGTCATGAAAAATCTATTGTTATCAACACCATATCTGACAAAGCTGATTCCCCCAAAATTATTTACCATAGTGTTTACTTGGTCAATATTATTTCTGAAGAAAAATGGGGCCCTTCTCCTAATTCTACAAGAACAATGCCCACTTCCCCCATCCCCTATTCCTATCATGATTATATCACTGCTTGGTCAAGATTTATGCTTCACCAGAATGAAAACATGTCTCATTCCTAGTTTGTTAACTTTGATAAAAGTTTCACTGGTTATCTGCCTCTTTGGTTCAACCGTTGGTAGACCCAATTTGGCCCTATTAATGACATATTTCCTAAACCATTATTGATACTTTTGAATGTTTCAAGAAATTTTATAAGGTTGATGCTCATGGTGCTAAATTTCCTGCTTTGCTTCACTTTGTTAAGCGCCATAAAATACCTTGGATATTAAAATGGCAATATGAAAAGGAAAGTGATGTTCTCTCAAGACATTGGTATGGGAAATGGTGGGGCAAATTCCCTCATACTCAAAGTATTATTGCTACCATCTCCAGAGAATTTTCATCTCCTACTACTCAATCCCCTATCCTTGCTGATGCTCCCTCTTCCTCTTCCACCAAGAATACTAAGCCTCCAGCAAAAAACAAGAGTTCTCCTATTGATGACTTAAGAAAAAATCCTGATGCTGTTTTTGTTTTACTCAAATGGGCAGAAGAAACTGCTACCATTCAAGGAGATTCCAAAGCCTCTTCTGAGGAATCTATCACCCACAACCCTTATTTCCCTTATGACTAGGACCTGTTTGAACATGATGAGGATAACACTCCTGACCTAGGGGAAAATTGATACTATTTGTCTAGCCTGCACAATGGCCAAAAATGCTACAATGCTTCAATATTTACCCATGTACAGTTAATTTCCACTACTATGATGATGTTCTTTGAAAAGAGAGATTCCTTATGATGATGTTCTTTTAAAAAGGAATTTCCTCAGGCTTTTGGTCACCTCAAGCTCTCTTTCGGCAAGTCTTGGCACTTTAGATTGAAGAAAATGACAAGAATTTGCTGCTAATTACTTGAGTCAAAAAGTGAAAAAATCAGTATTCACTTTTACTATTCATTGTACTGTTCACAGCTGAAGAGATGAAAGCACAGTATAATAAATTGAAAGTAAAATAAACAAAGTAGAACCAGCCAAGAAGGCAGTATTGCAGTTATGATCAAAGTAATTTAAAACAATAGTAAGGCGGTAAAACCAGCCAAGCAGTATATATGAAAGCAATTTAAAAATTAGAACCGTCCAAGATGGCAGTAGCAACAAGTAATATATTAAACTAAAAGCTGAAAATACTTCTTATTGAAAGTAGAAAAAAACACTTACAACAGTAGTAGTAGGATTTCAACAAGTTAACAGTTACAAGGCTTGGAACTAGTTCTAGTTACAAGATTGTAGTAGTAGGAAATCCTAAGGTAGAAACAAGGAACTGTCTCTAGAGAAAGGCTTCTATAAGAAAGAAGTTCTAAAGAAAGAATTATGTCTTAAACTTAAGGGACAACTCCCCTTAAATAGGCAAAATTTTGGAGTGAACAGTACCATGAACAGTAAAAGTGAACAGTAGTCTGTGAACAGTAATTTGTGAACAGTAATCGATGAACAGTAATCAGTGAACAGTACTTTTCCCACTTTTTGACTTAAAATTCTCAACTGGTCTGATTTTCCAAGAACTAAGAAAGCATGAAAGACTAAAAGCCAAAGGAGTCTTTTGAACCAAAACATTACGCATGAAGAAGCAATAATAGCCTAAAAGCCAAAGGTCGAAGCAATAGTAGACAAAAAGCCAAAGGACCAAAAGAATCTCTTCTCTGAACCATCAGGGAAGCAATAGACTTTGAGATGACTAAAGGCTGAAAGAATCTCTTTGAATATCATTATTTATGCATGGAAAAGTGGAGCAGTGATGTAAATCAAAAGTAGGAACTTTTACCAATAAGTGAACATTGTAGAATTTTGGCCGTTGTGCAAGCCAGACAAATAAGGGAAAGTAGCAGTAGCCTCCAATTAGTAGTAGCCTAAGGAGGCCACTCATCAATCAATGGAAGGAGCATCGGATGGATAACCATCATAAGGATCCCTTGGAGGATAGTCATCACATTCATGCTCATGGTAAATAGCATACTTGTTACAAAATCCACAATATATAGTAGTGGCTCAAACTCCAGAGTTTTTCCTAGGGTGAGAAAACTTCTTGGATTAGGATGATCTGCTATCCACAAGTGAACAAGGGCATTAGCATAGGGTCTGGGACCAAAAACAGAAATTATATCTATGCTACCTATGAAATGATAATCTTTCCATAAATTCTGAGCAACATCAAGAATTTGATTATTGAAATAATTTCTCCAACATTCTGCAAGAGCATAAGGATCTTTGAAGGACAAGTGAGAATTTCCTTCATACCATTGTCCTTAGTGAGTATGTCCATTAATGAGAATGAGATGCTTTGAGGGCTGGACATTCATCCAGTTTTCTCTTTCCCATTTTGGCAAAGTGCTCCAGCATCTAATGGAAACAAAAGGGCTTTCAAACCCTCTAATAGCAGTCTGAATAATTTGTGGAAGTTGGTTGGCTTGGTTATGGCTTGTTAATTTTATAAACTTGATAAAGCCATATTCAAACATTTGGGAAAGCCAGTTAGGATCCCTATCATCATCATCTGAATCATTAGCATCAACATATGAACCATCATCATAATTAATCAAAAGACCAGGAAATGGATGTTTCTTTTCATACACTCTGAGACTACTCCCAAAGTGTTCTTCCCAATCTAGCTGGATAAAGATATTATCAGATTCATCCAATTCATTAGGATCAGGAATAATGGCGGTAACAAGTTTCTTGAAATATTTGTACCATAGGTCAAAAGACCTAAACATAGTCTTGCTTTCCAAAATATGAAATTGTATATCTGTTGGCAAGTTGGCAACAGCACTTCTTAATAGAGATTGGGTCTTAAGACTCAATCTTACATAATCAGTGCCCATTATAGTCTTTTTATCCATAGAATGGATTTCCTCTTTGCTAAAGAGTTGCCTAGTGTAGAGATCATAGGGTTCATTTGTAATATTTGGGTGGTTAACAGGATGGCTTCTATAAGCCTCATTTTCTGAAACAAGATCGGCATATTCTAAAGCAAGGTTAGCATAGTGGCTTGTATAAGCCTCATTTTTAGCAGTAAGGTTAACAAGGTGGATTTCAAGTGCTCGGAGGGTTTTGTGGAGAAGGTTGCGGTGGTTTCTAGTAAAAGCAGCTTGAAAGTTATCAAGAATAAATTTGATAGAATCTGGTAATTCTGAATAGGTTCCATTGTGGAATTGTAAATTTCTAGACAAAACTTCCTGCAAAGTAATTACCATATCACCATTGGAATATGTCACCTTTGCCGAGATAAATTCTTGAAGGGATGTTGATCTACTGGGTTTTCCAGAAGATGCGCCTTCATGCATTACAAAAGATTGTCCCGCTGGGAGCCTTTTGTCTTGAGAATAGCCCTGTGCTGGTGCTTTTCCCTTGTTCTTCCTCTGTACTGAGGAAGCCATAATAATCCACTTACTAGTGGTATAAGTAGAAGTATTATTATTATTCCACTTATTAGTGGTATTTATCCACTCAGCATTGTTTGATTCCTGCAAAGAATCATTGAGAATATTAGGTCGATTGGTAATAGTTAGCAATTTGGCACTATGAGTATTACCTTCAAAATCATCAGTGAAATATTGGCAAAAACTCATCCTTGGTTCTTGTATAAGTACATTAGCAGGAAAATCTTCGATGTGAGATAAATTAATAATGTCTCTAATCTGTAGCAAATCATTGATTTCCTTTTTGCAAAACTTAATAGTTTCAACATTCATTTGAACAAGACGAGCTTTCGTATCATTGTTCTTTTCATCAAAATCTTTAACATAATGCAAGTCAACAATATGTTTATGCCAAAAAGCATTAGGAACATCAGAGCAAACATCATCACTTAACATTTCTAAAAATTATCAATTTTGGATTGCAACAATTTATCATAAAGTTGTTCAGCAATTTTCTTGTATCTAACTTCTTGTTTGAGGAAGTTAAGATGTTTGACTTTAGCATGGAGCAAATTTAAAGCATCATCCGTATCAATTTCAAACTTTGAAGCAAATTTGAATTTTACTTTATGTCCAAAAGGATCAGTAGTAATTCCATCGTGTTCTACAAGAAAAAGATACAAAGCATTTATAAATGGCAAACCAAGGATAACTTTATCAGTCATGTTTTTAACAAGAACAGAAGGAATCTTGAAACAAACATTACCATGACAAACATGAGCATTATTCAATTCACATTTAATCTTCATTTGAGTACCATTAGTAGAAACCAATCTTTCAGTTGATTTTTCAAAATATTTTGAAGGAATTAATCCTTCTTGGATACAGTTCATATTTGCACCAGAATCAATCATAGCAATAACAATGAAATGATAATCATGAGAAACAACAATTTTAACTTTTGTAAACCACTTTGGAGGAAGAACTTTATTAACAAGGTTAAGTTGAGAATTATCAACAATACCTTTATCAGAAAGAAGAGCCTATTGACTGGATTCATCTCCATCCTTGTGCTCATCTTGTTCATTATCAGATTGTTGTTTATCAAGGTTTTTATCAATTTTGAACAGTAACAATTCTTGTTTAAGATCATTGTTATCACTTTTATGGTTTTTAAATTCATTTTTTAATTCAATTATTTCTTGTTTAACAATAGTGATTTCATGTTGAAGATCATTAACAGTTAAATCTTTGGATTTCTTTTTATTAAATCTCTCCAAAGTTTCTTCAAAACTTATTGTTGATTTTAGTTTTTTAGCAGTTTCATCTTTCATCAGGTTTTTCTTAAGTTTATCCAAATATTCTTTTTGCAATTAAGGATTTTCAATTTGACTTATCAATTTAATCAACAAACTTTCATTTTCTTCACTTTTGGTGAGAACATTAACAAATTTAATAACATTGCAACAAGAATCTCTACAACCAATTTTAACATTAGGAGAATCAGATGAGGAAGAAAAATCGTCTTCCAAAGAATTAGACGAATTGTTTGATTCAAGGATTCAAAATAATTCTTCTTGTTCTTTTTCATCAATATTTAACATGTTAAACTTATTTTTTAACTTACTAGGTTTTTGTTTATAGTCTTTACTATAATGTCCAGGTTTTCCACAATTAAAGCATTTACCTTTACCTGATATCTATTTATCATATTTTTTAGAAACATTTTTCTTTTTAGCATAAAAATCATTGGGTTTAACAAAGTTGGTTCCGTATTTTTTATAATTTTATGGCTATAATTTTTGTGGATTTTACCCTTTTGCCTGGAAGGGGCAATAGGGGGTAAACCATATTGTTCACAAAAATTACCCATTTCATATTTAGCTTTTCTTTTATTCTTTAATTGGTATTTTAACAGTTTTTCATCATTGCACATATTAATACCAAGTTTTTAATAGTGCTTAAAATATCACCATAAGTTAAATTATCATAATCAATAGAATCATTTTTACCCATTAACTCTTGTTTTACCTTATGAGCAAAGATAGGAGACAGACCGTCAATAAACTTTTCTTTCCAATAAGGCTTGTTGCAATCTTTCCAAAGCATAACTCTAGAAATGAAAACATCTTGGTACCATCTGTAATCAAACATAGTAGGACATCTCAAATTATTTAGATAATCAGAAATTCGAGACGAAATATTAGATGGAGTACCAACAAAATGTTTGAGAATAATATAGATCAAGGTATTAACACCATTAGGAATACCTTAACCAATACTTTCATCAAAAATAGGCAAACCTTCAACATTCTTTTTAACAGCATGTTTAATAGATTCTCTGGAGTCTTCTGTGAGATATGAATCCCACCATCCACGCAGAGTACCAGAAAAACCAGTAACAAGGAGGTCAACAATTTCAGGGTGATCAAGATTATGATTATTCAGATAAGCAATTCCAACCATAGACATATGAGCCATTTTATTAATTGTTTCATGTTCAGACAAACCATCAATATTCCATTCATAAATTTTATCAGCAGAAACAGAAAATTTGGTTTGAAAAGATCTTTCTTCAAACTGCATATTAGGGGGAGTAGGTTTGGAATACCGGTTTTTTGTAAAAGACATGGGTTAGGAATTTCCAACAAATCTTTTAATTTCTGGTAAATCATCATCAAAAACCTTTTTAACAGAAACAGAAGATACAGTATCAGAATCTGTATATTCTACAGAAACAATTTCTTTTCCATTTTTTGAAATAGTTTGAGCAGCAAGAGTACTTGTAGAAGTACCCTCAGTTTTAACTTTTAAATCAGCAAGCATTTTCTCAATAATGTCAAGAGTTTTAGCTTGGGAGGTTTTGAACTTCAAATTTTCTCTTTGACTAGGTAAATCAATCAAAGGTTTCTTAGTTTTGACAAAAACAAATTTTTCAACAAATTGTTCAACAGAAATAGTTTTTTCAACAATTTTTTCTTCAATACAGTCAAGCTGTTGACCAATAACATGCAAGGATTCATTAGTAAAATTGTTTTGTTCAATAATACTAATGATAGGAGTTTGATCATCAGCAATTTTGAAAGGAGAGGCCTTCAATTCCGTCTTTTGATTAGTTATCAAAACTGTCTCAAGAGGCAGATGACTAGACCTAACAGTGGTTTTATCTTCTTTAACAAAATTTGATTTCTTTATCACATTCACATGATTTTTTTAAACTTCATCTTTTGGAATATAATAGTTTTCAAGAAAATCAAAAAACAAAATATGTTTTTTCAATTGATTCGTTTTTTCTAACCATTTCCTTTTAACACGATCTTTTTCAAACTAAATAAAAGTATTTTGGAAATATTTTCTTTTATTTCTATTTTTAGCAAGCATAAATTCACTATGCAGGGAAACCATAACAATTTCAAAGTTTTCATCTAAAACAGTCAAAACTCTTAATTGATTTTGGTAAGTAGGGTCTTCAATAGGAGGAAAATCAGAATCAAATGGACAAATAGATCTAGTATCTTCTTCTTCTTCATTAGCATTTCTGCCATATGGAGAAGAGGATTCTGCTTTAGTAGAGTAAAAAGGAGTGCTAACTTGAGAGCTACCACTTGAAACACCTTTTAGCTTTAAATCAGTGGGTTTTTCAAAATTCTTTTGCAAAAAATCATTGAGATCTTGATCCCTTTTTGAAATACTTTTAGATCCAACAAAGGAATGTCTTCCTTCGTTGATCCTCAAGGGTTGATTGTTTTGAAAAATTATTTTAACAGTACCATCAAGATATTGTTGAATATGTGTAAGATCAAGTTCATCAAAAATAGGTTTAGCAAGAGGGGTTTCTTGTTCCAACAACCATTCAGTGCGAAGCTTAACATCTTGCCATTGAATCATTTTTGGAACTTGAACTTTAGCATCTAGATATGAACATTGAATTAACATGGTTTTACCAGAAGGTTCCCTATTAATCTTAGCACCAAGGTTACCCAAAAGTCTGTAATAAATGCAATAAATCAAAGCAAAAGGTTTACTACCTTCTTCCATGTGATAACCAGATGAAGCAATATTCAAAGTTAAAGCTTTAACAATATTAGGATCATCCAAAGCAAGGGTAAGATCAGGATAACAGTTAAAATAAACTGGACCATCATACAAAAAAGCAGTAATCATACTAAGAATGCTATCTTTAAAGTTTTTAAATCTAGCATCTCGTAAACACATGAGAATAGAAGCATTAATACCCTTTCGGGTGAGTGGTTTAATAGAAACTTGAACCATTCCAATATGCAAATAACTGAATTTTTTAGCAGCAATAAATTCACTAATATTTCTTTTAGAAAACAAGCAACATTTTTCATGAATTTTTGAAATAGAGAATATTTGTTCAATAGTTCTAGCTTTGTAAGTAGAATGAAAAGCACTTTCAACAAAACTAGTTTTATAAATAGTTTTAGTATCAACTTTGGGGATGTTCCATTTCTGGAAATCAGGAAACAACTCATTATCTTCAACAGTGTGATCTTCTTCATTTACAATATCAGGAGGGCAACCAGTCCTGGAGCTGACAGAGGAGTTGGATCTCCACATCCTATCCATACTATCCTATTTTTAGCACTCAATTATCATATTTTTCTCATAACCGTTGCATTTCGTAACATATACCCTAAGCAACCCTATACCTCTTATGCCCTACACGCCCTCTCTTGGCTCAAACGGGACTTACAGTTCAGTTCTAGGAATTCACTTTACGTCTAGGGTGGCACTAATGACGGTAAGAAGGGAACACAACAACAGAGTATCAAAGTTTCAGGTAGACGCAGACAGAGAGATGAGAACACAACACTATCACCAGCCAGAAAAGAATGGCTCTGATACCACAAAGGGGGGTTGTCCCTTAAGTTTAAGACAGGAGTCTTTCTTTAGAACTTCTTTCTTATAGAAGCCTTTCTCTAGAGAAAGTTCCCTGTTTCTACCTTAGGATTTCCTACCACTACAATCTTGTAACTAGAACAAGTTCCAAGCCTTGTAACTGTTAACCTGTTGAAATCCTAATACTACTGCTGTAAGTGTTTTGTTCTATTTTCAATAAGAAGTATTTTTAGCTTTCAGTTTATTATACTGCTTGTTGCTACCGCCATCTTGGATGGTTCTAATTTTTAATTGCTTTCATATATACTGCTTGGCTGGTTCTACCGCCTTACTATTGTTTTAAATTACTTTGATCATAACTGCAATACCACCTTCTTGGCTAGTTCTACTTTTCTTTTAAATTATTTTCAACATATATATTGTTGTGCAACTGTGCTTCAGCCTTCAGTGCTGTTGTTTAAACAACACAATACGTATTTCCACAACACTTTTTCACTCACACGTATTTTCACAAAACTTAAACAACGTTACTAGAACAACATTACCAAACGGGCCCTAAAAAAAATTAAAAG